>NC_051319.1:29610934-29964684 GCF_015220235.1 Choloepus didactylus | reverse complement strand
AAATCAAAACATCATCAAGGTGATGCTTTCTTTCCAAAGATTCACTGCCGGCAATCCTTGGCTTCTCTGCCTCACAGCAAGGCAAATGAGGTGGCTCTCAGCTTAACAGAAGTAACCCCATCAAAAGATACTACTTACAATGGGTCTACATCCACAGGAATGGATTAACTTTAAGAACCTGCATTTTTGGGGTGCATGCAATTTCAAACCACCATAGCATCTTTTCATGTGCTTTTTGGTCATTTGTATGTCTTCTTTGGAGAAATATCTAGTCAAGTTGTTTGGCCATTTTTAAATTGGGTTGTTTATTTTTTGTTATTGAGTTCAAGGACTTCTTTATATATTCTGGACATTATACCCTTATTGGATATGTGTTTTTCAAATATTTCCTCCCATTATGTAGGTTTTCATGTTACTTTCATTATAAAGTCTTTTGAGCAGCAAGAGTTTTTAATTTTGATAAGGTCCCATTTGTCTATTTGTAGTAACTATTTGCTTGTGCTTTGGGTGTAAAGTCTTAAGAAACCATTGCCTAATAAAAGGTCTTTAAATGCTTTCCTACATTTTCTTCTAGAAGTTTGTTAGTTCTGGCTCTCATATTGAGGCCTTTGATCCATTTTCAATTGATTTTTGTGTATGGTATGAGGTAGGAGTCCCCCTTCACTCTTTTGTATGTAGAGATCCAGTTTTCCCAGCACTGTTTGATGAAGAGACTATTCTTTCCCAATTGTGTGGCCTTTACCCTCTTGCCAAAATCTTTTGGCCATAAATGTGAGGGTTGAATTCTGAGTTCTCAATTCAATTCCTTCAGATTTTATGTCTGGCCTTCTGCCAGTATCACGGTGTTTTGATTACTTTAACTTTGCAGTAAGTTTTAAGATTGGGAAGCATGAGTCCTCTAACTTCAATCTTCTTTTTCAAAATGGTTTTGGCTATTACAGGCCCCTTACCTATCCAAATAAATTGGATGATTAGCTTTTCCATTTCTGCAAATAAAGTTGTTGGAATTTTGCTTGGGATTCAGTTGAATATGTAAATTGCTTTGGGTAGAATTGACATCATAACAATATTTAGTCTTCCAATCCATAAATACAAACTGTCCTTCCACTTATTTAGGTCTTCTTTGATTTCTTTTAGCAGTATTTTTTCATTCTCTGCATAAAAGTGCTTTGCATTCTTGGTTAGATTTATTCCTGAATATTGAAATCTTTTAGTTGATATTGTAAATGGATTTATCCCTTGATTTCTTCTGATTGTTCATTGATAGTGCATAGAAATGCTACTGAATTTTGGGTGTTGATCTTGTACCCCACCATCCCTTCTTCCTTAACAGGACATCATAAAGATAGAGAATCCTCCCAGTGTTATTGCCTTGCTCATAATACCCTTGTGAGTTGCTTCAGGAACAACAAAAAGAATGCTTCTCTTGGTGCAAGTTGAGTTGATCTATTCCTTTGGACTTGGAAAGTAGTTGATCTTTCCAATGAGAAATAAGGTTCTTGGATGGCAAGAGAGCCTCACAGCAAGTAGCCATACATCCCCTGGATTTAGCCAAATTCAGAAATTATAAGATTTTGTCAGGTATAAACACTTACTGCTCTGCCAGAAAGAAACTCTTTGATCAGCTCATTTATCCGAATAACTCAAGCAGTTTCCCACTCACAGCAATTTCCTTATCTCCTATTTTTCCAAGACAAAGAAAGTCAATAGCCACTCTTAAATCTACTTTATTATTTTTTCTACCTGCATTATTCACTGAAACAGCCATCACTTAAGTCCCTAATAACTTCCATGACACTAAATCAAATAGATCATTTTCAAAGACTAGTACAAATGTGGAGTCTACTACAGTTTGAATCCTTACTAGCTTACTAGCTCTGCAAACATGGGGATTTACTTAAGTTTTCTGTGTTTCAGTGTCCTTATATGCAAAATAGTGAGAATAGTAGTATCTATCTCTTAGTGTTGATATGAGTAATAAGGAAATTTATCTATTAAAGTGCTAAAGAAAGTGTTTGGCAAATTGTAACCATTAAATGCAGGTTAGTTATTTTTAATTCTTTATAAGTTAATTCCACCAGTGTTTTACACTGTTGAGTGTGCTTCTCAAAATACTCTATTTCCCTGACTTCTAATCACATCGTCTATCACAAAAATGTCTCCTGTGGAACTCCAGGCACAGGGCATTCACCAAGGGCCTTGAAGATTTCACACAGCAGCTTGCCTGACCTAAGCCAGTTGAGGTTTGGCCTATTCTCCTTGTAATATCAGATGCTGACTATAATCTATACCCAAAACTACCTCCTCCCTGAGATTCCCTGAGATACTGTTATCTCTATAATCCTTTCCTCCTCCCTGTTGACAATCAACCCCTCCCTATGTTGCAGGACCCCACTCCCTGCCTTATGCTCTCATACCCATTGGAATGTTGAGCCTTTATAAGCAGCTTATTCAGCCCCCCAAAGCAAGGACTAGTTCCACATTGTGCTCTGAACTGGCTGCCTGAGTCCATTCAGAGAAGCTCCTGATTTGAGGGCAATGTGGCTTGACTTCCCCACCCTGTAGGTAAGCCCTATAATAAAAGCTCATGTCTCAGAACATGTCCGGTGCTTTCTTTAGTCCTTTGGCTACAAAGGTCCTCTTTGGCTGAGACATCTCCTGAATTCTATTCATATCTACATTTACCTACCCAAATTCTGACTACCATCATCTCTCGCTTGGTTATAGCAGGCCTAACTGTCTACTTATATCCACACAGCTCCACTGTATAGACAGGATGCACACGTTGCTCTGCAAATCTTATTATCCTTCCCTGTATTCAAAATCATTCAATATTTTTCAGCTAGCTTTACAGTAATGCAGAATCTGTTCAGATAGTCTTAAAGCATCTTCTCACTGTAAGCTCACCCTTTCTCTCTCTTCTCTAGCCTCATGAGACCTTCTTTTAGTCCTTTATATTTACCATCTTTTCTCCTGAAATAAGGCTATGCCCACAATGCTTTTGTCTTCCTTCTTTGACTAAATCATCCTTGCTCATCTTTCAGGCCTCAGCTCTATCATCACATTTTCAGGAAGTTCTTCTGTGATCTTTCTGCCTATTTCAAATTCCACTATTATACACTTTGATGGAAAAAGTATCTTTCCTTTTTAGCAGTTATCTTACTTGAAAGCTTATATTATATTTGTGTGAATTTTGAAAACCCATATTTGTTCCATGAGATTATAAGTCCCATAAATGCAGGGTAGTATTGGGTTTTGGTCATTACTGTATCCTAGGCACCTAACACCATGATGAATATATCCCTTTTTAGGACCTCTTGCCTTTTTTTAATTTATTACAGAAATTGTGGGGGTTTACAGAACAATCATGCATAAAATATAGGATTCCCATATTCCTTATTATTAGCCCCTTGCACTGGTGTGGAACATTTGTTATAATTGATGATAGTATATTTTTATAATCATACTATTAATTATAGTCTATTGTTTAAATGATGTTTCACTGGTTATGTAGTATAGTTCCATGGAATTTATTTTTATTTTTATTCTGTTATCATATATACAATTTCACATTTCCCTTTTTAATCACATTCAGATTTATATTTCAGGACTCTTAATTGCATTCACAATGTTGTGCTATCATGACTACCATCATTACCAAAACATTTCCATAATTCCAAATAGGAATCCTGTACATTTGATATCCCATGCTCTATTCCCACCCCTTCCCTGGTAAACTTTATTCTAGATTCTGATTCTATGAGTTTGTTTATTCTAATTATTTCAAATCTGTGAGATCACACAATATTTGTCCTTTCTGTCTGGCTTATTTCATAAAACATGATGTCTTCTAGGTTCATCCATGTTGTTGCATATATCAGGACTCCATTCCTTTTTACCACTGAATAAAATTCCATTGTGTGTGTATACCACATTTTATCCATTCATTGAAACATTTGGGTTGCTTCCGTCTTTTGGGCAATTGTGACTAATGCTGATATTCACATCAGTGTGCAAATATCTGTTAGAGTCCCTGCTTTCAATTCTTTGGGGTTTATACTTGGTAGTGTGATTTCTGGGTTATATGGTAGTTCTATACTTAGCTTTCTGAGGAATCCCAACCTATCTTCCACAGGAGCTGCACCACTTTACATTGCCACCAGCAATGAATGAGTGTTCCTATTTCTCTACACCCTCTCCAACACTTGTCATTTTCCCCTTATTTAATAGCAGCTATTCTATTTTGTGTGAAATGGTATCTCATTGTGGTTTTGATTTCATTTTACCAAATGGCTAATGATGTTCAACATCTTTTTATGTGCTTATGGCCATTTGTATATTAGAACTCCTTTCTTTTAATTTAGTAGATGATGGGATGAATTTAGCAGATGATAGACCATCTCTTTTTAAAATTTTTTTTTAACTTGTATAAATCCCATGTAACCCCAGCTTACTCCTATGCCAAAATGTAAACTCTTTGAAGGAAAATATTTTGTGTTTATTACATTTTTCCCCATGTGTTAGCTTCATACTGCTGTAACAAATTATTACAATCTTGGTAGCTTTAAACAACAGAAATTTCTTATCTCATAGTTCCAGAGGTAAGAGTCCAATATGGATCTCATTGGATCAAAATGAAAGTGTTAAGAGGTCTGGGTTCCTTCTGAAGGCTCCAAGGCAGAATCCATTTCCTTGCTTTTTCCAGCTTCCAAAAGTTGTTCATATTCTATGACTCATGCCCCCTTTCCATCCTCAAAGGCAGCAATGGCCATTAGAGTTTTTCTAACATTGCATCACTCTAGCACACACTCTCCTGCTTCCCACTTTGTAATTTCTCTGAGCTCACCTGGATAATCCATGATAATCTCTTTATCTCAAATTTAGCTGATTAGCAACCTTAATTCCATCTGCAACTTTAATTCTCCTTGCCATGTAATAAAACATATGCATAGGTCCCAGGGAAGGATAGGAACATCTTGGCTGGAGGCAGGGGTGCAGGGACATTATTCTGCCTACTACACCCTTTAACAGCACTTAATATAGTTCCTTTTATATAGTAGGCAATCTAGGAGTATTTGACATAAAATGGAGTCTTTGAGAAAATAACCATTAAATCCTGTAACAATGTGGCTTGAAAGTATCTCACTGGCCGATTAGACTTTCAGTTTTATACATAAGGGGAAAGAGGAGGCTTGGGGAAGTACTATATGTCACATGGGCCATTGGTTGCTCAGACTAGATTGTACTAAAACTCATTGTTCCTGGTTTAGGGTTCTTCTTCAACAAGTTCTTACTAATCAAAGTTGAGAAAAACATGTAATAGCACATTGCTGCTCATAAAATTGTGAATTCCAACTTTCAGTTGTCTTTAAAACTACCTTTAAATAGAAAAATATTTGTCTTATATGTCACCTTGCATAACAGAAAACAAGTTGAAACAGGTTTAACTTGAAACTAAAGGAATTTAAATGACTTGGAATGACATCCTCTTACGTAAAACCCTTCTGTGTTCTCACACAGTAGTAAAGGATTTGTTTAAAAAGATTTATTTAGTAGAAAGACTACTGAGATTTTAAGAATATTTTTGTGGAATTAATCTATGTAAACACTTAATAATCACAAGACTTTAGGCAAAGATTAATTACATCTGCGAATACTTACAGTAATTATTTCAAGTTGATGTCAGGTACAAAACAAAATTGAACATTTAAAGGCTATTAGAGCATCATTTAATTTAAAGAAGAAAAGGATCAATATGTGAATCATAGCTCACCTACTTATTCAGTATCTTAACTCTAAAATGGACATAAATTACATGTTGGAATAGTGTTGTGAGTTGTAATGAGTTGTTTTGAGTTAAAGTGAGCAGTTGTACATGGAATCAGCAATAGAGTGCCTAACTTATAGAAGGCACCACATATTTTTGAGTTTCCTCTCCTTCTTTCTCTCTACATCTTAAGAAGAATAGTGGGCCCCTGAAATTAACACAAATTATGGAAGATTTAAAAATGTAATTTCTTGTTTCATATATAGCATGTGTTTTGCACTTTCTTATCACACTCAAAGGGTGATGCAATATAGAATAATGGAATCAAATACATCTGGATTCAAATCCTGTATTCCTCAGTTTCCACTTGAGTAACTTCATTTCTATATATTCAATATTTCATTTGTAAAATTCCTCATAGAACTTATTGTGAGGATTAATAACTTAATCCATTCATGTCCCTTAGCCCTCTCAACCAATCCCTGCTCTTAGTTTTATTCTGCAGTATCTGGAATCTCCCTGATCCTCTGCTTTCCAATTCGTGCTGACTTGAATGTAGGTCATTTCTCCCGAAGAATTTTAAGAGTTCCCTGAGGGACTGCTCTGCTTGTGATTAGTCTTCCATCCAATCATACTTTTGTTGGAACCATGTTCTCCAAGCATGACTCTGGTCATATAGTTCTTCTATCCTCAATTATTCTACCGTCTCACTATCAATGAAATGAATTTGGAGATTCTTTTTGGAGTGTCTCCCCAATGCTGGCCATCATCTTAGAGAACTTTACCCTTAGGAATGAGCCTAGGAATATAACACTCACCTAAGATGTGAGAATAAAATTTTCTCCTTCTGGAATTTGACATTGAGATGGAGACACTCTAGCTGCTCTCTTTGCTTAAAAGTCTATGAGGTGAAATCCAGAAAATTGAAGAGTGGAGCCAGGTGGTTTGTGAGGTGCATTATGCCTTGAGAATAAATTTTCTTGTATTGCGTAAGGTAGATTGAGTGCATCTCAGTTACTTGAAACCTAAAGTGTTGGTTTATTTGACTAAGACTTTCATTAGTCAAACCTTCAAATCATATCACCCATATCCCTTTCACACACTGTTTGACTCAATCATTTGTTCCCTTTACAGGCCTCTTGCTTTCATATTCTGTGCTTTGGCAAGTCTATATCTGAATCATAGCCCTTTACCAGGAATGTTCTTTCTTTGTTCCACAGCTCACTGAATATGAATGTTATTCATCTTTAATCATCTTCCCAAAATGATGAATTGTTTTTCTAGTAAGAGAACATAACTTTCTTCTGCTAATTCTCCATAGCCGGTATTATTCTTATTATTCTTCATATTATTCTGACCTTTATATTTGCTTCTACCCATTGTTTTTCAAATACATTTTTATGAGATCACAAATAGTTTTGGTCTGCAAAGAATACAAAAAAAAAAAAAAATTTAACCATACTTTACATTACAGAAATTTGATCTCATCATATGACTTATTTAACTCTAAGCTCCTTAAATGTACATACCATATATGATTCATTATTTCACCTCATATGATGCCTATAATAGTGCTTTACATGTAGTAGATATTAGCACAGTTTGATATATCATTCGTGTTAATCATAAGAAACTTTATAGTCTTGAAAATGCAAATGCAAATTATTTAATTGAATTCCTAATTCACAAATTAGTCTAATTTTCCCCCATTGAAATTATTATATTTAGGCACCAGATCATATTAAGCACATTGGTATTGCTATATCTTGACTTGCTAGTGAGCTCTCATGCTTGTGACCAGTGACTAGTGTTTTAAGAGACTTGGCAATGTACATGCAATTGCATTTGAACTCATCACCTTTTCCTAGCTTCTCTCTTGCCTTCAGGTTCTCTATCTTAGCTTTATCTGGCTGACATAAATCCAAACATCTAAATAATTAAATGTTTATGGACAAAACACTTAAATTGAAAGCAGAGATTATCAGAATTTATTACCCCCCAGTACACCAAGATATAACTAAAGGCAGCCTACAAGAGATGTAATTTTAAATTTAAAGATAAGAAGTAGATTAAAAGTAGAATGATGGAAAAATATATCAGGTAATCAGTAAGCATAGGAAAGTTGAGGTGGCTTTATTAAGGTCAGACAAAATAAACTTCAAGGAAAAGAATTTTGCTAGAGATTAAGAGGCAGGATTCATCATGAGAAAGAGTTAATTTATCCAGAATACATAAAATAAAATATGTGTTTGCATGTAATAATAATGCTTTCAATCACAAGAATAAAATCTTATAGAACTTCATGGTAAAGTGGAAAAAGCCCAAATAAGTTGAACATCTTCAACATCTCACAATCAATAAATATATAGATGATCTGGACAACATTAACAACCTTATGGATCTAATTGAAAGTTACACAACAATGTTATGCCATGTTATAATATCCAATGGTAGAACACAAATTACTTCCAAGTACATACAAAACCTTCACCATGGTAGGCTACATGTTGGAGTAAAAAATAAACCCCAATATATTTCAAATGATTATAGTATTAGACTCTTAGAGGATGTTTTCTGATGACAATGGAATTAAATTAGAAATCAGTAATAATAAGATATTTCAAAATCCAGAAATAATTAAAAAACAAATGGCATACTTCTAAATAACTGGCGGGTCAAATGCAAGTGACAAAGAAAATTAGAAAATAATTTTTGAACTGTGTTAATGAAAATGCAGCAAATCTAAACATATAGTTAATGCAGTGCTTAAAGGGAATTAATAGCTTTAACTACTGACATTGAAAAGAAGAAAGGTGGTTCTTTGCATAGATTTATAAAATTGGTAAACCCCTATGAGCTAAAAAAATAGAAAACACAAATTATAAGAATATATGAACAATTTTATGGCAATGAACAATTATATGCACAAAATGTTTCTGGTGAATTTTGTAAAATATTTAAGAGAGAAATATTACCAAACTTAAAAAAGCTACTTCAGAAAAGAGAAGGCAAGAGTGTTTTCCAAATTGTTATATGACCAGAATAACTCTACTGCGAAAGCCAAACAAAAATATTACAAAAAAGTTATATTTTGATATCCTATGTGAGCATAGCATGACTAAGGGAGGTTTATGTTAAGAACTTAAGGATATTTTAACATTTGAAGTTAAATAATGTAATTCATCATGTTAACAGAATGAAGAGGAAAATTATTTGAACATCCCCACTGATTAAGAATATGCACTTAAAAAAATTCATTCCACATTCATGATAACAAAACTCTTATCAAACTCAGAATAGAAGTGGTCATCTTCAAGCTATAAAGCACATCAAAACATTTATAGCTAAAGTCATACTTAATGCTGAAATACTAAATCCATCCACAATAATATCTGAAATGTGTGATGTGTTCACCATTTCTATTCACTCAGCATTTTAAAATTTCTTTTTATTAGAAAAGTTGTAGGTTTACAAAAAAAATCATACTGAAAATACAGAGTTCACATATACTCCCGTTTGGGGATTGAATCATGTCCACCACAAAAGGCATATTCAGGTGCTAACCTCTGATCCTGTGGATGTGAACCCAACTGTACAAAGGATCTTTGAAGATGTTATTAGTTAAGGTGTGCACAAAATGAATGAGATCAGGCCAACAGATTAATCCAATAGAGCTAAAATTCTTATAAGCAAAGAAAATTAGACAAGGAAAGAGAAGCCATAGGAAAGGCAAGAAGATTGAAGTCATTGGAATCTGGAAGAAAAAGAGAGCACCACCATGTGCATTGCCATGTGAAAGAAAAGCCAAAGAATACAAAAGATTGCCTGCCTGCCAGATATATGGACCCCAAGAGGAAGCAAGGCTTCTAGCCTCTGAAACTGTGAGCCAATAAATTCTTGTTGTTAAGGCAACCATCGTAAGGTGGTTGTTTTAGCAGTTATGAAACTAAGTAACCCCCACCTCACTTGCAGTTTTCCCTATTATTAACAATTTGCATTAGTGTGAAAACTTTGCTATAATTGATGAAACAGTATTATTATTGTACTATTAACAATAGTCTATTGTTTACAGTAGGGCTCATTGTGTTGTACAGGCCTATGCTTTTCTAACATTTTAATTCTAATGATATATATACACTCTAAAATTTCCCATTTTATTCAGATTTAAATGCATAACTCAGTGTTGTCAATTATATTCACAATTTTGTTTGACAATCACCACCATCCATTATCAAAATTATTCCATCACCTCAAACAGAAACTCTGTACCAATTAAGCATTAATTACCTCCCCTTTCCCTACCCCTGTTCCAGTCCTTGGTAAACTGCTATCTGGTTTCTGACTCTATGAATTTACTTATTCTAATTATTTCTCATCAGGGAGATCATACAGTATTTGACCCTTTGTGTCTTTCTTATTTTACTCAACATCATGTCTTCAAGGTTTCATCCATGGGGTCTCGTGTATCAGAACTTCATTACTTTTTATGACTATTATTCCATTGTATGTATATACCATATTTTGTTCATCCATTCATCTGTTGACAGGCATTTGGGTTGCTTCCATCTTTTAGCAACTGTGAATAATACTACAACGAACATGGGTGTACAAATATCTATTCAATTCTCTGCTTTCAATTCTTTTGGGCATACACCTAGAAGTGGGATTGCTGGGTCTTGTGGTAATTATATTCTTAACTTTCTGAGGAACTGCCAAACTGTCTTCCTCAATGGCTGCATCATTTGACATTCCTGCAAGCAATGAATGAGTGTTCCTATTTCTGATCCTCTCCAATACTTGTAATTTTTCTTTTTTTAAATATATTAACCATTTTAGTGGTATGAAATGGTATTTCACTGTGGTTTCCATTTGCATTTCCCTAATGACTAATGATGTTGAGCATCTTTTCATGTGATTTTTAGCCATTCATATATCTTCTTTGAAGAAACGTCTATTGAGGTCTTTTGTCCATTTTTTACTTGGGTTATTTGTCTTTTTGTTGTTGAGTTGAGGATTTCTTTATATATTCTGGATATTAAACTCTAATCAGATATGTAGTTTCCAATATTTTCTCCCATTCTATGGGTGGTCTTTTTGCATCCATTATGAAGACATTTGATGCACAAAAGCTAGGTTTTAATAAGGTCCCATTTACCTATATTTTCTTTTGTTGCTCATACTTTTGGGCTAAAATTTAAGAAACAGTGACAATAAAATGTACTGAGGATGCTTTCAATGTTCTCTTCCAGGAGTTTTATGGCTTTGTTTCATATAATTAGGCCTTTGATCAATTTGGAGTTAATTATTGTATATGGTGTGAGGTAGGGGTCCACATTCATTCTTATGCATATGGATTTCCGGTTTTCACAGTATCATTTCTTGAAGAGACTATTTTTTACTATTGAGTGGATTTGGCACCCTTGTCAAAAATCAGTTGGTCATAAATATGGTTTTTGATTTCTGAGCTCTCAGTTGATTCTGTTGGTTTATTTGGTTGTCCTTGTGCCAGTAACATGCTGTTTTGATTACTAGTTTTGTAATAAGTTGTAGAAGTAGGAAGGGTGCTCCTCCAACTTCATTCTTCTTTTCCAAAATTTTTTTGGGGGAATTTGCATTACCTTATAAATTTGATGTTTGGCTTTTCTATTTCTGCAAAAAAGGCTGTGGAAATTTTGATTAGGATTGTATTGAATCTGTAAATCACTTTGGATAAAATGGACTTCTTAACAATATTTATTCTCCTAATGCATGAACACAAAATGACCTTCCATTTATTTATGTCTTGTTTGATTTCTTTTAGCAATATGTTATAGTATGTCCATGACAAAGTCTTTATGTATTTGGTTAAGTTTATTCCTAGATATTTGATTCTTTTACTTGTTATTGTAAATGGATTTTTTTTTTCTTGGTTTTCTCTTAAGATTGCCCTTATACACTGTGGAGAAACACTATTGATTTTTGCATGTTGATTTTTGTACCTCATCCCTTTTCTGAAATCATTTATTAGTGCTAGCAGTCTTGTTTTGGATTTTTTAGGGTTTTCTGTATATAGGATCACGTCATTTGCAAGTAGGAAAAGTTTCACTTCTTCCTTTCCAGTATAGATGTCTTTTACTTTTTTTTTCTTGCCTAATTACTCAAGATATAATTTCCAGAAAATTATAAATAATAGTGGTGACAGTGGATGTTGTTTTCTCACTCTTTATCTTACAGAGAAAACTTTCAGTCTTACAACACTGAGTATGACGTTAGCTGTGGGTTTTCATATATATAGGTTTCTTTCTATTACTAGAATTTTAAGTGTCTCTTTTAATCAAAAGGAGTACTGGATTTTGTCAAATGCCTTTTCTTAATCAATTGAGATGATAATGTGTATTTTTTTAATCCTTTGTTCTATTAAAGTGGCATATTACATTAATTGATTTCCTTATGTTGAACCACCCTTATATACCTGGAATAAATCCCACTTGATCACAATGTATAATTTTTTTAGTGATCTGTCGGGCTTGGTTTCCTCATGTTTTGTTGAGTTTTGAATCTATGTTCATAAGGGATATTGTTCTGTAATATTCTTTTCTTGTGGTATCTTTATCTAGCTTTGGTATTAGATTGATGATGGCCTCATAGAATAAGTATTTTTTCATGCTGATTTTTTGGAACAGTTTGAACAGGAATGGTGTTAATTCTTCTTTGAATGTTTTGTAAAATTCAGCAATGAAGCCACCTGATACTGGGATTTTCTTTCTTGGGAGGTTTTTTTATTAATAATCCAATCTCTTTACCTTTTTGGTCTATTGAGAGCTTCTACTTCTTCTTGAGTCAGTGTAAGTGGTTTGTGTGTTTTGAGGAATTTGTCCATTGCATCTAGTCTGTCTAATTTGTAGGCATACGACTGTTCATAATGTCCTTTTATAATCCTTTTTATTATTATTGTCTAGATAGTAATCCCCCCATCATTTCAGATTTTAGTTATTTGTATCCTCTCTCTTTTTTCCTTTTTCAGTCTAACTAAATGTTTGTCAATTTTATAAATCTCTTCAAAAAGACAATTGTTGATTTTGTTGATCTCTCTATTGTTTTTTTAAAACCATTTCCTTTATCTCTGCTCTAATCTTTATTATTCCCTTCTTTATGCTAACTTTGGGGTTAGTTTGCTATAGTTTTCTATTCATTTTCTAAATTTGACAGATTTGAGTTAGGTCTCTGATTTGAGGTCTTCTTTTTTTAATGAAAGCATTTAGAGCTATCAATTCACTTTCTATGCTGCATCACTTAACTTTTGGTATGTTCTGTTCCCATTTCATTCACCTCAACATATTTTCTAATTTCCTTTTTGATTTCTTTTTGTTTATGATTGTGTTGTCTATTTTGCAGATATTTGTGAATTATCCAGTTCTCCATTTTTTTATGGATTTCTAACTTACTCCATTTGTAGTGATACAAGGTATATGGTTTGATTTCAATATTTTTAAATTTATTGAGACTTGTTTTGGGAGCTAATATATGTTCTATTCTGGAGAATGACCCATGCACACTAGAGAAGGATGTGTATTCTGCTGCTGTTGGGTGAAGAGTTCTACAAATGTCCATTAAATTTAATTGGTTTGTAGTACTGTGAAAATCTTCTATTTTTGCATTGATCTACTGTCTATTGTGTTCTATCTATTATTGAAAATAGTGTACTGAATTCTCCTACTACTAATGTAGAATCATCTATTTCTCCCTTCAAATCTATCAATATATGCTTCACATATATTTTGGGGCTTTGCATTAACTGTGTGCAAATTTATAATTCTTATGTATTCTTGTTGAACTGAACTCAATCAGAATATAGTGACCTTCTTTGTGCCACAAAGCAGTTTCTGATTTAAAGTCTATTTTATCTGATATTATTATAGCTTTCTTTTGGATAATATTTGCATGATATATTTCTTTCCATCCTTTACTTTCAACCTATTTTTTGTCTCTGAATTTCAGATGAGTTTCTAATAGACAGCATATTGTAAGGTCAGGATTTTTGTGTTTCCTACCAAAACCTGCCTTTTAAATAGAGTAAGAATCCATTTACACTTAAAGTAACTACTGAAAATCCACTGCCTTCTGCCATTTTTCTATTCTGTCTTTGTAAGTTTTATACCTTTTTGGCCCATCAGTTCACCTGTAAATGCCTACTTTCATATTTGATTTTTTGTAATGTACATTTTTAAATCCCTTCTCATTTCTCTCTTTATATATTTTTCAGATATTTTCAGATAAAATTTCAGATAAAATAAAACTATTTCAATTTTCAGATGATCTGATATGGGGTTTTAATTTAACATCCTAAATTAAAACAATCATGTGTTTTGATTTCAACTTAACTTTAATAACATAATAAAAATGCAATTATATACCCCTGCTTCCTTCCACCTTGTTGCTGTAGTTGTTACAAATTATATCATTATACACTGTGAGTCCAAAGTATAGATTTATCCTTACTTTTTATGCATTTACATTTTAAAACATGTAAGAAGTAAAAAACGGAGTTACACAATTACAAAATACAATACAATAGTACTACAAATTTATAATTATCCATATGGTTACCTTTACTGGATTTCTTTATGGTGCTTCAATCCACTGTCTAGTGTCCTTTCCTTTCAGTCAGAACTCTCTTTAGTTATGCTTGTAGGGCAGGTGTAGTGGTAATAAACTCCCTCAGCTTTTGTGTATCTTTTAATGTCTTAATCTGTCCCTCATTTTTGAAAGCTATTCCATCACATATAAAATTCTTTGTTGTCAATTTCTTTCAGCACATAAATATTTCCAATCATTGCCTTCTTGCCTCCGTGGTTTCTTATGAGAAATGTTACTTAATCTTATTGCAGCTGCCCTGTACATGACACATTCATTTTTGTCTTGCATCTTTGGAATTCTCTTTATCCTTGGCATTTGGAAGTTTAACAATGATGTGCCTGACTATGGTCCTTTGTGTTTTTCCTGTTTGGGGTTATTGGACTCTACACTTCTTTTCATTCTTCTTTATTCCTATCCCTCAGCCTGAATCATTTAAATTTTCTTGTCTTCTAGTTCACTGTAGCTCTCTTCTGCCAGATGTAATCTACTGTTGAAACCTTATAAAGATATTTTTTATTTCAGTTATTGTATTTTTTAGCTCTGCTATTTTTCTTTGTTTCCTTTTTAAAACTTCTATCTTTTCCCTGAGATTCTCTATGGTTCATTCATTGTTTTCCAGCTATCCTTTAGTTTTTTCTACATGTTTTCCTTTATCTCCTTGAGTATATTAAGGATCATTTTTAAAAGTCTTTTTCTGTTGAGTTCAAAGTCAGTTGTATTTTTTTGATGATCTCTGAATTTTTATTTTGTTACTTTGGATTAGCATCAGTTTTGTTTCTTTGTATGTCTTGTAATCTTTTGTGTAATATTTTATTGCACACTGTACATGTTAATATTTTAATGTGTTAACTCTTTGATTTAGTCCCTGAATTAATCTTTGTATATGGTGTGACTTAGGGGTCTACCTACATTTTTCCCCATATGGATATCCAGTTTCCCAGCATCATTTCCTGAAGAGACCATTCTTTCCTCAATTAATGATCTTGTTACCTTTGTCAAAAATCAATATATGAAAGTTTATTTTTGGATTCTTGATTCAATTCTCTTGGTATATATATCCATCTTTGTGTTAGTACCATGCTTTATGATTTCTGTGAGTTTTAAAACTGGGAAATATGAGTCCTTTAAATTTGTTCTTTTTCATGATGTTTTTCACCATTAGAGCCCCTGAATTTGATGATTGGCTCTTTCATTTCTTTGAGGAAGACTGCTGGAATTTTTATTGGGATAGAGTTGGAACTCTAAATCCCTTTGCGTAGTATTGTCATCATAACAATATTTAGTCTTTCAATACATAAAAATGGAATGTCTCACCATTTAGTTAGATTTTTAATTTCTTCAATTTCTGCAAATATTAATGTGTTACTGTTGTAACTCTGGGATTTTATCCCTGAACTGTCTGAACTTTAAATTTGTATGCAGCAAGTGATATGACAGAGATTTCCTTGAGTCCCAGGAGCTAACAAACCAAACCAAAAAGAAACAAACTGAAAACAAGAATACCTTTCACAGTGTTTTCAGGTTGGCTCTTTGTTAGCTGATGGACTCCTTTGAGTTAGCCCTCTTATGAAGATCCGCCTAAGGTGATAGTGAAGTACATAGTCCTCTCCTTCTTTTCTGACCCTGCAACTCTTCCTGATATGTGCTTACTCAGGGTCTTAAGAGTTCCCCAGTTCATAGGAATCCAAATGTTCCCTCCACTCTCTATGAGATGGACTTTCCCCTCCTCCAGGGTGCTCAATAATATGTATCAAAGTTGGTAATCTTTTGCCCCAGGTTGCTGTGACTTACTTTTGTTTCTTCTCTACTTTATCTGTCTCCAAGTTACTTTTGCCTGTTGGTGATGTTCTGTGAGGGTGAGCCAGAGACAAATTTCCTGGTTCAGTCTTTCAGGCTGCCACCTGATAGATTTTCAGGGATGTATAGTCACCCTAGTATGTGCATAGAGGTTACTCTAGTCCTTTGGGAACAGGGACACAGACCCACAATGGGAGTACAGTCTGGCTCCATACTGCACTAGGGAGGTGGTGGGGGAAGAGCCAGCGAGGTTGCCATGAACTTCTCCTACCATTTTTAAAACTGAATTTTCTTGATTCAGCACTCACACAGTTACTGCAATCTTTTATCTATTTTTTGGAGTTTTGAAGAAGGTGGTCTGTCAATTTTTGCTAGTTGTTCAAGGATTCTGTGTGGAAACAGAACCTTGGGGCATTGTACACCAATATCTTTGCTGACTGGAGCCTCCATTATTGTTTTTACTCAACATTTTACTAGGTAGAAATGATAAAATAAAACTGTTTCAATTTGCAGATGATCTGATAATCTCGGAAAATATCCTAAGGAATCCACAAGGCAAATTCTAGAACTGAATAAGAGGATTTAGGGAAATCATAGGATACATGACTATTATACAAAAGTCAATTATATTCGTATATGCAACAAATGGAAACTCAAATAGAAGGAATTTAATTTGCTAAAGTTTTAAAAAGACTAAAGCACCGAGGAAATAAGTGAATTGAATAATAATAAGAAATAAGAAGAAGACCGTTACCTGAAAATGAAAAACAACATAAACAAGACCTAAATAAATAGATATACTATATACAGCATGTCAATTATCCCCAAATTGATCTATAAATTCAACTCAATTTAAACAGATGCACATATATATACATATATAAATGCACACATATGCATATATACACCTGCATATATATACATATACACATAAACATGCACATATACAAACACATACATATACTTATATGCTTTTACACATACACATACATATAAACATATATATTTACATTTACACTTACATATACATTGAGAGTGATAGGAAGAGAGAGAGACTGTTTCTTAAATGTATGTGGTCATTTAAATGGCCAAAGAAAAGAAAAAAATTTAAAGAGTTGTGTTACCTAACTCCAAGATTTATTATATAGCTATAGGACTCAAGAGAAGGTATTGGCAGAAAGATAAACTAATTGATCAGTGGAGCAGAGTAGACAAAACACAAAATACTCATACTGTCTATTGCTTTTAAATAAAGACCCGAAAACAATTCAGTGGAGAAATTAAAGTCCTTTCAACAAAGGGTGGAAATATTGGATAACCTATGGGGGAGAAAAAGAAACCACAATCCTTACCTCACACCATCTACAAAATATTAATCAGCCACAATCTCCACCTGACACTATCCACACACATTTAAATTGAGATGTATCATAGACCTAAATGTAAAAGCTACAGCACTGGAGAAGAAGAGTGAAAGGAGAATATTTTTGTGTCCTGGGAGAAAGCAAAGATTTCTTTGAGAGGACACAGAGAGTAGTAACCATAAGAAATTGATAAATTGGACACCACCAAAATTAAAGCTTCTGCTTATCGGTAGACACCTTTAAGAAAATGAGTACAAAATCCATAGACAGGGAGAAAATATTTGAAAAATCTGTATCTTGCAAAGGATTTGTTTTCAAAATACATAAACAAATTCTATAACTCAGTCAATAAAATATAAATGGCCCAATAAAAATTGGCAGAAAAATTAATGGAATAGCAACTTCACAAAGGAAAATATATGAATATCTATTATGCACCTGAAAAAATACTCGATATAATTAGTAATCAGGAAATTTTAATTTAAAATCACAATAAGATACCATTACATGCATATTAAAATGACTAAAAGTTTACAAACTGATGATTTCAAATATTGGGAAGGAGGTGGAGAAAGCAGAACTTCATCAATTACTGGTGAAATTTTTAAATGTTACAACCACTTTTGAAAACTCTTTGGCAGTTTCTAATAAAGCTAAACCTATAACTAACCTATGACCCAGTATTTCTGCTGCTGGGAATTTTATAAGAGAAAGAAAAACATTGGTACTCCCAAAGACTGCATGCAGAGAGACTGATCTAAGATGGTGGCATAGAGAGGAGTGGAAGCTAACTAGTCCCCCGGAACAACTGAAAAAAACAGAAACAACTAGTAAATAATCCAGAATAACTGCAGGGGGACAAAAGTGACCATCAACTCATCATACACCAACCTGAATTGGGAGGAATGCCCAATATCACAGCATAAAATCTGTAAAAACTGTGGATCCAAATCGGGAGACCCCTCCCCCACAGCCCAAGCTACAAAGCCTCCTGGTGCCAGAGAGAAGCTTTCTCCCAGCAAACGACTACAGCTCAGCTGAGCTCCAACTGGGGTTTTAATTAGCGAGTGTGAACTGCTCACTACAAGGTACAAATCCGCAACAAGTAGACAGAGGCTTTGGGTGATGACTGACCTTGGAGAGCCGGAGGGTCACCTTGGACTAGCTCTGTTTCTTTTGGAGAAAGCCTCAGCCATTTTCATTTCCCAGTTCTGTGACCCAAACAAGGGTATATCACAGGCAGAGATATACACAGATATCTACAGAAAGAAATGCTAATGACCTCCCCCTAGGGCATCTATCTTCTCTAAGAGGAAAGGGGTGGGGCCCAGCTCTACTACCTGCCTTTCATTCAGAACTTACACCAGTCAAGAATTATAGGCTAACAGGCACCACCTGCTGGGCAGAAAAGCACAGTGACTGGAGACATCAGAGGGTGTACCAATCTTCTAAGATACACCCTCAGGGAAACCCGGATACTGAATATTTCTTCCTTCTGGGACCTTAGCCCATTCTGGTCTGGGGAGGCCTGATTGGGGTAACGAAGAAAACCATGCCTAGACAATAGAAAACTACCACCTACACCAAGAAAAGTGAGGTTATGGCCTGGTCAGGGGAACAAACTTGCACTTCAACTGTGATGCAGGAATTGAAACAACTAATAATAACTGAATTTAAAAAGTTTAGGGAAGATACGGCAAAAGAGATGAACCGTATAATGAAAACATAGGGCATACATAGGGTAGGAATTGAAAGTTCAAAACACAAACTGGCAGAAACCATGGAAATGAAAGGCACAACACAAGAGATGAAAGACACACTGGAAACATACAACAGCAGATCTCAAGAGGCAGAAGAAACACTCAGGAACTGGAGAACAAGGCACCTGAAAGCCTACACACAAAAGAACAGATAGAGAAAAGAATGGAAAAATATGAGCAATGTCTCCAGGAACTTAAAGGCAGACTGAAAAGCAAGAATTTATGTGTCATTTGTGTCCCAGAAGGAGAAGAGAAGGGAAAAGGGGCAGAAGCAATAATAGAGGAAATAATCAACGAAAATTTCCCATCTCTTATGAAAGACATGAAATTATGGATCCAAGAAGTGCAGTATACCCCAAACAGAATAGATCTGAATAGGCCTACACCAAGACACTTAATAATCAGATTATCAAACATCAATGATAAAGACAGAATCCTGAAAGCAGCAGGAGAGAAATGATCTATCACATACAAAGGAAGCTTGATAAGACTATGTGTGGATTTCTCAATAGAAACCATGGAGGCAAGAAGGAAGCAGGGTGATATATTTAAGATACTGAAAGAGAAAAACCACCAACCAAGAATCCTGTATCTGGCAAAACTATCCTTCAGATATGAGGGAAAGCTTAAAATATTCTCTGACAGACAATGACAGAGTTTGTGAACAAGATACCTGTTCTACAGGAAACACTAAAGGAAGCACTGCAGACAGAAAGAAAAAGACAGGTGTGAGAGGTTTGGAAAACAATTTTGGGGGATAGTAGCACAGCAATGTAAGTACATTCAACAAAGATGACTGTGAATATGGTTAAAAGTGGAAGGCTGGGATCATGTGGGACACCAGAACAAAAGACGAATGATAAAGACTGGGACTGTGTAACTCAGGGAAACCTAGGATGCTCAATGATTATAATAAAAAGTACAAACATGAGGTAGAACAAATGAATGCCAACATTGCAAGGTGTTAAAAATAGGGTGGGATAGGAGGGAAAATAAAATCAATGCAAACTAGAGGCTAGAATTAACAGAAACATTGTAATATGCTTCCTTTAATGTAACAAAAGCAATATACCAAAGCTAAATGCCTATGGAGGTGGGGGGGAATAGGAGAAGGGTATGGGACTCCAGGCATTGGTGATGTTGTCTGACTCTTTATTCTACTTTAGGTTAATGATATCTTTCCTTTTGTCACCTTCTAGCTATCAAGTTTTTTTTTTTTTTTTTTTTTGTTTGTTTGTTTGTTTGTTTTTCTCTCTTTCTCTTGCCTTTTTCTTTTGCCTCTCTGCATTCTTTGACTATTCTTCCATCTTTGTGGAAGAAATGTCCTTATATAGAGAGTGGCGATGGTGCTCAATACATAAATACGTGACTATATGGGGAACCAATGATTGTTTACTTAGGATGGAATGTATAGTGTTTGAACAAAACCATCTTAAAATAAATGGGTTGATGAAGAAACCATGAGGGTACTATATTGAGTGAAATAAGACAGACACATGAAAGCAAATATTGCAGGGTCTCACTGATACGAACTAATTATAATATGTAAACTCATAGACATGAAATATAAGTTACCAGGATATAGAATGAGTCTAAAGAATGGGGAGCAGTTGCTTATTATGAGTAAAATGTTCAACTAGGGTGAACTTAAATATTTGGAAATGGACAGGGGTGATGGTAGCATGTAATGAGAATAACTAAGTGCTAAAAGGTGTGTGAAGGTGGCAGAAAGGGTAAGCTCAGAGTCACGCATGTCACCAGAAGGAAAGTTGGAGGTTAAAAGATGGGAATGTATAAAACAGTGAATCTTGTGGTGGACAATGTCCATGATTAACTATACAAATATTAGAAATCTCTCTCACAAACTAGAACAAATGTATGTCACAATAACTAGACGTTAATGATAGAGAGGCATATAGGGAAAAAATATATACCTATTGCAAACTATATACTACAGTTAGTAGTATTTTAACATTCTTTCATCAACAGTAACAAATGTACTATACCAAAACTATGAATCAATAATGGAGGGGGTGGGCATGGTTAGGGGTATGGGAGGATGTGAGTTTCCTTTTTTTTCATCTTTTTTTCTTTTCTGGAGTAGTGAAAATGTTCTAAAAATTGAAAAAAAAATTGTGTTAATGGATGCATGGGTGTATGGTGGTGCCGTGGGCAACTGATTGTGCACTTTGGATCTTACAATCTCAATAAAAAAATTAAAAAAAAAAAGACTGCCTGCAAATGTTTATAGAAGCCTTATTAATAATAACTATAAATTGGAAACCACCCAAATGTTAACAGGAGAATAGATAACTGTATTGTTGTACATGTATGTTACAGGATAATATTCATAAGTGAGGAATCAGAAACTATTGATTTATACAATAACATGGATGAATCTCAGAACATGTTGAGTGAAATAAACCAAATGAAAAAGAGTAGGCACTGTTTGATTTCATGTATATGACAGTCAAGAACAAGTGAAACTAATCTATAGTAACAGAAATCAGAACAGAGGTTCCCCGTAAAGAGTAAGGATTAATTGATGGAAAGTAACAGTTATTATATCTTGTTTGGGGTGTTGGTAACCAAAGTGTATATATTTGTCAAAATTCATGAAATTGTCCACTTAAAAACTGTTCATTTCAAGGTATTTGAATTTTACCTCAAATAATTCAGCATAAATCCATTAGTTAATGTTAATAGTCATTGAACATATTTTTCACTGCAGGTAGCTATTATCTTGGGACAAGTATTACTTGACACACATTGTATCCAAATCCTATTGTTACAGAAAAAGTTGTGCTTTAAAAGAATTATTTTTAATATGGATTGGCCCCAGAGGGCAGTTGGCTAGTAAAAGTACTTCCCTTCTTCAACCTTTCCTTTGCAGCCTGGGTTTCCACATTTTAGAGAAATTCTCTCCAGAATTCTTCCTTTCAACCCCCAACCACTGTTCTTGCTACAAAACAACAAAACATAAAAACATTCAAGGCAATTGCATATTCATTTGAAACATGGCTTTGTTAGCAAAAAGTTGCTTTGGGAAAATTATTGGATGACAGGATTTTACAACTTTTTTTCACTGACTTATCCAAGAGAGTTTTTAAAAAGTACTTAAAACCCTGGGGAAAAAAAAAATGGGACACGACCCAGGACAGAATTATTTTCCTATCTGCAGAGGCTCCTGGCTTGAATACTGGAAGGAAAAAGCACCAGTTGTTCTGACTCATGCTGTACATTATAAAGTCAAATGATTTAAATATAGAGCCATATCAACGTTTGAAATTATTTCTGTCCAATCGGTATGTGTGATGCCAAACTCATCTAAGAAAAGTATTTTTATCTTTTAACTGAAGAAGTCATTCTGTGGGCCATTGTATCAATTAAAGTAAAGTGTTAACTCTAAGAATTGTCTCTCAGAGATTTACTTTCAGATCTGAGTTTTCTGCAAAACATAAAGAGTTCTTGATAGTTGATTATTTCTTCAAAGAAATGAAAACTATACCTTCATCTCTTATATATACATTAACAAATAGGTTTACTGAGATATATAAATGTTCACAGAATTCAGTGAAATCACTTCACTTACTGAAAAGGGAATGATTTTGTCTGTCATCTCACAACTGTAGCTGTTGGTACTCTGAGAGTACTTTAAAAAATGACTGGATGTTTACACACTAGTCTCATTATTTAAAGAGACATTATTCTTTTTACTTCTTGCCCCATATAATCCCAGATGAAAGGGTAAAATACCCCAGAAATCTGTATTCTGAGGACAATAAGAAGTTACTAATTTGCTTTCATTGACTTCTAGAATAAGTGTTTGGTCATCTTACTTTTTTCTTTCGTAAATAATTATTTTATTATGTTTGTTTTTATGAAATTCTTTTTTGTACCATAAACAACATAAAAATAAAATGTGAAGTCTTCACTTCTACATACGTATTCATGAAGGAATAATGATGCCCAAGAGTTATACATATATAAACTATATAATATATATAATTACAAATGTTTCAGTTTTTATGTACAGTAAATATTTTAAATGATATCTTTTATCAATAAGATTTTCAATTTTCTTTTAAAATTTTCTTTGTCTCACATCTTGATTAGGAAGTTTTTTCATGCTAAATTTACAAAACAATTCTCATCCTTTTTCCTTGTACTTACATATTGTTTGTACTTTTTCCATGTGCACTTTTTTTCCTTTCAATTTTTAATTCAATTTTATTGAGATATATTCACATACCATACAGTCATCCAAAGGGTACAATCAGTCATTCACAGTGCCATCACATAGTTGTGCATTCATCACCCCATTCTATTTTTTGAATTTTCCTTGTACCAGAGAAAGTGAAAATAAGAATAAAAAATAAAAGTAAAATAGAACACCCAAATCATCCCCCCATCCCACCCTATTTTTCATTTAGTTTTTTTTGTCCCCATTGCTATACTTATCCATCCATACCCTGGATAAAGGGAGTGTGATCCACAAGGCTTTCAAAATCACACTGTCACTCCTTGTAAGCTACTTGCTATACAATCATCTTCAAGAGAGGAGGCTACTAGGTTGAAGTTTGATAGTTTCAGGTATTTTCTTCTAGCTATACCAATGCATTAAAACCTAAAAAGTGTTATCTACATAGTACATACGAATGCCCACCAGAGTGACCTCTTGACTCCATTGGGAGTCTCTCAGCCACTGAAACTTTATTTCATTTCAGTTCGCATCCCCCTTTTGGTCTAGAAGATGTTCTCAATCCCATGATGTTGGGTCCAGATTCACCACTGGGTCATATCCCATATTCTAAGAGTCAGATCCCATATAGGAGGTAAGCCAGTGAGTTCAACTGCCAAGTTGGCTTAGGTAGAGAGAGAGGGCCACATCTAAGCAGCAAAGAGGTACTCAGGGGGAGAATCTTAGGCACAATTATAAGCAGGTTTAGCCTCTCAATTTGCAGTAATGAGTTTCATAAGGGCAAGTCCTGTGATAGAGGGCTTCTCAAATCAAACCGCCAGCCCTCAATGTTTGTGAGAACATCAGCAACAGTCCAAGTGAGGAAGTCCAACACTTCTGAATTTTCCCCCAGCTCCTCAGGGGGACCCTGCATATATATTTTTATTCTCTGTCCAAATTAATTTGGGATGTGTGGCTATTTCACACTAACCTATGCAAACCTACCAGGTCTCACTTCCTGTTAAAAATTCCATGTAATTGTGGTATTTGAATGAACTGTATGAGTTAAATTGTTTAGGAAATATAGATCTTGTACCAACTAAACATCTCTTCCTTTGGTCTCACATAGAATTTGTAGTTTTAAAATGCAGTTAGTATTGTCCTTTATCCTTTGGCCTGATTTGCCCTAGTCCTAACCACATCTGCTTCATTCATATCTCTAGTTGAAGTCTGGACTCTTTTTCAGCTTTTTTAACAGTTGCTATATCCACATGCACATTTTTAATTCTCTACAAATTTTGTTTCAATCTGTATGCAAGTGTGGATCTTAACTTCTGTGAACAAAACCAGCCTATTCATGTCTGACACAGATGAGTCTTGAGATGTGATCACTGTAGATTCTAGCATTTTTTCTGGGGTTGTACAACAGGAATACTTCCTTTGACTAACTTTATGTTTTATTCTTCTCATGCTTAGTTTTATTAGTCTCTCAACACTATAATCTCTTGAAAGACTCTCTTCTTACACTCTCATTCTCTACCTGGCATGTGAGATCCATGGCTCAGTACAGAATTGCTATCTTTGCTGAACTTTGTCTCCTTCTTGGACACAATTTCCCAATGTGCACCGCATTGTTCACGCAAGACTCACTCCCTTATGCCATCCTGATATTAAAAGGATTGCAATTCCTCAGTCATCAGGTCCACATCTTTCAGAGGAGAGGGGGCAATATAAAACCTGGCTACTTTTTACAAATACAGATTATTTTATTACACCAAGCCAACTAGTACATTTAAATACTTGGCCTGTTAGGAAAACTGGCTCAATTGAGCCAGTATTTGGTTAGTCTGCTAATTAAAGCCATGAAGGGTTAACTGGATCAAGCTGTAATAGCTTATCATCATATAGAAAAATGATGGATATAAAAAATAGTAAAATGTCTTATTAAAAAGAAAGCTTAAAATTTCACACCACTACAATGGCTATTATCAAACTCCCAGAAAATAGCAAGTGTTAAGTGAGGATGTAGAGAAGTTGGAACCCTCATGCATTACTTGTAAATGTAAAATGATGTAGCTACTGTGGAAAACAGTTTGACAGTTCTTCAATAAGGTAAACATAGAATTTTCATATAACCCAGATATTCCACTCCTAGGTATATACCCAAAGAAATTGAAAACAGGGACTGAAACAGATACTTGTACACCAATATTCATAGCAGTATTATTCACAATAGCTAAAAGATGGAAACAATCCATGTATCCATCAACAGATGAATGGATAACAAAATGTGGCATATACATACAATGGAATATTAATCAGTTATAAAAAGTATTATGACCCTTTTGCAAAATGAAATAAGCCAGACACAAAATGGTAAATACTATATGATTCCACTTCTATGAAATACCTAGAATAAGTAAATTCACCATAGAGATGGAAAATAGATTACAGGTTATCAGGGCTGTGGTAGGTGAGGGGAGAAAGGAGAGTTATAGCTTACTGGGTACAGAGTCTGTCTGAGATGATGAAAATGTTTGGGATATAGATAATGATGATTGCACAACACTGTAAATATAATTAATGTCACAATGGTATACTTAAAAATGATTAAAATGGCAATTTTAGGTTATATATATTTTACCACAATAATTTTTTTTAAAGTTTACATTATCCATGATTTTAAAATTGTCTACGGATTAAGTTTCCCAGGAAAAAATTATATGGATTTAATTTCCATGAAATTGTAATATGTAAATTCTGGTGACCTGAAGTTTGTAGACTAATGTCTAGCCACATGTATTTAATTATCTTGTATTTTAGTTTTCCTATTGGAAAAATTATGAGAGAATAAGAGTCACAGAGATAGTTTCAGGTTACAAAGTTATTTATAGACGGGAATAGTACAAATTGGTTTAATTATCTCCTTTTATATCAGTATTATTCACTTCTTATATCACTAGTACAGTCACATTCTGAAGTGATCTCCATCACAAGCCATCTCCTATTGATTTTTCATTTTCTGAATATTATTCCCCCTTTCCCCTGTTCAGCTGAGAGATACAAAGAAGATATTACTGCTATTCACAAAGACTTCAACAGGTTGGGCATATAGCTATTTAGAATGGAAATTTTAAGACATATGAGAATAAGGTAGAAAATAAATTTAGAATTATGGCCTTCAAGTGGCATGGTGTATATTACAAATTAACTGGTTTTTTAGTGCAGATGTTAAATGAACCGATTGTAAAACACAAAATAATATTAGCTACAGTGCAATAAAATTTCTGTATAGAGTAAAGCTGCATTTTGAGATAGTTTTTAAAAACAAAGAATTGTATTATGAATATCGTAATCCATTATGAACTTTAAATGAGGCAGTTTTCATAATTAAATATAGGAGACATTTAAAACCAATGAATTGAAATTTATAATGTTTAAAAAATTATATATTGCAAACATTCACAAATTTGTTGACATAAATGCAAGTTTCCTAAACTTTTGCAAATCAAAATCACTATTTTATATTTGTAAACTACAATTTTCTTAAACTATATTTGTAAAAATTATCATTTGTTTTAATCTGCTTGGCTTTGTGGGGAGGACATTATATCCCCCCATTATAACTATAAATAGTTCCAACTGAACCATCTGCCCACTTGATGTTGCTGTTTCTCTAATTAAAGCCATGTAAGTAAACCTGTGGAAAGATGTAATTAACCTAAATTTGAGGCTAGATTTGAATCTTGCACTTTTCCCAGAAGCCCCAATGACTTTAAAGATTCATATATAATTCTAAAAATTAGTAATTTTGTGCCTCATGCTCCCTTACTTCCTTTACATTATTAAGAGTTTGAGGATCTACTAGAAATAACACTATTTTTGTTTTGTTTTGTTTTGAATTGTTTACTCTGTAAAATATTATCTCATCATCTCTCCTAGCCTATAAGCTACATGAAGGCATACTCTAGCAAATTCTGTTTGCACCCTACATATTCACTCCAAGAAAACATAAGACCTTCTCCTGATAAGAAAATGTCCTCTTAGAATCCTTGGTATAAATCATAGATATGGGTAACTAGTATAGAAAAGAAATATTTTTAAGGCTGTGAAACCTACCTTAATTGATGATTCCTACATTATATGCATTCAATGTTCCCTTGATTGGAGAAAAACATCAGATACTGACATTAAGGAACCATTTTGAAATACTCCAGTGTCTGTTTAGGAAGTTAAAAATCTCATAATATTTAGAATGCATTATTCACCTACCATGTCATCACTTTATAAAAGGACTTTGAAAACTATTTTTAACATTTACATGATAATGATATTTTTAAATTTTTTAAGAATAACATCTGCCTATCAAAAATATGAGAGCTTAAACAGAGTGACAGATCTTGGGAATAGTTAAGTGAAAACAGATCAAGATTTGATAGTAGCATCAAAGAAAGAAGAAAGAGAATATGTTTACATACCTTAAGAAAAAACTTGACATTAAAAAAAATTAAGAACTGACAAAGATAGATCTATCCTAAGTTTCAAATTGTTAACTTAAGATTAAGAGTTTAAACACACTATAAACTTCTTATGGGCAGGGCCAATATCTTGTCTTTCTCTGAGAAACCCTGATGAACTCATGGCTCCCTGAAGAAGTTTGATAATGACCTGAATACAAAATAAGGATGTTTCATATCAGAAATGCAGCTCCACCCTCTGTGAGGTACTCTCCCTCAGAGACCTCATCTATTATTCTGGGCCAGAGAGTTCTTGTTCATGTGTGAAGGAAGCACATGGGGGATCCATGCAGTGTCCCAGATTTTTCATTGCCTCTCCTGTTCCTCTTGGAAATTTGTGATGTTGGACTTCATTCATGTCAATGCTGTTTCTCTTTTCACAATTTTATTAGCAATTCTTTCATGAACTTATATGCATCCCTAAAGCCTCCATCAAGGAGGTTATGGTTGTTATATGAAAATTTCTTGAGTCAATCTGCCCATATTCAAGTGCTCTCCCTCCTATTTTCTAGCTGTGCATTCTTGGGCAAGTTACAATGAAGACACCAGGATAATAATAGAACTTATTGCCTACAGTCCTACTTACCTTTAAATTGATAAAGTAATACCTCCTGTGTAGGAATGTTGGGAGGAATGAAAAAAAAAAACAGATAAACAAAGTGTCTAATATAAGGCAGTGCTCAATACTGAGAGCAATTTTCATCATCAAATTACTACACTGACTTCTGTTCTCTGACCTCATTCTAGCTTATCAGTTTAAGGGATGTATGTGCTAAGCATTGAACACAATGCCTCAAGTATTGTCAGATCATACCAGTGAAAAATAAAGCAAAGTTATCACTTTTGTGAGATACAAAACTATAAAACACACAAGTTTAATTTATGGTTGTTGTTTGGGCTGTTATTCATACGATTATCACTTATCTTGGTGAATATGACCCAGTTAATTTTTGTTTTAAAATATCATCTGCTTACCCTCCAATGAAGTCTCAGATACCTTCAAAATGCCAATGATAACTCAGAAAACTATGCATATATACATCACTGAGAACCAGCACTAAAATCCAGGACTGAAGTCCAATCCCCTACAGAATTTTGAAGAGATTTCCATCAAATACAAAAATAACAGAATTCAATTTTAAAAATTTTTGTCACTGTGTGCTCATTTGTGTTTGCACCATCTGAACAGACATGCTATTCAGTTCTGAAGTACCTATTCCCCCTACTTCAATATACCCTGATTGAAAAGCACCAACAAGAACACAATGCCTCTACCTTATTGTTGCAATAATTTTGAAGAATCTATATTACTGTTCCTCATAGTCCAAATTCTACAATCTTCCCTCATCAGATTTACGTCTATTTCTATATCAATGTGAAGACTGAAAAACAAGAACATTATTAGGCAAGATGTAGAGTTATGTACTGAATATACCATAAAAAGTATAGACCTCCAGTAGGAAAGTCAGAGATTGTAGTTGTTTTGTTGCGACCTATTGGACAAAAAAAAAAAAAAAAATAGCCTAGCAAAACATTACTTGATGAACACCTACTTGAAGCTTGGAAGTAAGCACCAAACTTTTGATCAACCTGATGTAGAATGGCCCCAAGCCCAAGGGAAACGGTCACACCACCCTGCCCTTAACTGAGGGTAAATAAAGCAGAAAAAGTGGCTATGTGGTTTGTATAAAGAACAACAACAACAAAAAATACTCAGAGCAAAGGAAAAGGGATATCATCTCAAAGACTCAGTGGAAGACTAATGTTTTGAAGATGAGTTGCAGGAACTGGAAGAAAACTCTTTTTCATCCTCAATAGGATGTTGAAATAGGAAGAGCAATCCATTCAAAGACAAAAGATAGGGCAGAAAAACAGAAAAGACTGAGATCTTGAAAAGGAGACAGAAACTATGAAAGAATTTGAAAAAAATTTAAAACTTCAACATTAAATTTGAAAATGACATTGCAAAGTATTATATCAGTTTTTGCAGATGACAAATACAAGTTTTTCCAGACTACAGGGAAAAGTAGGAATTGATGAAAACAATGAAGAGGAGAAAGAGGTCAAAATTGGAGGACCAATAATGAAATATAATATAGGAATAATTTATGTTTGCCAAAGAAGAAATCTGAAAAGTATTAGAAAGCAACATTCCTCAGCTGTAATTATATAGATTTAATGGACTTCCTGAATTATAGTTAAAATTAACGAAGAACAGTCCATTCTACAAAACATAATGATAATCTAGTTTACAAGAATAAAGATGAATCCAACAAGCATTCAGATAATAATAATAATACTCATAAAGTTCAAACACATGAAATAAAACCTATCTGGCATCTGATTTTTTTCTTCTGAAGTCAATAGAGAAGTCTCCAGAAGTCAATACATACAGCTGTAGTGAATTCTGAAGGGAAAAATTTGTTAACTAAGAACTTGCTCCACCCAAATTTTCTTTCATGTGTGAAGGTCACAAAAATATAAACTTATATGATAAAATGGGAAAATACATCATGCATAAGAATGTGATGAGTTGGTGGATGACATATTCTGTCCATAATACAGAAAGATTAAAATTAAGAATCCAGGACTGCATACATCATATGATAATAATAGATATAATAATATATTTTACAAATTATACAATATCCAAGTTGCCAAAATATATTAAAAATACTTCTGAAAACCATACCTAATGGGCTATTTTTAAATTCTCCTGTTAAAACACTTCAAGGGTTAGCCCTGTCTTAGTTTGCTAGGCTGCTATGACAAATATCACATGATGACTTGGCTTAAAAAATTGAAATTTATTGGTTCACTATTTTGAGGCTAGGAGAAGTCCCAAACTGAGACATAACAAGGCAATTCTTGCTACTTAAAGTCTGTCACATTCTGGTGCTGGCTGCCAATGATCCTTGGGGTTCCTTCGCTTATTTCCTTGACTCATGTCACAAGGTGATGCCCTCTCCTTTCTCTTCCAGATTCCATTGATTTCTGGTCCTGGCTCTTCCCTGTACTTTTCTCTGACTATGGCTTTTTCTGACTGAATTTCTTTCTTCTGCTTATAAAGGATTCCAGTAATCCAGATGAAGTTCCCCCCTCATTCAGTTGAGCTACACTTTAACTAAAATGGCATCTTCAAGAGATCCTATTTATAGTGGGTTCACATCCATAGAAATGTGGATGAAGACCAAGAATACGTATAAATCAGGGAACCCAATTCACTCCACCACAAACCCCTTAATCAGAAATATATGTGTGTACACAAACATACACACACATGTACACACACATGCACTTAAACTCATATGAAACAACTGGGGAAGTGCATTACACATATGAAAGTAAAAGTGTTGGTGGGTAATGTAGCAAAACATAAATTTATATATAAAAAAGACAAAATTAAAAAATATAGCCAGTATTATTGGAGTCATTTTAGATTTCCACATTTTCTAATTTTTTTGATAATCATATACTACTTTAATGAAAGAAAAAAAAGCCTGATAAAAAATTATTTTTTGCCAGTCTACTGTTGTAACATTTCCTTATCTGTTTGGTTTTCGAACAAGTACAGGTGTGTTGATTGTAATTTTATTAGATTCAGTCCATTGTGCTAATTAGTCAAACTCATTTTAAAAATGGATCTTATTATTTAAAATATTTACTACCTGGACCAGCATTTTGTCAACCATTGAGTTGCTGTGCATGTCCTCAGTGTTTTCATCTAAGCCTTATGTTAGAGCCAAGGACAAAGCTAAGGGAATCTCATTCCAACTTGATATAAATCCGTTCATTAGACTCCTTTGGTTGCCATCATTCAACCAATGACTAATATACCTAATTGCCTTTGCTCCAAATTCATATTTTTTCCATGTTATTCACAAGTTTATCATGAGGAATTTAACATAAAACATCTTGCTGAATTTCACATACATCCTGAGGGTTAATTTGCTCTGACTAACCAATTTGATATCCCTGTCAAAAATATGAGTAGGTTAGACTAAGATACCTTGATCATATCTGAACACCTAAATGAAACATCACTGATGGATTTAACAAAATTTCAATAGTAAATAAAAATATTAGCTTATTCTTATTACTCATTAAAATATAAACTGCTTTCCTTATCACAAAATACTAAAAAAAAAATTTTATCTGCTGACCATTCTAGGAATAGATAAGCACATGGAATGAAGTTATAATATGCCCATGAAATACTTCAGTAACTTCTAACTTTTAATATATTGGAAAATTATGATGAAATTAAGTTTTTGAAAAAATTGAAAGAATAAAACTACAAAACTACAAAAATGATTAAATTTTTGCCATTGTGAACATACTCTGGAACACATTTCTAAGGGTCAAATGATTTACATGAATACCATGTATCAGAGCCAAAGGAGTGAGGGAGTCAAAGCCTTAAAACAAGGAAAACTGTAAAATTGGTTTAGCTGAACCATTTGATTGTAACAAGCTGTCTTGTCAAGGAATCTGCAAGAAGTATGATAAATCAGCAACCACCATAGCCTGCTTTCTCATTAAAGAATATAAAACATAAAGTGGCCTCCCTGTGCACCATTCCTATAGTGTTCCTTTCACCACAATCTCATTTTACTACATATTTTAGAAATGTTAATGCATAAAAGGATCGATACTTGGGAAAAAACGTCTTGATGAAATCACAGTCTACTATTTCTGATTATTATGTTTTAACACTGTCTTCAGATAACTCTTAGCCAAATAGGCTCAATGGCAGTAATTACATTTAACAAGGCTGAATATTAGCAAACTAATTCTAGTTCTCCAATTATCCAGCAATTAATATTGCTCCAGCTCAATGTTTTCCAATGATGAATTTCAAAAGAATAGCTGAATTCTCTCATCCCTAGGTAATCTATAAAGGTCTACAGTCTTCTATCTACCTATTGGGTTACAGAAATTAATGTATTCCTCTACTTAATAAAAGCAACATGAATAAATGAATGTAACAAAAGAAGGATTAATTTTTAGCCAAGAGTTAAGAAAAGGATAAAGGAAAAGAAGGAGAAAATGTGCCATTCTAGACAAAATGTTTATATCAAGCACAAATTAATATATTTAGGTAGGTTCTTGAATTGATTTACTTGCCCATAGAATAAACAAATGTAAGATCCTGGCAGGTTCATGATTTGGGGCAAAAATAAATGCACAAGAGGTCGGTTTTGTCTAATCTTGAGCTGTTTCTAGCAAGTGGAATTTCACATCTTTAATACTTTAACTATTAAAGTGTTTATCATGCAGAGTGTATCATAGTGTGATTAAAGGAAATAACTATGTTTGGGGTATATTGAATTGTAATTACAGGACTTTTTTTGAACTTTTTACTAGTGTATATGTCCAAGTTTGGCTTTAAGGTAGATAGACCTGGGATCAAAATTTGAATATGGTACTTATTACCTCTTTGACATCAGACAGCTTTATTATCAGTAAAATAATTTTATTGTCACATTTAAATAAAATAATGTGAATAAAGCAATTTCCACTTAGTAGGGTTTGATAAATGTTAATTTTTTCTTCTTATATTTGATGCATATTAAGTTTACCATTCAATAATATATATATATAATTTACTTAAAACAGCAGTTTATTTGTAATCCTATATGTTTGTCTTTTAATAACTTAAAGAATAAAATGTCCAAGAATAGAGCAAGTGGAAAGGATACTGCGTGTAAGTTTAAGTTAACCATGTTGCTAAAAAGGATCTCCTATAGTAGAGTCAGTTTGTTTTTTAGCCTAGTTGATATGTGAGAACTGGTCTGCCAAAATTGAAATGTGACGGAAGACTATCATTTTACAGTGGGCCAATTACAAAAAGATAAAAAAAGTGCAGTGCTAAAATGCACAGCTGACCTTGTTGTAACGTCCCCCCTGGGTCATATGAAGAGCCATGGCACTCCAGGAATCCTGGCGTTCTAAATTGTTCCATCAAGTTAAACTTCAATCTGCATATTGGTTTGGATGACCTCCTGGTGTCATGTCATCTCCCTCCAACTTCTGTAAAAATGGATTATCTATCCATAAATTTGACTTGTCCATTTATATGAGTTTATATGACCCTACTTTTCATACTAATGTAAATACAATAGGCTTAGATCCATGTTACATTTGACTTGCTAGAGAACTCATTCATGCATTTATTAAATCAATAGTTGTTAATTTTTGTTTTGCCATCTGCCCCTCCAGGATATTTGACTATGCCTGGAGACATTTTTCTTGGTTACAAATGGATGAAGGGGTTGCTTTTGGCATTTAGAAGTTGGAGACCAGGGATGCTGTGAAATAGCCTACAACATACAAGACCTGCCTCTCTTCCCCAACAAAGAATTATCTGGCCCAAGTTGTCAGTAGCGCTGAGGTTGAGAAATCCTACATATATAAAAAATAAATATACTGAGAGCTATAAAGTACTGTTTTAGGTGGTAACAAGTGAGGGAATAAGACAAAGTCCCTGCTCTCATGAAGCTTATATTCTAATGAGAATAATTGAAAATAAACAGGAACAAATAACTAGTGCAGTTTTAGAAGTGGCAAGTGCTATAAAAATAAAGCAAGGCAAATGGATAAAATGTGAGTGGTCAAAGAGATGGGGTAGGAATTTAAGTTACAATATTATGACACATTTTGCCACACAATGATCTTTCCCACCTATCTTTTCTAATTGACCTTACTTTCCTCTATATGACTAGCTTGGCCATGATTTAAGCTATAAATGTTTAGTGTCTAAAGGACTATTAAAGCCTAAAGTCTAAAATTCTGAAAGAAAAAATTATAACAAAGACCACAAAGAATATTATTTGTTAAAAGCATTCACTTGTTTGCCTCTAGGCTATTATTTCATAAATTTTTATTATATTATGGTTGATTTTGTAAAGATTTAAAAATAATAGTGTTTAATATATATGGCTGCCTACATGGATGAATAAATAGAGCTATTCTTTGGAAGATTTTACTTTTATCACTTTTAAAAGTTAGAAACATTGAAAAATTGTGTTGTAGATGACACTCAGAGTAAAAGCTGGAAATTAATTTTATCTAAAGTAAATACCTAGGTCAAAAAGCACTTCAGATAAGAGTGAGGAAAATGAAGAACAGTCCTGCAATAACTGTTGACAAAAATCCACATAATAGAAGTGGATTCCAAGAAACTTTCATAAAGTAACTCAACCTTCATTGTGATTTAGAAACAGGTAATTCATGAGATTAAGGTGCCCTTTACATAGCATCAGAAAGCAGTCAACCTAAAACATAATCAATGTAAAATAAGCCATAAATTCAGAAAAGCTGTGTAAGTGTATTGAGATAAGAATGGATGAGGCTGTAAAGATGAGTACAAATAGACAATGGTCAACAAGGACCCTGTCCAAGAGATATGCTGGAGGGCAAGAATCTTAAGTGTGTCTTTCTCACCACGGAGACACATCTTTTACCTCTTCACAGAGTAGGAGGTCAATTCAGCCAGCTAATCCTTTACAAACTTTCCCAGTAAAGTTTACTTGAAAAAGAGAAAATGAACTCTTGGTGCACAATCCTGTCTGCACAACACTCCTTGTCTGGCACAGATGCTCCTTACAAAAGGAAAATTTATTTGCAATTTTGTGCTTTATCTAAAAATATCTAAGTGAATTTAGCATTGCTTTATAAGAGAACTGTATTTGCTTTAGTATAAATATTTTAAATGACACCTTATTCCTGATAAAAAATAAAATCTAGAGTAAGGCAACACACCATATTTATCTTGTGGTTTTGTCATGTACATATATATATATATTCCCAAAGCCCTCCAGTTTGGAAATCAAAGTTGGGCTACCGATTGGAGTAGACATAGATAGTCTACCAATTCTACACCCCACAAGTACATTTTTCAATATTTTTTTTTCCTTTTTTTAACTTTATTTATCAAAAAATTAGAAAAAAAAAACATTTCAAACAAAACAAAACAAAGGAAGTAAAACAAATAACCTAAAATAACTACATTGCTTCCAACATGTTCCTACCATACCCCAAGAAAATTAACAAATGCGCGCATTACCATAACATGATTACTCTCTGTAACTAACCTGTTCTTATTAGATTATTGTTCCTCCTTCATTTTTCAATGTTGATGCATTCTTGAACAGAATCCTTTGACCATTGGGCAACACTGGACAATGATTTGTCATAGCTGTCTGATTCCCATTACAAATTAGTTAATAGGCATTTTCATTTACAAACCAATCTTAGAATGCTGGTTACGTGAGCTGCACTTTTGTCTCTACCTATTATTATAATTTTGGTCTTTCACAGAGCTAACATACCAAATGGTATAACCCATGGTTCTGACTTAAAAGCCCTCAATGTTGGAACAAAGGAGGAGTACTGTTTATTACCAAAAGTTACCTACCAAAATAAAAATTACATACATGAAGATAGAAGAATTCACAAAACAATATGTAATTGTATTTGGATCATGGCTCCTGAGCCACAGAGCTACATTAGGTGAAGCTCTAGGAGTAGTCTCTCAATTGTATCCCATTGGATCTTTGTTTTTGACTCACAGCTAACACCATGAGACCCTCCTTTGTCTGGCTTCTTTTTATCTGTTCTCACTCTCCCTCTCACTTATCCCAGGACCAATTAGTCTCTCTACCTCCTTTAGCTCCCTTGTTTTCCTCTCCTCTCCCACTGAACACCATGATCTTCTTTCATTTTGTGCTTGAGTAGGTGGATGTTCTCAGACTAGGTAGATGTCTTTCAAAGGCATTTGGTGCTGTTAAAGGGGAGAAGAAGCCTTTGGATCCTGTGGATGAAAAGGATAAAGGGAAGAGATCCTGTCTTTATTACTATTAACAAGCACCTCTTTCTATCATCTTTGTTTTAATTGGTGCCAGGAAAGTGTGGGAGTGGAGTTGGGGTGGGTAGGAATAAATATACAAATATATACTTACATAAGACAGACTTTTTTAATATTCATTTGACAAGCAATCTTAATAACAACAACAAAACTAAAAGCAAACAAACAAGTAATCTGAGATAACAGGAGCACTAGAATTTTCCTGTATGAATGCAAGAAAAATATTATTAGGAAAGGGTCCTCTTGATACTTTCTTACCTTCTCACTCCATCACTCCACAATGCCTTATAAGCTAGTAGCCATTTCAAGATGTTGTACCTCTACTGTTAAAGTAAGGAATCCTGGATCCTTTGATGGCTGTTTTACTTTAAATCAAGTGGCCCATTGGAAAGGTAGTTGAGGAATATTTGCAGGCAGGAAGAGGGCAGGGGAATTTAAATGGATATATATTCTCTAACAACTCTTCTTGAACCAAGAAAGTAACAAATTGGTTACCTCATTGCTGATTGATACCTCAAACCTGCCTGGAACTGAATTTTAGCATCTCTGGTAATTAAGCAGCATATCATTTTATCATTTGATTAAAAATTAGAGTGATGGTTTGGAACGAGTGTGATATGGAATGTACAGAAACTTTTCTAACAGTATATGTTAGGTAGAAAAGTGTTAAATATATTTTGCTTTTTTGGAGCAGCCAGAATTCAAGTTATAATATTCAATGTAAGAAGTTTACTACATCCCAACTATAAACGAACATTTTTCAGTAAACCCAAAAGATGCCAATTTATTTTGCCAAGTTGACTTCAGATTTAAAATTACATGAGTGTCCTATAATTTTTGGTAATTATAAATCTGAAAACATTTGGCAATCATTTGTGTATAATTAATATATCAACAAAAAATAAAAAGGAGGGATATGAACCTATACTGTATGTCATTTATTAGATGGTTCAATTGCTACTGAAGATAAAAGATAATTTAAGGAGAACATCAGATTTCATAGCTAAAGACTCGGAGACACTTAGGCTTAGCAAGCAGATCATCTCTTGATAATTGATAAATGAATTACCAGAGAGCAATTTATCACAGTAAGACTTGTTTTTCATATTTGCTAATCATTTGTGGACACTTTTCTTAAATACTTGCATTTTGGAGATCTTGGACAAACTATTAATAGCCTATACTTGAACTGGCTACTTGGCTTTATTATCTCTTCAATATTTTTATTTCTTTGGCATAAAATCCATAATATACATTTGATAAACAAATACTTAGTCAACTTTCAGAAATTTCTGACAAAAGAGACACTACCCTGTCTTTCCCACCACTGAGTAGGCCACTTAAAAAGAAAAAGGTTGTGTAGGAGAAGAAAAATACAAAACTCAGAGTTTCTAAAGAACTGCTGAGCCAGATCATTATAAAAGAGCATGCAAGAATTATGAAGTATAATAGTCAAATGGGATCTGTTACAGTTAAGTTCATGTGCCATCTTGGCCAGGTTATGGTGTCTAGTTGTCTGGGCAAGCAAGCACTGGCTTGATTGTTACCATGAGGACATTTCATGGATTTCAGTCATCAGTAAGTTGTTTGCATCTATGGCTGATTGAGGAGACTGCTTCAACAATGAGAAATGTCTATCCAGTCAGCTGAAGGTTTTAAAGGGAAAAGTGATAATTTCCAGCAGTCAGAAGAATTTTCATCTCTATTCAGTCAGCCAGCTTCTCCTGGAGAATTCACCGAGGACCTTCATCAAAGTTCCAAACTTGCAGCCTACCCAACAGAATTTAGAGTTGTCCATCCCTATAGTCATGTGAGACAATTCTTATAAAAACCTCTAATATTTACAGATATCTCTTGCTGGTTGTCTTTCCCTTGAGAACCCTGACTAACAGAGGGCCCAAGCAAGAGCTCTTCATTTTCTATTAGTTAATTTAAAATGAATCCCAAGGATATGTGGTGCAAATATATTATGTCAATATTAGTCAATAGAATAATGTTTAAAATATAGCAAAAGCAAATTTTTATAGTAAGAAGGTTAGTTGATATATTTATTATTCTGCCTTTGGTTATCCTGCATTAGTAAATGATGTTATTTATTTCTTCCCATAAAAATGTGTCTTCCTTCTGCCCCTTAGACCTTCTTCTCTCTCTCTCTGTGTGCATGCAGATTTGTCTTTATTTCCTTTTATGATCACATTAAGAGTTTTTGAAAATGGTGCAGGTAATCTAGTAATATGACGACTCATTATTTACTAAAATGTTAATATGAAGTAAAACAATTATGTTACATGATGGTAAATAAAATGAAAATTCTTCCAGCTATATATAAAATTCAGAAAATACAAGATGGTACCTGAGAATGAAAATACAATTTTTAGAACTTTTGATAGTTATCTTAATAATAAATACAGAAGTTGCACTACTACTTGTAGGTATTATATAAGACAATGAAGTTTTATGGTAACAAGGACCAGTTGGTTAAATACAACAAAGTTTCTGAGCAAATGAAGAATAGTTATCTCTTATGTATTTTCAGTCTGTAAAATTTGATATTCTGAATAAATGAACATTACTATATATATCTTTTATGGAATTCTAAATTTCAAAAAGCTAGAACAAAATAAAATAAAATAAATCACTAAAATAACAATGCATACTCTTATTTTAGTTGTTAACATGGCACTGTATGATGGCTGCTTATATTGAACATCATTCAGCATTTTTCTTTTATGCTGATGTTCTCTGATTTTTCTTTAATTTCAATTGTTTAGGGTCCAGATAAAAAGGAGCCTATAGTAGTAGCAATTCAAAAGGACACATAAGGTGGTTATTGTAAATAATATTAACCAATTTTCCCAAGAAGGGAAAAAAACTTAATTAACAACGGTATAGTGGGATGGGAAGATATGTGGAGGTTATTAGGAAGCAGGGTTTTTTCCTTTTGAACAAATGAAAGCAGTGTCATCTTGTTTCAAACTCTCATTTTTTTTTTTTTTATTTACACTTCTGTGTATCATTTTTCGAACCTTCTAAAATGTCTTTCTTTTCTAAAATATTCTGGCTGGCATTCAGCATATATTATTTTTATGTTATCTCATGTGACTTTTTGTTAAGAGACACTTGAGGATATTTTTCATAAAATGTGTTCAGTTTAGAGACTCAGGTTTATTTTATTTTTTACACTAATGCAGCATTATCTTTGCTCTCCTTACAAGAACAAAAATATCTCGGAAGACTAAAGCTTCCCAAGGTCATTGCCCTGTGTCTTTCAGACTCCTCAACCAGGTATTCATTTTTCTTGGTTTCTTGTCAGTGTGCTGTGATATCCTTCACATCTGTCTGTGCCTTTGCTTTTATTAGCAGAAAATACAGCCATAGCTTTAGTGTCATGTGTACTATAAAGACAGGATTTTCAAGAGATTTGACAACTCTCATATTTCCCGAAGTATTCTCATTGTAACACAGAAACAGTTTATTACTGTTAAGTAGTGACTGTCTCTCCAGCTTGAATAATGAAGTCCTGTAGGTCAATATTTTATACAATGATACATTTAAGGAAGCATTCCTCTTCAGCCTGGCACTAAAACAATGGCTGTCATAACACAGATCTATGAATTATCAATCTCACATACAACCATGATCAATCTAATTCGTGGGGCAGGGAAAGTGTAATATGTTATTGAGTTAAGCCAGGAATTTCCTTCTACCAAAATGTTTATAAAGGAGCATAATAAAATTATTTACAGAGATGAGCTCCTACTCTACAATGTGGAATAAATTTAACCTACTGTGAAGAGAGCCCTGCTGCAGGTGATTTACATGTGTGGCCGGTAAAGGCACAATTCTATAAGGTATGAAATCCTCAAGCCTCAGCTTTACAAACCCACTCAGAGGGAGAAGGACTAGAGAAAGGCAGACATCCATTAAAAAGTCTGGGTCTTGAATCCAACCACTGCTACTACCACCACACACACACACACACTCATACCAAACACAGCACAAAGCATATTTTATGGAATCATTAAAAATCAAAACCTTGTCTGTCTTTGGTTTGAATATTTCATGACAAGATACCATTTCTAAGGGAGAAATGTTTCCTTACCAGTCAGATAACAGTGGGTTTTAGCATGGAATAAATTCACAAACTTTTCTCAAGAAATAGAATTTAGGCCATTGCAGTCTAAAGAAGCCAGAGTGTACATCTGCATCTATCCTCTTGGCAGCAAAAAGCAAGCCCTTTGAAGCTTTAAGTTTGTACCAACACCTGTTAAGACTCTGCCTACCCTCTATTTCATTTTGTATCTGGCAGCATCTCAAGTGTGCGCAAGTTGAAGAAGATTCTGTAGAATAAAGAAAATGTACCTTGGCCAGAGATAGGCATTTTTTTTCTTTCATATTTTTTTTTTCTTTTTCACATATACTCTGCTCCTGTTGCTATGAGTAGAGAAAAACTCACTGGGGTAAGTCTTCTCAGCTCTATAAGTTGGTGGGTGATTTCAATTCATTGGGAAAGTCATTTTAATTTAGGGTTTGAGCTGCATTTTCCAGTCCATCTTTATGCATGATCATGCTGAAGTTTTGATCCCTGACTCCTGTATATATTTCTCATTTGGTTCAGAACCAGTAAGAGAAAAAGTTTTATTGCACCTCAGAACAAAGCACAATAGGTGGCCATGATTTCTTACTGTTTCTACTTACCACATGTGGTAGATTGCATTGTACAAAGATGGGTCTGCTGATATGCATACTATCCCACGTGGTTTTCTTTAACTTGGCAGTGATACATCTCCATCAAAAATGGAGCCCATTTTTCTTCTCTTGAACTTGGGAGGAACTTTATAATCACCTTGGCAGATAGGGTTTGGTAAAAGAAACTTTTCTGTAACCTTCATGGCTAGATGATAAAAAGGTGATACAACTTTTACCTGATTCTCTTTCTCAGTGCCTCTTTCAGTTCTCCTCTCTCAGAATGCTTACTTTTGGAACACACAAAGTTGTGTGGAACAGCAGGCCACATGGAGAGACCACATTAAATTGTTCTAGGAAACAGCCCCACCTAAGATATCAGCCAAAGCCAGTATCAACCACCAGATATGAGTGACACACCTTCCAGCACCCAGCTTTGGACCTTTCCAGCAGAAGCCCAAAATGTTATGAAAGAGACAAACCATCCTCACTATTCCCTCTACACATTTCTGACCCACAGAAATCATGAGAGATAATAAATAATTATATTTTAAACCTCCAAATACTGAGGTCATTTGTTACGCAGCAATAAATAACTAATACAGGCCATCACTTGTTCTAACCTCTTAATTCAAAATCATTCAGGTATTTATTGAATTGTAAAATTGTATCTGCTAAGCTGTTATATCAGTCCCTCTACTCTGTCTTCCTCTCAATCATGAAAATTTTTCATTTGCTGAAAACTTTCTCAGGAGTGACCATTTCAACATCAAAGGAAACACTCTTTTCCCATTTTCTGAACTTCCCCATTGCAATATCTGCAAAAACCTTAATGAAGTATTTATGTGCTTCGAGATATATTGGTTTGGGGCCTGAGAAAATAAAACTGCCTTAAATGCCCCCAAAATGATCCTATCTGTAAAAATTCCATGGACCCAGTGACCTTGCCCAGAGCATGATATGCAACTCACCAAAGCAGAGGTCTGAATAATTCAGGGAGCTTATGAAGAAGTCCTTTTATTGCTCGACCTGCTCTGGACACTAGAAGCCCAAAGACAATTGTCATAGCACACTTCTGAGTCTGTAGGCCATATGTATCAATATCCAAATGGGGTTCTTTTTCTGAAGAAAACCAAATAGCTGAACACATGCTAGAAAATGAGAAGGGTGTTTCTGTAAAGTTGACTCTAGCATAATTAGGTCTAAGGATTACAAATATCATACAGCTATGGTTCCAAATTCTTTTAGTCACAGAACTATTTCTTCAAAGAAAATCTTACAGTGGAGAGCACCACACATAAAACAGATAAATGGCTCAGGTTTTAAGTGGCATTTGAGGTTCCAAATCCCCAGATACTTTTCCCTCCCCCATTCCCCACCTCAGAGATCACAGGAGTTGCTGTGGAAACCCCTCAGAGATACAGTCAGCATAATTTTTAAACCAATGCTGTAATTCCTCTTTGATATGGAACTATTAAAAAAAAATCCCTGAGCTTGGTATGACTAGAAAATATTGTCTGTCATATCTAGGCAGGATCTCCTTTACATTCTTCTAATTCTGCCCATTTTCTGTGTCTTTCACACAGGCATAGGCTAAGTAACTCAAATACTAATATCAAGGTCCTTATTAATTACATAGTACTCTCAATATTCTTCTACAATCATTAAAAGTACAAACTTTAAAATCAGAGATATCTGTATAGCTAAGAATGTTTTCTTTTCTCCATCAATAAGCTCTGCAAAAATGCCTGCTGATCATTAATTATTACTGGAGAAAGTATTCTATCTTATTTTAGACACTTCCTTGGCCCCAAAATTCAATAATTTTTCCAAGTTCTATCAATTTCAACTCTGTAATAGCCCTCATATTCACTTCCTCCTTCTTACTCCTATAAAAGCTGTTATAATATAGGCATTCATTACCTTCTTAGACCCAGTCTTTTACATTCTTATGACCTCCCTGCCTCCAGTGTTCTGCCCTTTTTACTTCTCCTTAAACATTGATGCCAGAATAATTTTCTAAAATGATAATGACCCTCCCCTGTTTAGATATTTTCACTGGTCCCCCACTGTATAAAGATCTTAGCATGATCATCAAAGCTTTCCAGTCTCTGATGCCCAAGTGTATTTTTTATTATGACCTATCACAAGCCCTGTATTCCAACCAAACCTTTATCATCTTATTCTCTGTGCAATGTAACCCAGAAAAACATGTTCTTAAACTTGATCTATTCTTATGGTTGTGAACTCTGGTAAATAGGACTTTTTGATGAGATAACTTCAGTTAGGGTTGGCCCAACTGACCCAGGATGTGTCTAAATCCTATTACAGAAGGACTTACAAGGAAGGTCATAGAGAGAGAGGAAGCCAGAGGGAGAAGCCAGAAGCTAAACATCAACAAACCTTGGAAGAGAAGAGAGAAGCCAGGAAAGGATGCTATGTGCATTGCCTGTGATAGAAAAGCCAAGGACCAAGGATCACTGGCATCTAGCTCCAGAATGCTACAGTCATGAAGGAGAAACCATCTTCTTGATGACAACTTGACTTTAGACTTCTCCTAGCCTCAAAATCATGAGCCAAGAAATTCCGGCTATTGAAACCAACCCATTGCATGATATTTTCTTTCACAATGAAGAAACTAAAACATTCCCAAAAAAGGTTTGAAGGAGCTTAGAGAAAAACATTGTCTAATAAAATTAAAATAACTACATGAAGAAGTCCAGGTACAGAAAACATAAGAATTGTAAAATAAAATTAGTAACTTTATAAAGTAAAATTATGTTTTATCAACAAATTTTCTCTGAGACTCCTAGCAATCAAAATAAAAAACAGAAACATGATCAGGGTTGATATTCATAGCATCCCTAACATCCCTATAATAAAAGTAGACCTGCTTTTTTTACGGTATTACACCTACCCATTTCTTGTTTCCTACCTTTCAGAGAAATGGCATTCATTTCATGATAAGAAAAGTTTTTAGCAACTGCAATGAATGCTATTTATTATATACCAGGCAGTGTACATATTTAACACCCATACCAACTTTGGGAATAGGTACTACCTCTGTTATCCTCATTTAATAGATAAAGGAACTTTGGTTGAGAAAATTTGATTAGCGTGTCCCGAAGTCCCACAGCTGGCTGGTGGTACTGGCATACCAAGTCAGATATTGTGGCTTCAGGGCCAAAATTCTTAACCCTTATTCAAAACTGCATTGGGAGGCTTCCATGGATATTTGTTGAAATAATGGACAGGTGAACCAGAAGCCCATTTCCCTCCAGCTCTTCCACAAAGAATGTGGTAGAGAGCAGTGAAAGGATGCTTGCTGAGTGTCTCAGGTAATTGTCCACATTATCTTCCTGCCTGCTATTCATTCCTCTTGTTTCCTGTCCTTTGCCAATTATCGTGACTCCTATACCTGCATCTGCATTTTTTTTTTTTTTTTTTTTTTTTTTTTTTTTTGCTATTTCTGGTAAACTCTTGTGAACTGTTGAAACAGTTTGCACTAACACACTTGATCTCACCTGAACACCATGCTCTACTCTCCAAAACGCCTTGAATCCAGGGGTGCCTGCAGCTATGGTAAGAGGCCCCTTTACTGGCATCCTTAATCATATCCCAAAACCCAGACCCGTCCCTACTATAGCCACCATTTCTTCCATCTTTTCCCTAAGCCTTTCGGCCCTGGAGGGCATCTATGTTCTTCACCCTACAGGCTCCCACACTAGAGCCCTCATACATCCATACAACTGTGGAGATCTAGAAGGTAGAGTTCAATTGTTTCCTCTACCCTCAATATTCTAAGATAAAGAAAATAACTCTGGAGAGTAGAGCACAGAGATCATGTTCTTAATAGAGCCAATTTCTTGTCAGAAGGAAAAGAAAGAATAAGTGATGTTATGTGAAACTTCCAGATGTGTGGAAAGTTACAAATATTCCACGTTTCATTTCTATGTTCTATATTCAAAGCACGTAAGGACATGAAGTATTGGACCTCTTATTGAAACTTTTCCCCCTATTCTAATTTACACAATTTTGCTCAGAGTTTGACTTCCTATGTGAATTATAACTCAGCCCCATGATGTCTGTGATATAACCCTGGTACTACATGTGAACAAGCTTTGTATCTTAATATTATTTTGTGGTTTCTCTCCATGTAGATTTAATATGAAAGTGCAATTAAGAGGCATGCAAGATGTGGGTACTTAGACGAAGCCATCCAGAAAGAAAGCACTTAAGAGCATGTGTGCTTATATTAAAGTTATAATACTGTGTAGCTTTATATATAAGATAATGATCTTGTTGAGAATTTGCTGTGATGTTCAGTTTCTGGATTTAGTGTCAAAAGCTCAACAGTGAAGCTCTAGGGAAGGCTTCATCACTGAAAGGAAAACACTAAAATAACATTATCTTTCCCAGCTTTAGTTTTATAGGTGTTTCTCAGCAAAAAGATGCAGTAATTGTTTCTGATAAGGGGTCATTCTGGTTTGGAAAAAGCTGTATTAATGTGAAGAGTGTACTTAATGAAAATGTAATGAGAGTAAGGTAATAAACATACACTGAGAGGGAAATGAATACTAAATACTATAAAATTTGGTTGAAGATAGTCCCTTCAAACATTCTCTGAGTCAATTATATTCATACTTTAAATCTGAGACCTCATTTTTAAATAAAAACATAAGAGTTTTTATTAGTCAACACTGTGAAATAATACTAAATAATACTAAAGTTTCAGGTATATAGTCAGGATAGGCTAGTGTATGCTGTAGACAAATAACTCCCAAATCTCAGAGGCACATCTAAATAAAAGTTTATTTCTCACTCACTGGATCCAGGTAGCTTTCTCCAGGTCAATTTCTAGCATTCCAGGTTGCTCCAATATTGTGGCATTTCCCTATTATCAGACAATTTCACAATTGCCTCTGCCAAGCAAGATAGAACATGGAGAATGGCACAAATGAAATATCACTTCAGCTCAAATTTCACTGGCCAAGGCAAGCCATATGACCATATTGTGATGGCTTGGAGTTATGTAATCCCCCAAAAAACATATTCTTAACCTTAACCCATCCCTGTGGGTGTGAACTCACTGTAAATATGACCTTTTGAAGATATTATATTTAGTTAAGGTGTGGCCAATTGAATCAGTTTGGGCTTCAATCAGGATTACTAGAGTTGTTTGTAAGCAGAGTGAAATTCAGACACAGAGAGAGAGGACGTCACAGAGGAATAAACCGGAAACCAACTGAACCAGGAGGAGAAAGAAGACATCGCCAAATGTATTGCCATGTGACAGAAAAGCTAAAGACCAAGGATCTTTGGCAGCCAGCCCCAGAACACCATAAGAAAGCATTGCCTTGGTCTCACCTGGATTTTGGACTTCTCCCAGCCTCAAAATGGTAAGTCAATAAATTCTCGTTTAAGTCAACCTATTATAAGACATTTTTTTAGCAGCAAGGAAACTATACACTTGCATATCTTTAAGGAAACAGGAAAATGCATTTATTTCTGCGTCCAGAAGAATATTTTGGTGAGCAAACCTGATATCTATCGCACAAGTCAACTGGATTTTCTTAATTGCTGACTAACAAACATCATCTTTATCAGCAAGGCAAAAGTGTAATCAGGTTATTTTGTGCAAGTAGGATGAGAAGAAGGGAATTAGATGATTTTCCACTCTAACGTCATCAAGTAATTATGGCATATATAGGAATACATGCAATAGAGACCATATATTCCTGTAACTAAGATTTGAGTTTATAAATAGAATATTAAATGAATTGGATTAACCAATCAAAAATATTAGCTGAGAACACATGAGGAATTTAGCAATGTTCAACATTCCTGGGGGACAGAAAAAAAAAAAAACAAAAAAGAGTTTTATAGGTTATCAATAAAAAGGTAGGCACAGATTATTATAGTAAACCAGAAATATGTTGACCACAGAAATGCAGAAGACATGTTGCCCAACTCCTTCATTTGAACAAAAAGTTATATAATCAAAGAAAAAAACCCTGGTTTAGTTTCCATGAAACAGTTTTGGTTAAACAATGGGAATGTATTAGCTCATGATTTTGAGGCTAAGAGAAATCCCAAATCAAGGCATCATCCATGCCATGCTTTCTTCTCAAAGACTGGTGTTCTGGGGCTGGTTGCCAGTGATCCTTGGTCCTTGGCTCCTCTGTTACATGGCAGTGCACAAGGTGGCCTCATCTGACCTCTTCCTTCTCTTTCAGGTTCTGATGATATGTAGTTTCTTGCTTCTCATGGTTTTTCTCTGTCTGAGTTTCATTCTGCTTATAAAGGACCCCAGTTATAGGATTAAAATCCATCCTGGGACATACCTTAACTGAAGTAATCTCAACAAAAGGCCCTCATTACAATGGGTTCATACCCACAGGAATGGATTAAGTTTAAGAACATGCCTTTCTGGGGTACATACAGCCCTAAAACACCACACTCCCCTTGTTAATGTGTTAGATATAGTCCAAAAATTTTAATTGTTTAACATACAGAATTGCTTTACTGCAAGATTATTGAAATAAGCCAGCACAGCTAGCTAACCAGCCAGGAGTTTCTATGGTCAACTTCCATATCTTTCTTGGTCCAGCCTATGGCTTGGAGTTACTTGGAAGTCACCTGTCACAATTTAAATATACATGCTGATGAATCAAGTTCTATGACTCCAGGCTTTGCAGTACAGTGGCTATTATTTTAATAAATTTCAAGTCTACTTAATGTACATATTCTCAGTCCATTGAATTTCGTCCAAGAAAATACAAGACTTGAAATAAGCTGCCACTTTCTTTCCCCTTCCCAATCAGGGCTGCCTGCTATCCACCTATCTGGCCTCACCCTTCAAGTATCCCTTCCCAAAATCAAAAGGTTAAGAATTTTAGCCCATCCTGATTTGAGAACAGGGCTGGAATGTAAGGCTGGGCATAAACAATCATATTGTACATTTCTAAATTTGCAATAATGTAGGATTTTACTACATTTTCAAAAGCCAAGCAATTTAAAAAATTATGAAGTAAAAGATAAATTAGTGTGCCTTATCTAAACACTAATCCCACTCCTCAGACCAACCACTTACTTCTGGAAATTCAGATATGATAGCATGGAGGGATTAAATGTGTTAGTAAAAGTAAAAGTAAAAGTCATAAAAGTATTTACTGAAAGAATTGGGAGAAAATCCAGGATTGCTACTTCTATACACTACAGTTCTGAAAAGAATGGGTATTTTGCTTTAATTTTTAAAAACATTATATGACAACTAGTATACAAACCAAAAAAATAAAGTTTGGAAAATATGGTGTTTAACACAATTAATGCTAATTTCCATTAATTCAGAATCAAAATACCTTAATAATACATGTGGAGAACTAGACTCTTACTTTAATTTCTAAAACCTATAAACAATTGCCAAATCTTCATTATACTAGCTGAAGATATTTTAATGCTTTTTTTAAAAAAACTGGGAAAATATTTGCTACCACAGATCTCACTAGAATGCTACAATAATTTAGCAACTCATTGGGGCTTAAGCATTACCAATCTTTAATATTCTTAAAGTTGTACAACACTCAGAGCAGTTTTCAGTGATTTACTCCCAATAGTTTAACCAATGACTTCATATGTATAACTGGCTTTATGCTTTCATTGGAATTTTGTAACCCACAGACATTTTACTTGAAATTTCTCCCGATGAATAAATTTACTTCTACTACTATGCCTTAACCTTTGATCAAAAGGTCCAGTTTGATAAAACTTGATTCCTCTCCTCTGATCCACTCCATGTTATTGATTCTATATTGCAAAAAAAAAGATTAATCCTACAACCCAAATCAGGTCATGCCAGTCCATCTGTAAAATAATTTAATTGGCTTCCTTTTGTATGCACAAGATCCATTCTCCTCTTCATCATCTATGAACTGCTCCTTGCCTCCTTGTGAACCTAATCTGCTCCCATTCTCCTCTCTTTCTCTATGCTCTAGCCACACTGGTATGCTTTCAGAGAAAATATATGAGAAACACCAACATAGTGTACTGCACTGAACAGATATTTCCTAAATAGTACTCCAGTGGCAAGATAAAGCTCTTGTCACTTCAAAAGCCACACATCTTACTCTTCTCTGTTTACTACTTGAAGAATCAGCAGCAACTTAATACTAGGCATTACAGCATCATATATTTTAGTCATTTTTATGGTATTTCTAGAGGCATCCACCGTAATGTTTAAGTGAAAAAGGATTCATTTTTGCCCTACAGCTTACACCACAAGTGTATGTAGGTATTCATTTAGTATCAAGAAGGAATTTAAAATTTCCATTTCTGAGACTGTCAGTTCTTAATCTTTAAAGTTCACAAATACAACACTCTACAGATAGAATGAATTTTAGTTATATGAAGCCAGACATCTATAGAATTATTTTGCAGTTAATTATTCACCTATATTAGCCTTAATTATTTAAACGAATTTACCTGTTAATGCTATATATTTTTAATAATGTTCCCCATACTAGAGAAAGCTGTAACTCAAGAAGATTCTTAGCTGATATTCTGTCTTCTCCTCAGGGCCTCTAGAGATTTAATGTGTCAGTCTAGCTCTTGTAAATGCCCTAGCTACAGCTCTTTTTAGTATGTTCTCATATAATCTCATGTCAAGGGTCTTCACTCACTTGGAGCATACTTTTGGGCTTAGATGGAAACTCTACAGACTCAGCATATTTCTGTATTGTGTCTTTGAGACCTATTACTGGGAGAAACTTGAATAACTGAGAGAAAACTGCCATTAAACGACACACAAAGGATTTGAACTGGTTTGATACCCTCCCAACTAAGTTTTAAAACATTGGAATTCAAACTCTAGTTGTAATTAACTGAAATAGAGAAACATATATATTTCTTCTCTTTCATGCTTTTGCTGTTTTATATCTTGGCTTGATTTCAGAAGGTCTTAATAAAACCTGAAATCCAACATTTTCTAACACTGTTTAAACCTAAAAACCTCAACTATCATAGGAAATCTTTTCTGGTAAAATAGTTTGGGACTTATAAATAAGGCTTTTTTTTTTTTTTTAACAATCAGTACAATTTCATGAATGTGACAAATATGAAAGCAAATAAAAAAATCTCTACATGTTTCAAGACAAGGTTATCATTTGTTAAACTGTGAAATAAACCATGTACTAGAATTTTCGTTATACAATCTCCTAGGAATCTGATAACAAAAATTACACTTCCTTACTTGATTAAGTAGCTTAGTAAATATATTAACTAAATTTTTAGCTTTCTGAGTTTCAGAAAAGCAAAAAGATTATTCAATGGCAGTTATTCTTGGTACCTCCCTTTAGTAAATATACTTAAAATATTCATGACATAGGGGAATTGGAAACTTATTTTAGCACAATTTAGTGCATATATATGTAAATGTATGTGTATGTACAGAATCAAAATGCAATACATCTTCCAGTTTATCTCAGGAGGGTTAGTTCCAGTTAAGAATATTTTGATACATTATACAATAACTAACTCTCAAGGTACTAACCTTAAGAAGATTACAGTTAAAATATTAGAATTAAAGACTTTTTGTAATGTAAAGGAAGAAATATAATTTCTGATATGTGCTCTAGTTATTTATATCTCATTTTCTTCTGCATCCTTGATTCCAAATATATATGTACATATACATATATATATACATATATATACATACAAATATATATACAAAATATATTTCAACACACTTATAGATACCAAATATAGTTAATGTTCATTCATTATTGACTGTTAGTCTAAGATTGTTTAATATGCAGTTAACATACATTTACAATGAATGTATGCCAAAGCAGCATACAATACAGACGGTAATAAAAATAGCTAATGATTATGAAGTCTAACCACATGCTAGGCACTCCATCAGATGCTTTGCTTGTGTTTTCTATTTAAAGTTCACAACAACGCTTTAGTTTTTGAAGTTAAGAAAACTGAGAAATAGAGAGCTTAAGTTCTATAGAGACAGGAAAAAATGAAGAAAGTATTTGGATCCTGGCATCCTTTCCCAAATTGTATATTGCCCAAGATGAAAAAAAAAAAATAGGAGACTTGAAGATCCAAAAATGCAACAATAATTTACTAAGCCATTTTACTGACAAAAAGGCAATGATGGGAGTTCTGAAAAGCATTAAATTCAAGCATTCTCAAAGTTCCTGGAACCATAGAACATGTTATCAATAAATCCAAAGGTAAAACTTTGAGCCTACCCCTTCTATGCCCACAGGTAAGATTAAGATTACCCTACTGGAGGGAATAACATGCTAAACAGGAAGTTGGTAGTTGACTAATAAGATGTAATAAGATGTAACTTATTAAATTTTCATAAAGTTCATTAATAACTTTTCATAAAATTTCAGGCCAATCTCTAGTTAATTTGACACTTTGTAAAATTTGAATGCTCACCTCCGTAATTTGCCAGTTAGATACAGATTACACTCTCTGGAACCAACTAAACAAAAACAAACTGACTGCTTTTGTCTATAATTTTTTTCAGAATAAATATTTTAAAAATCATGAGATTAACAAATAAGCAACAATAAGGGATCTACTTTCAAGAAAACCAAATAAACAGAAGCAAAAAACAGATAATCTAGATAATGGAACTAGTAGAAATGTATATAAAGAACTACTAATAATATTTTCTAGTATTTGCTGGAAAAGATGGGTAGAATGGATGAGCAGGTAGAGAATTTCAGAAGAGAGATATACACTTTTAAAAAGGAGACTCCAGAACAGAAAAATACAATATCTGAAATTAAGAATTGGATGGGTTTAAGAGCCAATGGACACTGCAGAAATGATCAGTGAACCTGTAGATGGTAAATAGAAATTGTCCAAAACAAAGAGAGAAAAAGATTGAAAAACAAGGAAATAGAAAATTCAAGAAGATGAAATACATAGGTAATAGGAATCTCAGAAAGAGAAAATAGAAAGAATAAGGCATAAAAGTCATTTGATGAAATAATGTTGAATTTTTCCAAATTTTGTGATAAGCAATAAGACACACATCCAGAACAGTCAGCAAATCCCAAGCAGTACAAATACAAAGCAAATCCCACCCAGATGAATAGTAACAGAACTGCTAAAATCCAAAGTTAAAGAGAAAAATCCTAAAAGAGGACAGAGGGATAAAAGACAAACTACATGCAGGGGTAACAAAAAAAAAAAAACATAAGAAATTGAGCAGATTTTTATCAAAAATAACACTAGGAGATAAGAGAAAGGCATATCTAAATTGATTAAAAAAAACACAATCCAAATTTTATTTATAGCAAAAATGCTTCTCACAAATGAAGTGAAAACAAGGGCATTTTTTAGATTAGCACAATTGAGAGAATTACATTTTAACCACCAGAAATTCTAAATGAATTTTTCAAGCTGATGAAATCAATACGAGTGATAATTTGGATCTACCTAAGAATTAAAGTCTGCTTGAATTTACAAATAAATCAATAAATGTAAAAGACATTAGTTTTCTTTCCCTGTTTTTTAATACACAATTGAAATTTTAAAGCAAAATAAGCAGCATTGTATCATTGGATTTATAACATACGTCAAAGTAAAATATACATCGACAATAGCACAATTGCTTGTGGAGGGATAAATGGAGTTATAATATTTCAGACCTCTTAAATTACATGTAAAATTGTATGGTATCAATTGAATATACTCAGTAATGTGTTAAGGATGCATAATGCAGTCCCTAGAGAAACTGCTACAGAAGGTATTGCTAAAAAAAGACAGGAAAGGAGGACCAAAGTGGGAGAAAAAAAAACCAGAGGGAGCAAATAGTAAACAAACAGCAAGATGTTAAACAAACACAATGTAAAAAGGCAAGGCCCACAATAAATATTATAGAACTGATCATTGAAAATAAAAGGAAAAAATTAATATACTATAAGCACGCTAACAAAAGGAAGTTGATGTGTCAATATTAATAAAAAAGTCATCCTATAAGGAGTAGTATTCAAGGTATAAAAGAACATTTCATAATGCTAGAGATGTCCACTCTTTAAGAAGTATTAAAAATTCTAAAGTCCTAAAAAATAGCTTTAAAGTACAGGAAGCAAGAACTATCAAAACTAGAGACAAAGGAAAACTCAGGGTCACAGGAGGAAATTTCTATTCCATTATTCTGAGTCCCTAGCAAGTGCCATTAGGCAAGAAAAAGAAATCAAAATCATAAAGGTGAAAAAGAATAAATAAAATCATCTCTATTTGCATATGACATAATTGCATATATAGAAAATCCAAAGGGGTTCTTAAAAATACAAAAGAAAACTTCTAGGTCTGATGAGTGAATTAATTCATCAAGGTCTGGGATAAAGGGCCAGTATTAAAAACAAAAAATAACAATTGCATTTCTATAAACTAATAAATAACAAACACATAGAAAATAAAGTTTAAAAATTAATGCTGGACTTTTTCAAAATTAAAGCCTGTTTGTCAAAAGATACTGTTTTAGTGAATGAAAAAGAAAGCTACTTCCTGGAAGAAAATATTTCACATTACATATATCTGACAAAAGATGTGTATATAGACTTGTGCTGTCCCAATAGCTACTAGCCATATGTGGGAAAATTAAAGTTAACAAATATTAAATTAAATTGAAAATCCACCTCCTCAAATGAGCCCTTCTCATTTCAAATGTTCACTAGTCACATTTGGCTAGTGGCTAACATACTGGACAGCACAGAAAACACACTTAAAATTCTATTGGACAAAGCTGATCTAGATTATATACAGAACTACTACAAAGAAATTATCAAAAAAAAGAAAAAAATCAAAATGGGGAAAATATATATATAGACACTTCACAAAAGAAGATATGTAAATAGCCATTAAGCACATAAAGAATGCTCAGAATTTTAGTCATCAAAGTGGGGCAAATACAATGAGATTCCACCATAACCTAAATAGAATAGTTAAGATTAAAAAGAAAAGACTAAGATTAGAGTTTGAAGATAATGCAGGGAGTAAAATGGAGCGAATAGTTTGGCAATGTCTTATAAAGTTAGCTATATATCTACTGTATGTCTCAGCAATTCCACTCTAGATATTTTTCCCAAAAGAAATGAAATTATGTTCACAAATTTTTAATAGCCCAACTGTATAATCAACAGGTGAATAGAGAAATAAATTGTGTTAATTTCATACAATAAAATACTACTCACCAATAAAAAGGAACACATTTCTCATGTATGCACAACATGAGGAGAACTGAACAAGCAGGTTGAGTCAAAAAATGTGATTTTTTTTTAGATGAAGTTATAAACTGACCAAACTAATCTGTGGAGGTTGAAGTCAGAATAGTGTTTACATCTAGCAAGGAGAAAGAGGGATTTACTGAAACGGGTCATGAGAGAATTTTCTAGAACCTTTGATAGGCAACTGACAAGAAGATACATAATTGAGCTAGAAGCATAAGAAAAAGTGATCATCATTTTTTAATATCAAAGAATTACAAGCTTGCAACACAAAGTAACACCAGCACACATTAACCAAATTGGCTAAAATGAAAAATACAAATTCTGATGAAGAGTTGGGAGCAACTGGAACATTCACACAGTGCTTGTGGATGTGTAAAGTGGTACAGCCACTTTGGAAAACAGCTTAGGCATGCACTATAACCCAGCAATTTCACTTATACCAGAGAAAAGCATAGCTCTGGTATTTATACCAGAGAAAAGCACAAATCTGTTCTCCAAGAGACATGTATAATAATATTCAGAGCAGCACTATTCATAATAACTCTAAACTGGAAAAAACCTAGATGTCATTGGCAATGCAATGGATAAATAATAGTATATTTATACAATGTAATTCTATATAGCAATGAAAATTACCAAGTTAAACTATATGCATCAACGTGTTTGATTCGGTGAGTGAAAAGACCAAGGCAGGAAAGAGTACATACTCTGTGATGCCATTTATATAAAGTTTAAAAACAGATAAAACTATTTTGGGTGTTAAGAGTCAGGATAATGGTAACTTTTGTAGACAGTGGGAATAAGAAATGGAATGAGAGGGAACTTTGAGGTTCTGATAATGTTCTATATTTAGAATCCGAGTGCTGATAACATGGCGGGTTCCCTTTAAGAAAAGTCATTATTTCTGTACACTGCTAATATGTGCTCTTTGATCTATATATTTTATACTTAAAAAGTTAACTTAAAAATTCAAGAATTGTTGTTCATCAAAAGACACCATTAAGAAAGTGAAAAAGGTATGTGCAGTGCATATAATAGACAATTCTTATCAGGGATGTTTACTGAGTGTTTCCCATGAGTTACTAAATGCTCCCTTTAAAATGCATTATCTAAGATAATCTTAATAATAATCCTTTAATGAAGACATGACTATTGACCAATATTTCAGAAGAGGAAACTGAAGCTTAGAGGATTTGAATGACTTTCCTCAGGTCACGTGGGCTGACTCCAAACCAATGATTTTATGCTCTTCAGCCATACAGTGAACTGCCATAAGGATTTGACAAGTCATTTCTCAAGCCCTACTTATATATTTTTTTCAAAAATGTACAATCTACATAAAGAAGTAAGACATTTTAAGTGCATGTGAAGGTAATATACTCCCTGAAGTATATAGAGAATGAGCATGTTACAGAGAGGGCAGACCCTTTGGAGAAGGAAGGAACCTGGATCAATTATTAACTTGGAGAGTAACGTCTCCAAATCTTAGTCTCCTTAATGGTAAAATGAAAGTACTTTCAAATATAGAGAGAGTTGTTCCTGGTATGCTGGAATGGATGTCTATCTTTTAAATATGACAAAAGGGGTAAATACTTACAATGAATTTATTTTATGCAGAAATGATTGTGCAATAATAAGAGAAACGTATCATGTGTAAGAAAAAACAACTGCTGGAAATATAATCAACATTTCCTTAATTTTATTGAACTATTATATAAATGTGTAGCATAATGTATAAATTATTTTAACTGGAGGTTATATTTTCATTTTCAATAAGAATATAAAATTAAAAATTAAATAAATAAAAGCCTAATAGATTTTTTACTCTTTTGTCGTGGAACCAGAGATCTGACACTTTCTTTTGCACTAGTACCTCAGTGTTAGGTCTTGTATTTCAATTTGATATGCAACTAAGCCTTGTATCCTTTAACCATAAAGGCAAATTGAAAAATATCAGCCTATTTTAATAACTTTTGAAATAAAAGAAAAAAATATATATATAAATATATATATAATGATATATATACATTGGGATTCAGTCTTCATAATATCAATTTTGGGAAAGTAATTCAGGCCATGACTTTCATTTCTAGAATCTGATTTCAGTGTAGAAAGTTTGGACATGTTATTCTTTCCAAATTAAAGCACATGCTTGTGCAATTACTTTTGAATGCATTTGTAGAGTCCTATTCAGTGTTTATCCAAATTGGTTATAATGCCAGTTAAAACAAAAGCAAGTCTGTGATCCAATCTTTTCTAGTGAGCAGAGACAGGGATTTTCTCTCAAATGATATGAACAATGTGGTGTCTTTGATCAGTTAAAACATCTTTTGGTGCAGCATGCCAACACTGAGTCACCTGATCTCCCTGGCATCTACCAAACAACTACATTCACCAAGAAAAGCAATGACTTAGTGTGAATTAAATCATAGAAGACTACTCAACTCATGAAGATAACCACAACCATGACTTGTTCCACTTTTAACATTTTACCAAAAAAAAATTATTTCTGGTAAACAATGCAATGAACACACCCACGTTCAAAACAGCATCACATTGAAATTAATTTTTATAACAAGACCTGCCTCGATAACATCCAATGAAAAGGAACCACCTGTTGTAGTCTACATTAATAATTTTGACTGGTCTATGTTAACGTATCAAGACATTTCTTAATACATAAATGTAAATGGTTTCTCTTGTACTCATCAGAGTCACTAGATCTAGAAGTTCTTCAACCACATTATATACTTGCTTACAGCTTTAGGAAAATTAAGTAACAGTAGTTAACTGAAAGGAAAACACAAGTTATTTGTCTTTTTCAATTAACTTCTCCTCTAAGCTCAGCTGTATTTACCAGCCAATGCACAGCAATACTTTTAGACTATCTTTGAAAATGCTTCTTTCTGTTTGGAACTCATAATTCTTACATTGGTCAGTAGACACGATTTTCTAAATTTCCCATCTGAAAAAGTATTGTGTCAAGTTAGTATTTTCAATCATGACAAAATTTTATTTCACAGGATTATCATCTATTTTTCATTCCAAAATAAACACTTAAAATGTTGATTATCTGTTCAATTCACTGATGTTTTCATCATATACCTTTCTGAAATATACTTAGATTTCTTTGTAGATTTATGGATTTTTTCCACAATGACATCTTTCCAATAAAGATATGTTCTGCATATTAAGCAAGTAGTAATATTCTATACTTTCATTGAGAAAATGTTCACTCCAATTTTCCTTGAAACACGTAACCCATTTGGACTATCTTGTACCGACTTTTGATAGAAACAGATTAAAAAAAAAAAACTTTCTCTTTCTTAAACTTCCTGTAAGAAAAGAAAAAATGCAATGTAATGACAAATGACACCCAGCCTCAGTGTTGGGAGATAACAGGCTGTGGCGGAGACATCCATGGCCCCTAGAGCTCCTGTCCTAAATAAACTGGGAAGCAGATATTCAATCGCAGTAACTTTTTCCTAGCCAATTTCTAAATGAGGGAAAATGAAAAAGCATTTGGAGACCAAAAATATGTCTGGTTCATAAAGGGTCTAGGCTTCCAGTTAGGCACCTCTGGTCTATTGGATAGTTCCATCAGGTCCTCACAGAATCTCAGACTCAAAATAGTTTTACCCCAGACACTCTCCTGTGAGACTGAAGTATATAAAGTGCTGGTGAGTGATGATCCTCTGAGGAAGGCCAAAGAGAACAAGATCCCACATTTTGACCAAGGCAGCATCGGGGGTAGGACTCTGCTCAGGAAGGACAGGGCATAGATCTAGATGCTCAGAAAACTGATGAAGTGAATGAGAGTCTGCCACCAGGACCACTGGGGCTGGGGAATTACAATGCCATCCTGGTCTGGAGGGATCTGAGAAAGGGAGCCTTCAGCCTGGGGTCCTAGGAGAGAAGGGCTGGGGGATAGTTTATGTACCCCTTTGTGGGTAGAGAAGTAAGTACAGGAGGTCATGGGGAATCTCAGAGAATGAGACAGCCCCTCTGGTGTTTATTCCTGTGAAACCGGAGATTCGCCTGAGTGGCCATCCGAAATACTTCCCACCCAATTTCTTTGGTCTTGGTGGGGAACTCAAGGTAGGTAGCCAAAGGCACTGATCTGTTCACCATGTCCCAAACTTATTCAGACCGAACTGATACCTGCTTTATCTTGGACAGCTCTCTGCTGGTATGCTCATCTTACCTCATATCCTTGTTATACCACACTAGGATGATGGCATGTTGAGACATAAATATTATTTAAACTAGTTCTATTTTTTATAAGTTTGCCTTGGTGATTGAATGGTGCCATCATTATTTCACCTAGACATCCAGAGTAGAAATCGTGCCATCATCATAAACCTCCACATCCAAACAATGCTTCTGATTCTACTTCTTCAAAACTTTAAACTTCCCCTCTCCTTGAAATTCTCCAACCCTTTTACAAATTCTCATCAGTCTTCTTCTGGACTAATTTTTAAGTCTTCTTACTTCATTTCTTCCCTAATACCAGAGTTATCTTTCTGAAAGAGAAATATATATATATATATATATATATATATGCACACAAACATATATAATACAAATGTATATAACACAAATATATATGAACAATATATATAACAATATATAACACAACTATATAAGCACAATATATATAACACAATATATGTGTAAAAACACTAATATATATGAAATAGAGTGCATAATGTATAAACACATCTATAGTTCAAGATATTTGATTCCAAAATAAAAAGGTATAAAATAAAATAAAAAAATAATAAATAAAATGATATTGCGGTTTTATGTTGACTTGGTACCAGAATTCTGATGCTTTTTCATTTGCAGCAAGACCTCAGGGTCAGGGGTTATTATTTTCAGGGTCACCTTTCAAAATGTTACCTGGGTTAAACTGGTGAACAAAACTAAGACTTGGCCTTCTAAATATTTACATCTTATTTAAAAATAAATGATTTAAATATATGGACCAAAAGATAGAGGTACTATTAAAATTCATGGGCTGGAACATAAAATCCAACCTGCTTGGTCTTTCTTGTTTTGGCACCCACTGTGCCTTTCCAAAAGCATTTTGTTTCACCCCAGAACTCTACTATAAGGTTCTGAAGGGCAGAATTTGCATCATTCATCTTTGTATCCTCCCCTTCTTATGCAAAGTCTGGGATATAATCAGTAATCAAAACATGTTAATGGTCAATAATGATTATTCTTTATTATTGTTCTTTACTTGATCATATCTTTGTCTCCTGTCTTGTGAATTTTGAAAGGGAAGAACTATACATCTTTACTTTATATATCATATAAACCTAATGATATATATTTCAGTTGATATAAAGTAATAGACCTTTTAGAAATTATAAATTTAGGATGTATGCATTAAAAGAAAATAATGAGAAAAAATTTTCTCTTATTGATCACAATAATGTTTACATATTTTCATAGTTACAAAGAATACTTTTATATACTTTCTATAATATAAACCTCTGTTTATTATGGATTTTCTGTGAAAATTTAAAGTAACATCCAAATTTTAAATTGTTTTCTATTATTTTCTATGCTATTTCATGTCCATATTTAATCAGGAACAGAACTGCCATGAAATTGAATTCATTTAAAAAACAGTCACTCATTTTCAAAAGGAGAGGTAGAGTCTTTATGAACACATGAAATTACTCAACACATTGGTAAGGTCATCACCTCATCCTTTGGGAAGAAAATAGAATGTGAGAAACATAAAGCAAACAGGTGTATCATTTAAAATAGCTGTTTTTTAGAAACTGTATTAGAAATAGTGCACATTAACAAATTTTTAGAAGTTCTAGAGGGTCTCCAGAGAGGAGTACCCAGTTTCCTAAATAACATAAAAATAATGGAAATAGTCTTATCTACTCATACTTGGACTTAAAAATCAACATAATGGATCAGTTAAAAAATATGCAAGGTTATCTCAAAGATACAATGTACCCAAATCTAGGAAACCTTGACAACAAGCTGGCTAAAGTTCTAAAGATAGATAAAGAAACTGATAATCAAAAAAGGAAGTTGATATTTATAGAAGCATAGAAGTACTCTGTTCCTGCTCTTATAAGCATTTTCCAGGAAAAGGGTAAAACTACCTCTAAAAAAAGATGGACACCTCAGGATGACACAGCCCAGTGTGAGTACATATCCAAACAATTTTTATAATAAATATAGCCTAGTGAATAATACCCTGATTATAATTTGGCTGACATGGCCTACAAGGAAAGATTGCATTAGCCAGGAAAAAAATCTATTCCTGTTTGCAGGTGTCTTCACACTGCAATTTAATATTTGACATTTCAAATTAAATAAATTATAATAATCAGTGCCAGATAGTTTTCCTGAGGCCAATCAATACAGGAGAATCAAAAGTACTAATGATTATGTCAAGAAGATTATGACGATGAAACTAAAATTCATTGAAGGTTTACCGTGTGTCAGACACTATATTAAATATTTTAACATTGTAAATTCAAAATTTCATTTAATCTAGCCACATTGTAGTCCTGTAAGGTGAGTCTTAGTATTATATCCATTTTACTGATGAGCATATTAAGTTTCAAAGTAGCTAGTTCACTTGTTCAGGGTCTCATTACGTAACAGAACACAGATGTAATCACAGGTCTGCTTGACTTTGAAGCCTGTACTCTCCAATATCACTCCACTCTTCCAAGGCAATGCTATATATAAATGACATATTGGCCTCAATGAACAACAGTTTTTTAGACTTTTTTAACTAGTACATATGAGAGAATGAAAGTAGGATAGAATTGTATTTGAAATCTGGTGGAACAATAAATTTTTAGTCTGAAGCAACCAAATCATAGAGTTATTAGTAGGAGTTTCAGGAAAGAGATATAGAATCAAAAGGGACAAGGACACTGACAAATCTTTTATTACGCATTAGTGTAGCAGAGTAGCAAAAGGCCTGACTGCCCCTTCCGAGTTGAAGTTACTTTCTGTAACTGAAGCACTTTAGTCTTCCTGGATGTCAGTCTTCAACAAGTATTAATTCAGCTTAAAAGAAAAGTGTGGCAGCTTCATCCATCTCCTGAGACAGTGTATCATGACTTGCTACAGAAGCACTTTGCATTTAAAATACAGAAAATGTTTAGAGACTTTAGACTCTTAATATAAGAGTTAAAAGCTTTAAACACTAGGCTCTGTTAACCAACTTAAGGCACCAAACATAGAAATATGGTAGCAGTACCATATGCAATGTTGAAGGATGATCCTGTGAATGAAAATACTTGACTATCAAATACATTACATAAAGTTCTATTTTGAGAATCTACCAATACTCAGAAAAAGATGGGAAATTGATAAATGCACTTGATTGCTCACCTATGTTTTCAACTTCATAGCTCCTATGATGTCATCATTTGTGCCAATTAGAATTCCACATTGTCACAGCCCATGAGGGCCATGCCAGTCCAGAGACCAAAGAAGACCACGAGCATTTTCTGATACATGAACTTTTATTCAGGGCTTACTTACAGGGTGAGAAGTCGTGGAGAGATCATGACGGCTGTCTTACGCCAGGCAGGCATCGCGTTCACAAAGACTACCGAGCGATGCAAAGAGGACAGAAAGCCTTTTATAAGGGTTTAAGACAAAGGCCTTCCTAAGCATGGGGGGAGCATAGATGCAGGAACAGGTCATTCTGACCTGGGGGGTGGTGCAGGAAGGACTAGAATAACACTTGAACAATTACATTTTGCTCTTTTTTGTGAGACTAAGAGCCTCTCATTTCCTGCCTGCTTGCATAAGGTTACATTTTAAGGTCAATTTACCCTTTTTTTTCCTTTACTGGCTTAGAATACAATAGGTTAAACATTTAGCTGCCTAGGTCACGCAGACTCCTGTGCACCAAAGATCTGCAGGCCTGTTTTGCTCGGGCCATGGGTTGCCACACACATACATTTTTAAAATTATTTTATTGTCACAGTTGTGTCTCCTACTATCCGAATAGTATGATAGAAAGAATCATAAATAAAACTTTATCTTTTCATTCAATTATTGATAATTAACAATATATATTTGGGATAAAAGGGACATATTTCTGAGCAAAGAAAGAAATATTATTGAACCAATTTGATTCTAGAGACCAGAGGACATAAAAGGTCAGAAGCTTCACCCCTAAGTTCATGACAAAATCTGGTTGCTAAACTCACTAATGTTTTATTTTGAGCTGAGTTAGAAGACTGCCATAATAATGTATCAAAGATTAGGAGTGGCTTGGCATTGATGACAGGTCATGTCTATATTATATTTAGGACCGTGAAAGTTGCAGTATTTGACAAACATGATTTAACACAAATAATATATTCTCACTAGGAAATTCATATAGCATGTATCATTCACAAAAATCAGTAGCAGTTTCAGACATACATATGATGAATAAATAAATGGGAATGTTCTAGACTCTGTCTTCAAGAGATTTAGAGTTATTTGGCATGTGTACATAACAGAAAAACATAACACATAATAAACAAAGGAGAATGAGCATTTGAGTAGAGGACAGAAATTGGTTGAGAATGGAAAAAATTTGAGACATGTTTAAAAGGTAACAATGTGATAACTGAAGAGGCTGGAAGAGGTCAATCAAGGGAGAGGATGATGATACAAGAAAAAATATAAGGTAGAACACATTCAAACATGTCTCAAATGCAATATGCATCATGAATCTAAGCTAAGAATATTTGTATTCTTATGGAAAGCTGTGAAGTAGACATTTTAAAGCTCATTATATGCTTAAGTAAAGTGAAGTTCATAGAGATTAACTTGCTAAAAGGTAAAATAATAATTAAGATAAGCCAAGGAAAAAGGGAATTTCAGAAGGAGGTGGGATAGCAGAGAGGGTAAGGGTGTGGTTCTGTGCTCATGGTACAGATACACTTGGTCTAACTTCTGGGGTAGGTGACATTAAGGACGTTTGTTGATATATATATATATATATATGTTAATCATAGATATGTTTCCTCAATATTATATGAATTTTAATGCAAAGTTTTATTGAAGTGAAGATAATCTGCCCATATTTTATGAAAAGATTAATCTGAAAATTTTTACTTGATGGAACATTATCTCAGAAGAAGCTTATGATCCTTGTAAAAAGATTATAGGCAAAAGATGAGCACTACACAATTCTTCCTCTGACGTTGGTACAAAGAAAGATATAGAAATATTTTGAAAGGAAAAGATAGTTATAATGTAGTAGAAAGAAAGGAAAATGAGAGTTAGATGTTAGATGGCCTCAACACTTTCAGTGCCACAGAAAGTCAGATCACATCCGCATGTGAAGGTACATTAGTGAGGGCATCCTAAGCTCTTCTGTGAGAACAAACTTCCCCAACATCCCGGTGGTTTAACACTGCAAATGTTCCTTCCTTGGTCATGAAAATGTGGTCCATTGACCATGGATTGTAACTGTCTTCCCTGCCTCCATGACAATTCAAGTTGACAGAAAATCCACCATCTTGTAGCTTCATGATTTGGATCACAAGGTCTCCAGGTCAAAGAGACGGAGAGGAGAATGCTGAATGTCCTCCACTGAACGTAGTTCAGAATCCATTTCTACTCAGAACCCTCTGGCCCTACCTACCTGCAAGGTTGCGGGCTCCTAATTGTTAGGAAGAGAACTGGCACTAGAAGTCTTTATCACTCTAGAGTATGAGGAGATGGGGTTTTAAATCTGTTAAGTGTGGAACATGTTTGACATATTCATAAGAGACTACAAAAGTGAGTCAAGAAAACTTTAATAAAAGCATAGTCAAATGGCACTGAAGATCCAGTTAGAAAATATGGATTTATTATAGTTTTAGTCCTCACACTACTTTGATACTTTATGTACAAGGAGAAATACAAGGGATTGGCATAGTCAGAAATCAAGGAGGAGAAAATTACATTGTATTCATGGGGGGAATTTTAATAATTTTCTTACCGAAATGTCTAGTCTGGGCTGAAAGCCAAGTGAAGCCAGAAGGAGCTAACAACCTAGACCAACTATATTTCAGTGGTGACTGATGCTATAGGTGCCTGGACATATGAGTAGGTAAATTACAATAAAGCAATAAGAGCCATCTTCAGCATCAGCATCTTTTCTAACCAAGGGTTAGTAGCATCCCTGAACTCTTAAATTTAGAAATAAAATTGTTCCATTGAATGGATGGGCAGTGATAAAGATGCTGTGTATCCATTGCCTACCCATAAGAGCCTAACTATGACCTTTTGCTAAAATTGCTTCTCTTGAGTAATGCCTTACTTTTTGCATGACAGGCTGCCTCAAATCTAGCTGTTGGCTCTCTTCATGTTGGGGATGAATTTATGGTACTAACTATTTCACAGGCCACTACAAAGAAACAGATCATTCCTGAGGTTGATGTTCAAATGGACAAAGTATTGTGCCAGAGAAATGTATCTTCCAAATTTGATAACAGCATGTCTAGAATTATGTTCTGCTCTCTAGTTGTATTTTGGCCTATAATGGACAATAACAACAATAATCATCTTCACATAGGAAAAAGAATAAAAAAGAAAATAAATTGATAGCCTTACAATCATTAGGAAGAAGTTAGGGAGTAATAAACTAGAAACAGTAATGGGGCTATTTTCCCTCCATTGCATTGAAAGTAGTGGTATCTATACATTTACCTATATTATGAGCTTACAGTGAATCATGTGAAAACACAAATAATGTTGACTTCTCACTGTCAGCTGAATGACACTGCCATTTGATGGCAAAGAAATAAATAAGGGCTAGTATTCATTAAAATTACTAAATCAAGTGTTCAACTATATTTTTTCTGATATAAAAGCCTATTCAGCAAGTAATTTACTGTAAAAGAAGAATGTTTAGCATTTTAGGAAAATATTCATAGTTTCAAGTAATAAATATTTAGTATATCATTAAAAATATACTCTTATGATGTTAGAAACATTTGGTCCTGAATTTTTAAGTTTTGGTTTTGGTCCTTCATCCTACTTAAAACTTCCTTAATATGTTTCACACAACCATCTTGGCATTTAAGCAGCTATGCCTATTAAAAGTGTCATCTGGGTTTGATATCTAATTTCACTTTGTATTTGGTTATGTAAGCCAAATTCAATATCTGTTTGGGAGTGTCTCTCCTTGATCCTGTCACTGGCCCTATCCTGTTCAATATATGTATTAACCCAAACCTGCAGAAACATTCCAGTCTATGACAAAATAGGTGATACCAAAGATATCATCAATAAATCCACAAATTATTGTGATTTTTTTCGTTTTTTTAAAATTGAACTTAAAATCAATTCTTTATGATTTAATCTTTAGAAAAACGTACATGAAAAAAGCACAACTTCCTCTTTGAAGTCTGGCACAAGAATATGCAATGAAGGATGTTCCAAAGGCGAGTGGAGAGCAGGGCTTTGTGTGTCTTCCTCTCTAACCTATTATCTTGTATGGACTAGAAATGCATCTTGTATTTTCTACAACTCTAGACCTTAGCTCATAAATAATGCTAAATAAATGTTGTCGAATAAAGAAATTCTGTTAGACCTCCTTCTACTTATTATTACCCAAAAGGTGATGAGTTGGACTCCTCCATATTAATTAAGCTATCTTAAAATCTAAATATCATAAAACTTGATCTTCTTTCTTTCTTTCTTTTCTGTAATGTATACTGAGTTCTTTTATTAATCATTTTTACTTTATGTTTTCAATATCTAGTATACTTAGCACATAATAGATATAATACATTTCTGTTTAATGAAAAAATGAATGAACAAATGATTTTTTTAGTGACATGCTCATTTACAGTAGTTGAAAATATAAGGAGAAAATTCAGAGTGGTGAATTTTGAACTGAAATACGGATTGCTAAGGAGAAAGCATCTCAATTTACATATTCTTTTAGTAGTATAGAGTAGTCCCTGAACATATTGGGCCTGCAAAACAACATTTAACAAATATTTCCTATTGGCTAATCAATTATTTTCAGATGATTTTGGTCAGTAAATTGTTAACAAAATAATCTTCTTTTATTATCTGTGAAGTGAGTTCACACACACACATGCATAAAATTTGCTCTTTCACATTTGTTAGTAAATAAAAGTGAAGTAAAATAATAAGAATGAAATTTAGTTTTTAAGAAATGGCATTACCTTAACCAAATATTACCAATGACTTTGGCTACTCAGAACTGCTGCTTTTATGAAAATAACAAAGGCATTTGAAGGACAAAAACTCAGACTTTAAAAAATTCACATATATAAACCTTACCAATAAGCCTGAGGGTAAAGGCAGGTATAGCTCACAAGAGTGTGTCTTCATAACTTAGCCTTATGGGAGCACCAGTGTCATAATGGGCTCTCAGGGTACCTTCAGTCAAGAGATCATTCACTCTAGAATGCCAGATAAGCCCTGACTTCATTTTGAATTTTAGATTCCTCCAGGTGAAGCACTTCCCCACAATTTTTTATGCTTCATGTGTTTTCACAATATCTGAGGCTGCTTGAGGCAACTCCCTATGGACTGTCCAAACTCTGTTTCTTTAAGAAAAATAAATAATCACTAAAATTCTCCCTACACACACAAACATGAACACACACACACACACACACACACACACACTGATTAGAGATCATATCACAGGCACACTTGGGGATCTTTTAGCACATTTTTAATGATATAATTAAATACTATGTTTTTATTTGCATTTATAAGACATAACATTATAAGGAAAGCTAAGTTTAGATTCTCTGAGCATACAGCAAGATCATATAAGGACTCAATTTTAGATATGTTGTAGTAATACTGATGAATATTTTTTGTGAACACAGAATAACTTATCTTGATTAAAAATACAAAGCATGCAATAGTTTTACATGTTAACACATACAATACAGTGACCATTAGGAGTTAACAGCTCTAGGCCAAGTCTATGTCGGTATTACATTCATACATCTTAGCTTTTTCTTTTTCCAAAATCAATATCTGCAAATAATAAATGAGATCCCAGAGGGTTGAGTTAAGCTCCAACCACCACAGAGCAACTCTGCAATTGGTCATTGACTCAATAATGCAGGTGAGTGTCACACTACAGAACATCTTTAGCACAGTATAATAGAAAATTAATAGCATCAAATCAGCACTGGGGTTACCCTAAGGATTATATAATAGCTTGGGTTAGAACAGTCATCCAATTCCAAGACATATAAAACACCATAAAACCTGAGAGAGATACAAGAGTTCCAGTATTATGCTTAATTTGTACCATGTACACTGTGTTCTACTAAATAACAAAAGCATCGTGATATAAAAGTGTCATTGTGCTAATGAACTGCATTGCAATGGTATTCATATGGAGTTCATATATCAATGTACAGTGACTTATATATCAGAATCAAGAACCCGAGCATGATGAATATTTTTTTTAAAAATTAGTAATGAGATAAACATTCTATACAAGTCCTTCCACTATCTCAACACTTACAGAGGTAACAAAGTTTCCCCATGAGAAGCAAAAGCTGTTTTATTTCCTCTGTCATGCGAAGCTACTTTCATCCATGGAGTCCAGAATGATAGGAACCTGACTGCAGATTCTCAAACTAAATTCAAGGAGCAGAGCATAAAAAATAAATCAAGGGTAACTTATGTATATATACATTAGTTTACAGAGCTGGGAGCCAATCGCACCAAAGAGTAAAAAGCACTCAGAGTCAAGAAAATGGATCCCTACCATCCTAAAGCAATGTCGAAAAACTTCTGAGCTACACAGCATAAAATATCCTTCTGTAAGGAGACAATTGCCATGTGATAGAATATCAATTATTCATTTATCCATTTTTCAATGCCAGAGAAATCTGTGGATTCTGAAAGGCCCAAAAATAAAACTTGGAGAGTTTTCATTTCCACAGTGAACAAGTTAAAGATGAATAGAAAGAAAACAAAATATTTCTAAGCTTTACGAAGTTACCCCGTTTCCTTCCATTACTTGACATTTTAAAAACAGATCCGTTCACATCTTTAGCAAAACACTTTTTTTCTTCTCAAAGAAAAGCCACAAATAAGTCAGATTGTTACAGGAGCAGATATAGCCCCTGATGCTCCCTGTGAAATAAAATGTGTGGCTCAAATGCATATTTATAAGTGTTGTATATGGAATCCAAATTGTGATAACCATTTTTCAAACTCTATTACTTAATACCTTAAGAAAAACAAAACAAACATAATAACAATTATGCTTGATAAAGAAAAGAAAGGCACTAAAGGACAGTAGAAGACTTACCCACAGGCTGCCAACATCGCAATCATTTGCCAAGGCTAAAAGCATATGGCATTTTCCCGCAGGCTAGTTGTCTTGTAGTTTGCAAAGGAATTTCATCATTTAATTTAGCACTATCTGCAAAGATGTAGGATAGCAAACAAAATCTTCTTTCCTCTCTTTTTCCTTCTAGCTCTTTCTCTTAGTGGCTTGTGCCACATACACACAAAATGGCACCTTTCTTTCAATGAGGAAGCAGGCTTTATATACCAAGCATGTGTATGTGAGTATGCCACAAAACATCGGTTCCTTATCATGCGCTTGTTAGCTTGTCCAATCTATGGCAATCACTTCAGTCCCAGGGGTTGAAAGACACAAGACTCAGGGAAAAAGGGAAGCAAAAGCTGAAGAAAGATCAATACTGCACTGTGAAACAAGAAGTGTAGGCTATTTACTTTACATTGATCTGATGATGCAGGAGAAACACCTCAAACTGGCATTAAATTGAAGGAATACATCTTCTGTGTTTTTTTCACCTCAAGGTCAGAAAAGAGTAAAAAGAAATTAGAACAAGCAGAAATTAATCACAAGAGTACAAAAAGCTATGAATCCATATTACAAATCCACATGGTAACATAATTAAATTTCAGGTTGAATGAGGTTCACAATAAAACAGATACTGCCTGGGTTTCTTATTTGTTTGTTTCATTTAATTTTTTAAGCTGTCTTAACTTGTTTCAGGAACAACTACAAAACCATAGCATATCAGGACTGAATCAGGCCAACGTTTAATGCCTGTCTAGGGGCCTAGCATTATTTTGCGATAATCCAGAAGTGAAATAAATGCCCAGTAAATAATTAGGAACAGGTTCCATTCCAGCCACAAAATACTGAACTTTTAATTCATAGCCTTTAAAGTAAAGTTCCCCCAAGAGAGGTCACAAATGGTTTTCAAAAGAGTTTATCGCAGAATTTTTTGCCATTTTCCCTTCAGGTTAAAAAAACCTAATATGTTCAGATTTTTTAAAAAGATCTAAACATGTACAAACAAGCATTGAACTAAAATATGAGACTCCTACAGTCAAATGTGATGGCTGGACTTCAAAAAGGCGGGATATCCTTTTTTTTTTTTTTTTTCTTTTTTTTTTCCTTTTATTTTGAAATAAATTCAAAGTTATAGGAACAGTTGCAAAAACAATACTAACTCCATACAAAGAATTCCATCATACCCTGACCCCCCTCCCCTGATAGCTCAATCCACCAACCTTAACATGTTGTCACATCACTATTTCTTTCCCTCCCTCCCTCCCTCCCTATCATCCATCATCTATTGCTCTGTCTTCTGAATATATGAGAGCAAGCTGCACACATCCTTGAACATACACTATAATTCACTTCCCATGAATTATACACTTCCCATGAATTATACACTTCCCATGAACAAGAACATTCTTTTATGCAACCCCATTAATCGCAGCTAAGAAGCACAACAGGTTCAACAATGATACAAAGATTACATTCTATATTTCCTTTACCTTATGTCTCAACTGTGTCCCTTTGAGCCACCTGTCCTCTATCACTAATTCCATCCAAGTTCATCCTTGGCATTCAATCATCTATTTAGACTGTCTTTTTTTTTTTTTTTTTTGGTTGTGGGAACATATATACAGCCTAAATCTTCCCATTCCATCCCCTCCCTAGCCTTCCATTAGTGGGATTAATCACCTTTAGAATGTTCTAATGCTCTTTCCCACCATCCATTACTAGAAATTTCCCTTCACCTCAAACAGCAACTCCACCCTCATTTCTTAACTCCCCATTGCTCCTTCCTCCATTTCTCTTAACCCGAACTCTACAATTCATCTCTATGGTTACATTCTCTGATAGTTTCTTTGTGTTTGCTGTGGGGGTTAAAATTAACCTCTTAAATCCATATCAATCTTGTTTTTCTTTGATACCACCTCCACTTCAATAGTACACATAAACTATGTTCCTATACTCCTCCATTCCCCTACCTTTATATAGTTGCCTAAAATTACATATTTTACATTGAGTTCAAAACCACTGATTTGTGGAGAGCCGTCTCCCGGGACGGGCATAGCGCATGCGCTGTAAACCTGCTCCAAAGTCCCCCCGCCCATCGAGTGGTGCCAAGATGGCGCCCACATCCTGCTTCCGCTTTGTGATGTATGTAACCACCCGCTGTATTCACCAATCATGCTTGTGTGCGTGGCGTTAGCCCATTGGATACACGCAAGGTTTATAAGAAAGTTCCCGGGCAGAGCTCGGGGAGACAGCCCACAAGGAGCCGCGCCTGACGGCCGCATCGAGGTTGTTCTCCCCCGAGGCGTCTTGCCCCGGGCGGAACCTGTAAAGAGGATGATTGCCTAGTTCCATTAAAAGCCTACATGCTTCACTGCTGCGAGTCCAGAGTGATCACGAGTGCGTCGGGTAAGACATTGTCCGCACCCTCTCTCCCCTTATCTCTCTGGTCCCCATCGCCGGCCGACCGAGGACTCGAGGCGGGGCGGAGAGAGCGCCGGACAAGTGGTGGCCCGTACGGGGAACCTCATTCGCGTTCCCCTCGACCCGACAGAGACGTGCTCCCGGGATCCGTGGTTTGACCTCCGCGACTGATCACCGCGAGAAGGTAAGCACCCCCTTTCCATACGAGGACTAGGGCCCGTGGGCGTTCAGGTAGCCCCGGGGACTCGGAAGAGCTCTCCGAGTGATTAAGAGATAGTGCCGACTGCAAGCATGGGGCAGTCTGAAAGCTCACCCCTATTAACCCCCTTAAAGACCCTTTTGAAACAGCGGGGTATCTCAATTAAGAGAAGTTCTCTCCAGCGATTTCTTGATGATGTGGCCACTTTTGCCCCCTGGTTTCCCTGCTCTGGCAGCCTCAACCTGCCCTCTTGGATGAAACTTGGCCGTGATATAGACCGAGCGCGCCAAACGGGTGTCTGTTTGGACCCGATTCTAGTCCTTATATGGGAGACTGTTAAGGGCCATATCGCTCCCTCCACGTCACAGTGGAAAGGCCCTGACCCGGTGCTCGGCTGGGCCGGAGGCTCTGTTTGTGTTTTTCCCCAGGAACCAGGACGTCAACCAGTGTGGGTTCCGGAAAGACTGGTGGGAACCGTGGCATCACCTGGGGAGGCCGGGGAGCAGCTGTCAGAAACGCCAACGAATATACGGCCTGGGCCATTGGACCAAGCCTCCGGCCTTCAGGGACTTGAGAACATTAGGAAATTGAAGCCTGTTAGTTTCGACCTTTCCACACTGGGCGAGACTGTAAAAATCTGTGGGACCAAGTCACCTCTTGGTTCTCTTGGCCCAATTTGACTAATTGGATTCTCTTGATGGTGGGACTATTGGTGGGATTAGTCATTGTTAAATCTTTGCTAGAACTCCTGTTTCAAGCGCGGCAGTACCGTGTTACCACTATGATGGCTATGTCCTCCACCTTTGATACCCCCAACAGCGACCATTCTGATGGCCATACCCCATCCTGGCCGCCTCGGGCGGGGCACTCGGGAGCGAGGTTTGTAGCTAAGCGCGCAGCTATGTCCCGGGTATAACGGGCGACGCCAGCAGTCATAATTTTTGTCTCAGGTAGGTCCCTAAGGCAGAGTCATAGTTGTGGCCAGACTTGACTCTAGCCAATGCATAGGGACGCCTAGTGACGCCTCCGACTCTGGTTAATGCTATCCCTGCCCCCGCCTTTGTCCCCCAGTTGCAAGGCAAAGCACTGCAGGGAGAGTCATGTTGTTTCCAGCTCACGGACTCTCCTGTCTCCATATGAGGTGAGCATTCTGGTCGGTGCTAGAGGCTCCGCCGCTAAATGGCTGAGACCTAGTCCAGACTCCCCAAAGCACCGGAACAAATTGTGAGCCATCTGGGTTCACGGGAGCACACTCATCACTGGGGACACTGGGTCGATATAAATAATAAAGGGGGAGATGTGGAGAGCCGTCTCCCGGGACGGGCATAGCGCATGCGCTGTAAACCTGCTCCAAAGTCCCCCCGCCCATCGAGTGGTGCCAAGATGGCGCCCACATCCTGCTTCCGGCTTCTGATGTATGTAACCACCCGCTGTATTCACCAATCATGCTTGTGTGCGTGGCGTTAGCCCATTGGATACACGCAAGGTTTATAAGAAAGTTCCCGGGCAGAGCTCGGGGAGACAGCCCACAAGGAGCCGCGCCTGACGGCCGCATCGAGGTTGTTCTCCCCCGAGGCGTCTTGCCCCGGGCGGAACCTGTAAAGAGGATGATTGCCTAGTTCCATTAAAAGCCTACATGCTTCACTGCTGCGAGTCCAGAGTGATCACGAGTGCGTCGGGTAAGACATTGTCCGCACCCTCTCTCCCCTTATCTCTCTGGTCCCCATCGCCGGCCGACCGAGGACTCGAGGCGGGGCGGAGAGAGCGCCGGACACTGATTTGTCATTAGGGTTTGTGTAATTTATAGTATGTAGGAAGTAAATAGTGGAGTTACAGTTCAAAAATTATTGACTTCTATTTGTATTCCACTGTGGCTGGAGAACGTGCCCTAAGTATATTCAATTTTTTTTTTTTTTTAATTTCTTGAGGCTTGTTTTATGTCCCAGCTTATGGTCCCTTCTGGAGAAAGATCCGTGATCACTAGAGAAAAATGAGTGTCCTGGTGCTTTGGGATGTAAGGTACTATATATTTCTGTTAAAACTCTCTATATCTCTTTCTTCTTTCTGTTGTTTCTCTGTTGGTAGGGTTCCCTTTAGAATCTGAAGTAGGGCAGGTCTTTTATTGGCAAAGTCTCTCAGGATTTGTTTGTCTGTGAAAAATTTAAGCTCTCCCTCGAATTTGAAGGAGAGTTTTGCTGGATAAAGTATTCTTGGTTGGAAATTTTTCTCTCTCAGAATTTTAAATATGTCATGCCACTGCCTTCTCATCTCCATGGTGGCCACTGAGTAGTCACAACTTAGTCTTATGTTGTTTCCTTTGTATGTGGTGAATTGCTCTTCTCTTGCTGCTTTCAGAACTTGCTCCTTCTCTTCAGTATTTGACAGTCTGATCAGAATATGTCTTGGAGTGGGTTTATTTGGATTTATTCTATTTGGTGTTCGCTGGGCATTTACGCTTTGTGTATTTATATTGTGTAGAAGTTTGGGGAAGTTTTCCCCAACAATTTCTTTAAATACTCTTTCTAGACCTTTACCCTTCTCTTCCCCTTCTGGGACACCAATGAGTCTTAAGTTTGGACATTTTATTTTATCTATCGTTTCCCTGAGATCCATTTCAATTTTTTTTATTTTTTTCTCCATTCTTTCTTTTGTCCTTTCATTTTCTGTTCTGTGGACTTCTAGGACACTGAGATGTTGTTCAGCATCCTCTAGTCTTGTATTGTGATTATCCAGAGTTTTTTTTAATTTGGCCAACAGTTTCTTTTATTTCCATAAGATCTTCTATTTTTTATTTAGCCTTGCAATGTCTTCTTTATGCTCTTCTAGGATCTTCTTTATGTAGCTTATATCCTGGGCCATGGTCTTCTTGATGTCCTTTAAATCCTTTGCCATGCTTTCATTCCTCGATTGTGTTTCTTTAATTAATTCTGTGAGGAACTTTGTTTCTTCAGATAACTTGATTTGTGTGTTTGGAGTTGGATTCTCCATATCGTCTGGTTTTATCATATGCATTGAGATTTTCTGTTGTTTTTGGCCTCTTGGCATTTGCTCTGCTCAACAGGGTTCTTTTAATCTGTAAAAAAAAAAACCTATCTAATTTTTCAGAAACACTGTTTGGTGACATACACTTTCTCTAACTAACCAGCAGATGGCATCTGTGAGTCACCTGTACCTCTCAAGTCAGTTCTCCACCTCTTGTGAGGTCCAGCCAGAGAACTCAGCCTGGGTGTGTGGCTGGAGCCATCCGCCCTGAATGCAGGACGCTTGTACGGGTGGTCAGGGAGGAAGGACAGCCTCAATATTCAAATCCCCCCAGTTCCCGGAGATTCAAGGCTGCCGCAAGAGACCAAGCCTTCATTTCATTTCAGACCCAGCCCCTGCCCGTCTCTCTCGATGTCCCACAAACTTGGCGTAGTGTCTCTGGGATTTCCAAGCAGGTCTCCCCGCCCAGCCGCAATCCTTCAGGACCTCTGCTGAGAGAATGCTGTGCTATGTCATCAGCGCACCATCCCTCAAGGGAAGCCCCAGGCCGCTGGGCCGAGCCGGCTCGCTTTCAGCCTTATGCAAAAATAGCCAAACAGGGCATCTCCACACCTTCCTCCTCCCACAGTTCCTCCTTCCCAGCTCCGGGACAACTGGCGGGGCTCTGGGCTGTGGGCACGGCCCCAGGCAGGAGTTTGTCCAGCCCTCCCGGGAGCGAGCTGCTAGCCGCGGGGATTCTTTCGGCTTCTGGCTCTCCACTGTGTTCCCCCAGCCCCAGGGATATCTGCAGCAGGCTATCTTCCAGGCCAGACACCGAGAGGCCAGCCCAGCCCCCTCTTGCTGTGTTTTACTGCGTGTTTCCCACGATTGCACCTGCAGCCGCTGGCACCTGCAGCCGCTCCTGGGTTTTCCCCTTTTTACTTTTTTTTTTTTTGCCCAGACTCCAAACCCTGGCTTCCCCGGATTGCCGCGTGGATGCGGGACTTCCAGCTGGCTTACTCACTTGTTTCAGAATGCAGACTCTCAGTTTCACCAAGTATGCGGCCCCTGGGAACTAGCAGATCTCATTCAGCTGGCACATTGCTGTAACTGGTATTCTGGGTCACTCTCTGGTCCTTATCTAGTGTTTTCCATGGAGGTATTCCTTAGCTCTGTCTCACCTAGCCGCCATCTTGGTTTCTCCCCTGGATGTCCTTTTTTGACATCAATGTTATGTGAAGAAAATTCTAAGGTTATTCATTTATGTATGCATCATTCATCCATTTATATCAGTTTCTGTGGGCATCCCCATGTGCACATACATACAACCAGACACATGTTTTTACTGCGACTTTCAAGAATATCTGGCATTGGTTTGGGTTGGAATTTCAGAATCAGTAAAACAAAGGTATTGAAATAAAATTTTAAAGTTTATCAAGTCCACCCTAAATCATCCAAGACAGATATTTGTTCCACATTATTCTGAATTCATGTGTCCAAAAATTTAACCACTATTATGACTCACGCACACTCTGTAGAAAAAAAAAAAAAAAAAAATCCTGCTTGGAATTTGCTAAATGAAGTAATTTTAGAAGTAATTACTATTTTAGAAGTAATCAATGGAAAAACTGTGGAGCCAGCCATGGACAACTATAAGATTTCATAGATAAGACAGAGGCATTATTCTCTCCAGCTACAGCAGTCTTGTCAAGTTTGCCTTAAAATTAAGTAAATAAATAAAATAAATAAATGCCAAAAGTTCTCAACATAATGTCTATTTCTTTTCCTTTGTTTCATAATCCAGGGTGACACATTCATTATAATGAATTTTATTAAGTAAAAATATGAATTTGCTCCTCTACATTCCTTTCTCCAAAATTCCATTATTTTTACTTCAAAATGGTATAATATATGATGTTTTCCTATTATATCTTAACACTAAGGCTTAAGCTTTGCATCTAAAAATCTTAATATAATTTATTAATTTCTCAAAGTATTCATTTCTAGGGCATTTTTGTCTCTGAACATGAACTGAATCGTATTTTAAAGAAACATTTGAAATAATTTCTGTCACCACTGAGTATTGAAAGTCTGAACATGTCTAGAAACAAATTACAAAGATAATATACATATGACAGCCATAAATATGTACACACTAATATTGCTTAATTGCTATGAACATCTCAAACATTCTTTTCTTTTAAATTTGGGAACACCTTTGATAAGGTATTTCTATATTCTTTTAAAAATCTTAATTATGTACCAAATTTGTTACCAAAAAACTGTTGAAGATATTTCTCATGTACTACCCTCCTATTTCTCATATTATAGAAAATACTTTTTAATAAACTGGATACTCTTTAAACTGGGTATCATTTAAATTTTCTTGATTTATCAAAATTTAGATTACTAACTGAACAAATCAGAAGATTTTTAATAGAAGATATGGGAATTAATTGATTCTAATATTCAGATTACCTGAAAGCTAATTAGGAATAGACCTTTTACAAAACATGGACATTTTAGTATTCAAACATACGTATTTAACACAACATCACTTGAAATTGAGTTGCTTCATGGATGTGTCACTATGTTTGGCAAAAGCCCAGAAGCCTCTCTGCTAGGCAGATCTGCTAGGAGAATGCTTGGCCAGGAAGCAGCTTTTCAGTCACGTGCAAACTTGATGCAATAAGAGCAGCAAGGATAGAAATGTCAGAAGCAGCCAAGCCCACACTCATTCTCAGACAGTGATGTGAATCACAATTGGCAAAAAGGGCCAAGTGGAGGTACAGTGGTTTCCATGATTTCTTGGGTAGAATGTGATGGACAGCTGTCATTTTAGATGACTCTACTCATATATAGTTCATCTGGATTTGTGAAAATGAATTTTTCTTTTGTCACAAAATTTTTCCATACTTGGCAGTCTTGGGAGAGTTCAGGAAAAAATCATCATGCTATCTATGCATTCTAGATTATTCATTCTGACCTTTGTTTCTGAAACATCACGCTTACAGATTTGAAGAGATTAGTAAAAACTATGCAAAATGTTTTTATCTCAGTTTTCCTATAAAATATTTTACAAGTTAAAGCTTTTGACTTTGAGTACTTTTTTAAAAATAACCTCTTTTATTTAAAAAGGAGCTTGGATTCACTTATTTTATTGAATGAATCTAAAGATAAGAAATTATTTTACGTTGTGTTTATTATTTAAGGTTTCTTGATTAATGGTGACCTGTTTTAGGCACATTAAAATATTAAAATACACATAAGAATGTAATTACGTCTTTTAACAAAAATAGCAGGAAATATGAACTGAAAGGAATTATAGATTAGCATTTTGGGCTAAGACGAAAATCATTTCTATGCTACATTTCCTAACATGACACAGACCATAATACTAATTCTTGGCAATATTTAATCACCTAACTGAACTACAACATATATATATCAATTAATTTCACATCCATTAGAAGATCTTGAAATGGTAAGAGGTTTTTCAGGCCACTCTGCTGATGGTCAGACTCTTCAGGCAATGAGGACTCAGGAGACTTTTTAGAGAAAAGACCATTAGGAAGTAACTTTACTAAATTTAACATTTCACAATGTAGCATATGTTTCCTTGCCTTGCTTTTGAACACTCACAAACAATAATATCCTTTAAGGGAGGATTGTTGCTTATGTTTCTCATTTTTATTCCTAACCTACCACCCCTACCCCCAAATTCCCTAAACCTGTTCTACATCTGCCGATCATCACATCACAGAATTATTGACAAAATCAAATGCTTTTAAGTACTTACAAGCAAATTGTTTATTTCTGATTTAAAGAAAACGAAAGAAACATTCTATGATCTTAACTTAAAATGTGTGCCATCATAAAATAAAGCATGTTTTTGAAAAAAGAGGAAAGACCAAAACACAGACAACCAAAACGAAATAGGGATTTAATGTGATAAAGTAAATATTTATTACTTAATATGTTTTCAAAGTTTTTATTACCTTCTCATTACACCTGTCCGTATTCAGTCATCCCAACCAGGCAGGCAGAGTGTTGGGCAAGGGGAAACTCATCATCACTGGATTGCTTTTCAAAGTTCCAGGAAATTGCTTATTATCTCCCACTGCCTAATTTCTCTATGTAAAGTATATAGATGCACTTTTTGTAACTTAGCATTTCCATGATATTTTCTATTTAAACATTGACATGTATCTTTTTGAGGGATTCATCTTGACAAGCCTGTCAAGCTTGCCTTTTCCGTTTTAATAAGGTGAATAATAGGTGATAAAGGTTGATTAGAAATGAATTTGGAAAATGTACTTTATCAAGATTGTGCTTCCTTTTATACATAAGCATGCAATCTATTCTTTTCCACTAATAAGTCATGTCAAAGAAATACAGTGCTTCTTATAATTTTGAATTGAATATATTTTAAGATGTGACAATTAGATACAATATAAGATGACCTTAAAAGTGAGGTGGGCTTCCTTATCAAAATAAATATTGAAAATTGTAAATGATTCCCTATTAAACGTTGCTTTCTTTACAATTAGGAAAACAGATTTTTCCTTTTGAGGTTAAACATGTTAATTTTGACTATTCTGATATAATATATTAGGCATTTATAAGCTCCAAAGACTCTTTCTGTTACATGGCTTTAGAATTGAACAGAATTTATTTTGTATAAGTTAGGGTTATTTATTAATAGAAAGATTCAAATGAATTTATAAACACACTTTTAAATGAATCAGTCAAAACTAATGCCTCCTCCCACAGTATTTCCACCTGCCCCTTTAATTGAAAGACTCTCCATTACTTCTGGAAGAAAGGTCTATGTGATGTCTTCCTTAAGGCCTGAATGGAAGGCAATAATAAGTTGCTGAGGGCTAAATGTCACCTCCAGAAGAAATCTGTTTTCATCCTGGTGTAAATCAAACAGTGAAATTCTACACCCACTCCCAGGGAATAGGGAAGAATACAGTCCGAAATTTGGAGTTTGGTGCTGAAGAGGTTAACTGTATTTGATAAGAAAATTAAAGAAATATGATTTTTCTTGCCCTGAGAGAGGAAGGCAACAACAAGAAAGGAAGAAATAGGATGGAAGAGGATTTAGAGGGAAAAAAAGCTGAACAAAGTTTGTTCATCAAAAGAGAACATTTTTTAAATTGAGATGTCTTATATTAAAATTGAGGTTTGTATTGTTACAATATAAGCCCACTATGTCCACAGACTCACAGTAAATTCTTCTGTTTTACAGGTGTCTAGTGTGTGCATGTGTGTGCTTGTGTGTGTCTGTATGTTTGTAAATTATGGAAAGAGAAAGTGTTTTGCATAATGCTCAACAGAGTGTAGAATGTGGTTGGCAAAATTGAACAAAATATAAATTCATAAACTAAATCAATTGTACTGCAGCACAGTTTGTTACCATTAGGCACAAAGTTTCAAGTCTACTTCATCTAGTTCTTACTAAGTTGTCTGAAGGCAACTAACATTTGGAATAAAAATCTAAAACTCTGTAATTAATAGCCGTGAATATAAGTTGACTCCATTAAAACTTAATTTTATTCATATCACAAGAATGAATAGCTCTATGATACCTTTGTCCTAAGGATACTGATTTCACCTTCATGGGATAAGAGGCAAACATCTATAAAGGTAGTGTAAGAGAGTGTGGTAAAGAATTCTAGTGCCCATTCTTATCTGACTCCTCTACTTTTTTATGCATTTTTTATTATGAACTTTAACATATATACATAAGAGTGATACTTTCAAAGTACGATTCAACAAGTACTTAGAGAACAAATTTCAAAGAATATTATGTGTCACAGTTGCACAACTTCAGCTATTTCCATAATTGTAAAATATAACATACATACAGAAAGGTGTTAACTTTTGATGTTCAGCTCAATAAGCAGTTATATAGGTAATTTCAAAATTTGTTATGGGTTATAGTTCCGCAGTTTCAGCTCTTTCCTTATTAGGCAATATAGGGTATATACAGAAAGGTGAAGACTCTAAAAGCACAATTCAACAAGTAGCTATAGAGCAAATTTCAAAGGATGCTATAGGGTACAGTTCCACCATGTCATCTACCTCCTTCCAGCTATTCCAACACCCCAGTATTCAAATATATATTGATATATATAAAGTTTCAGTATTCCTAGACCTTTGTTAAATCTTATCTTGTTGGTTACTAGCCCTTTCTCTCACTTAATCTCTTTTTCCATCTTCAGGGGTGTCTAGGCAGTGAGCAACCTAACTTGTTCATATGAAAAAGGGTGTCAACATTATGGGGAAGGGGGCTGCATCTGGTTGTTGTTCTTAAAGAGGCTCTTGCCTCTGGGTTTTAGGACTGCTCTGTCTTCTCTACTTTTAGCCACACTAGAGAATTACAAGTTCTTGCCTCTTACGGACAACCAGAACCATGTGACTAGTGATCAGTTCTGGCCAATGGGCTTTGAGACAAAGACTTGTATATTTCATCCACAGGTGAAAGCATTTAATTGTGTGAGGCTCTTCATCATTCTCTTACCTTGCCATGACCACATTTGAGACCACATTTTTCAGATGTTGGAATTGCAGAATGGTGGAAACTCTGATCATCCTAGATTGTTTAATTGTTGTATGCAGGACAGTTTCCCTGGAAACTCAGCCAGGCCTGCAGTAGATTATGCATGAACAAGAAATATAATTTTGTTGTCTTAAATCACTGAGATTTTAGGTTGTTTGTTATTATAGCATAATTTAGCTTATCATACTACAGAAATTAATCCCAGAAGACTTTCAAAAAGTGAATATCTATGTTCAGTAATGTTATCTGCATTTGATAGGGCATTTTTAAAAATTGATAAGCTTGGGTATGAATTAGCTGTTTTGCAATTTGAAATAAAAGAGAATGGAGAGATTCATGGAATTTTGGGATTTGCAGTGTGGGACAAACCAACTTCTTTGAGATGTCAAACACTAGGCTATAGACTAGAGAAAGTATTTGAAATGAGGAAAGTAATTAAAACTCAGTTTTGAAGCAAAGAAGAGACTAAACGTGTGCCCTTCATACCTTTTGTTAAAAAATTGTAATAGATTAAGGAGCATCAGGGCAAAGCATATATTATAGATTTGGTATATAGTAGATCCTTTTTATTGGATAGAATGACTCAGAGAAAATATCCTTTTCAGGGATGGTATTAAATAAGCTTACTAAGATTTTGAGAGGTGAATTGCCAAACAAACAAAACAAAACAAAACAAAAAAACATAAGGCTTGACTAAAAGTACCTAGACTTGAAATACTCCTTGGTCCCCCAAACTTCTAAGGGAAGGAGTAGGCTGAGAATGTCAGCTCCATGGATGACAAATTCTTGAATTCCTACTTTAGGGTGTGGCCAAGAATGACAATGGAAAAGGAATGATCTCCCTAGGAAGATCCAAGGACCACAGAAAAAAATGGTCAAGGGAGTTCTTCACAAAAAATAAAACAGGTATAAGCCTTCAAATCAGGCAAGGAATGTTAACATTTTCAGATGGTAAGATTAAGACAAAGAGATATTATATCAGTAAGTGTATCTATTACCTATTTAAATATGACACTAATTAGTGTTATTAACTATATAAAATTCTCCATTCTTGGAACTAATAGCCTTAAAAGTAAAGAATTAAAGATTTGGATGAGAGAGTTTTTATTTAATGTAAATAAAGCCAATCTTAAAAAAAGTTTACTAGCAACAAATTGTTGAAAAATTTTAAATCAAAGACCAATTCAAAATCGCAGAATAAAGTAGGTAAATAAAGTTGCTCAAGTTTTGAGGCTTGACAAGTTTTCTTCTTATCTTTATTGGATAAGAAAAATCCCAAGGACTGAGTGATCTGATAGAGGGTTTATTTCCTTATGATAAGTGAGACCAAGGAGACGAGAGAGTGAAAGAGAAAAAGACATTTAAAAAAAGGACCTCTATTAGCATAAAATGCACAAGATATGTTATTGCAAGACCCATCTTGGTGAAGTGAAGGATATGATTGTGCTAACTAAACTATAGCTGCAGGCTCTGACTCTTTTTCCACATCCTATTTCCCACACTAACCTCTGAATGCCAGAGGAGTAGAAGTGAAGGGATCTGAATAACTGGTAATGAAATTCACAGACTTCAGAAAAAAGTAGGCACCTTGGGGAGGGGACTAAAACAGTATGGGAATTGAGGGAACATGGGGGAGTGGGAGAAATTAGGAGGTCCCAAGACCTTAAATTAAAACACTATGGCAGCAGAAAAACTGGGCTTGAGATGAGTGAAATTAAGAAATGCTATGGAAGCTTATCTTCAAGAAGACTGTGTAGGTGAACAATTGGGCTTACATTGGAAGCAACTGGCCTTTTAGCACATTCGTCTAAGTTTCTTATGGGTTCCTGATTGGACATAGAAAGAGTTTTTGATAATAGATTATGCAGCTACTTTTCCAATTTTAGGGCAAAATACTTGGATTTCAATTAAAAACAGGGAGAGAAGAAAAGCATTTTGTAATTTGGAAATTTAAAGAGGCAAATTAAATGAAAAACTTCCAATTTGAAATAATGAGTCATAATTTTAAGGGCAGTTTTAGCATTAAAGTTACTATGGTTATGGAAAAAAAATGACTGTTTTAACTTGTTTCTTCTCTTATATTCTGTGGTCAAATATAGAAGCCAAATCCTTATTCCAAACTCTCATAAACTGCACATTTCCTCATTTGTTATTCTAACTTCCTGCTCTGATCTTCAGTCTTAATCTTGAATTCTTATAAAGGTTCTCTCTCCTTATTCCAACCCAGATTAGCCCCAAGACCAAAGAATATGCCTGTAACCATGAGTTTAATTAGAGACTCACTTAACAGGAGATGATTCTTCCAGGGACCAGGACCGGAAAAGTGAAGCCAGCTTTCCATGCAGAGAACAAGTGAGGAGTGCACAGGGAGGGGCGCGGGGAGGGACAGGGGGAGGGAGCTTCAAGGTTTGTAACAATGGAGGTTCAGCAGGGTCTCACAAGAGTTGGGTACAACAGGCTCTCTCATGATTTGGTTACAACAAGATCTCCCCAGGATTCAGTTATTAACAATGATTAGGGGAGTTAATGTCTTTCCTGCTCATGTAGGCTGCTGCATGCAGCTCATAATGGAGGAGGGGATGGGGTCCCAGGCCCTGCATCCCCCAAATCCACTTGCACATAGCAGACTACATTGACCACAGAACAGGCATTGCAGGATAAGAGACAACAGAACACTAGGAGTCCCCACTCACAGATATAACAATCCCACAAAGAGATGCTACTGACAATTGATAAAATCTATGATTTTCAGTCTTATTTTCTGATGCATTGAATTCTGCTAGGCCAGCAAGGTGTTCCATGCAGTCTGATTCACAGGGTTAGAGTCCAAGCAAAGGGAAAGATGTTTATAGGGAACAAAAAGGGTTAATTCCTGCTGATCTAACATATTCAAGCTGTTTCCATCAATGGACAGAAGAGTTCCTGGGGAAAGGGTGCTAAGAGGTGGTTTTAGATCTTGAGTTAAATCTATGGTTAGCTTGGGCATAACACATGCTTACAAAGTCGTACATACAATACCTTGAGGTATGGGGGTCTCAGGTTGGTTATATATACAACTTTTGGCGTTTTGCATATAATCTGTGGTTTAATGCTTAAATCTTAGGTGAAGCCATACCCCAAGGGCTTAGGATTCACAACCAGCACAGTTGCATTGGCCAGGACCACATCCAGTCAGCCTCATTTTCCCCAATTTTGAATGCTTCTGGTGCAAGCAAGAGCAAATTGTTCTCATTACCTCATTGTGATTGTAATGTTGCCAGTCTTTTTACCTGAATTAACAGCACTTGCATGAGTCCCACAGTTACCAACTCAACAGGAGCAGGAGCAGCAGCTCCAGGTTGTGAATTGAGACTGGTGAGGGCTGGATACAACTGACAGGCTCACTGCTGCAGGGAATGTTTGTCATTTTTTAGTTGCTCTTTTAAAAGCCCATTCATTCTTTCAATTAACCCTGCTGCTGTGGGATTGTATGGCAAATGAAATGCCCAAAAAACATCATGTTAAGTAGCCGAGGCTTGGGGTAATTGTCTGCTAAAGGGGGCCCTTCTATCACTATCCACAAGTGTTACCACCCTGAAAAAAGCACTTAATTTCTCTAGGCTATGTATTTATAGCCCTTTACTTAGCTTTTCCTACTGGGAAGGCCCGATACATCCCAGTAGCCTTGTCTATGGCTGTAAAGGCATCTTTTGCACCTTTGGATAAGGAAAGAGGCCCAATGTAGTCTATTTGCCATTTGGTGACTAGGATCTGCTCACAGCTGATGTGACCAAGTTGGTGAGGAAGCATTCTTGGTCACCGTGGTGAGAGGAATGGGGGTGGGGGTGCATCCACCACCTCTTTCAGCTGTTGCTTCATAATGGGCAACTGGAATTGCTTCACCAGCTACCACAAAGTCTGGGATACTCAGTCTCCTGTTTTCCTATGTAGCCATTCAACAGTCTTGTGTAATGTTGGCTCCAGGCTACAAAATTTTGCTAAAGCATCTGCTTCAATATTGGCAGGTTAAGAGTCAGGGTTAGGGGCAGAAACATGAAACAGTTACTAGCACTTGTGGCAGACAGCCCAGATGGCTTCCCACATTTCTTTCCCCATAAGGGGTGGCCAGCAAGAGTCCATTGCTTTTGCTTCCATGTGACCATCCACACTATTAAGCCCTGGTATACTGCCCAATTGTTAGTACAAATAGTGCATCTCCTGGTTCATGAACAATGACCATCCATATAGCCCTTAATTCAGCCCATTGCTTAGCATAGTCCCAGTTTCCAACCATATAGTGTCCATCCAGGCTGCCTGTATGCTGATCCATCTGTATATCAAGCAGAATCAGGTATACTGACACATCTGTCAACAGTGGGCACAGAAACAGCTACTTTGGAAGGATCAGCAGGGAGAGGCAGATGTCGTACTTTTACATAAGAAACTGATCCTAAGATATTGTGCATCTCTGCATTTAAAGGGCTGTTGTTGGAAATGTAGCACTCTAGCAGATAAGCTTTACATTTCATTAATGTACTCAAATGCACACTGCCAGAGTGAAGCTTAATGGCAGTGTCCCGTATCCACGCCTATATGGGGATGGCTATTTTTAATCTCACAGGATATTTCTGAGTTAGTCCTTTAACTTGCAGTAAAGCATTATAGGCAGCACACAGTTATTTTTCTAAGGGACTGTACCACAGTTCAGCTCCTTTCCAGAGCTAAGACCAAAAGCCAATGGGAACTTGCTTTGTCTATTGCCTTTGCCACAAGCCCCATCTAAAGCCAATATCAGTACTGACCATGTCTAATTCTCAAGAACATCTGGGTCCACCTCCCATAAATCATGAGCCTGTGCAATAGCCCATTTGGCTTTTTCAAAAGCAGCCTGCTGTGGAACATCCCATTCCCATGTTTTTCCTTCCCTATCTAGGGCATGCAAAGACTTTAGAATCTGCATTAAATGTGGTATAAATGGTTTCCAATAACCCAACAAACCAAGGAAAGCCATGAGTTGTTTAGGAGTATATGGAATTGGGTAATTTTGCACTTGATCAACAACAGCAGGAGGTATAGTCTTAGCAGTGGTTTCTAGTTCTGCAAGAGAGTTCCTTGTCAACAGAACATAAATATAATGAAATAGAGTGATCTCTCCTGGATGTTTCCACATTTTAAAATCTTGAGCTAACAAACCATGGCAAATAGTAGACCATGAAGATATCCTTGTGATAGCATAGCAAATGTCCACCATAGTTCCCCCCACATGAAGGTGAACACACGCTGGCTGGAGGGATCTAAAGAAATAATAAAAAAGGTATTGGCAAGATCCAACACAAAATGAAACTGACCCAACTGAGCATTTATGTCCAACAACAAAGTAGACATATTTGGTACACCTACAAACAAAGGGAGAGTTACTTTGTTAAGTTCTGTATAATCAATAGTCATCCACCAGGCACCATCAGGCTTTTTCACTGGCCAGACTGGACTATTAAATGGGCTGTGAGTGGAGATTATAATGCTCATTCTTTCGAATTCCTTAATGGTGGCAGCGATTTTTTATGGCCCCCTGGTAACTCATATTGATGCACTGCCACCATGTGTCTGAGGGAGTGTAACTTTACTGGTGACCACTTAGTATGTCCTCTTTGAATGATTTTGACCTCCTGGCACTGGAGACGGAATTCACCTACAGTAGTTTGCACAGTGATAGTCTAACCTTTGCTGGCTAATAATTGTTGTTGTGTTGCATTGCTTTAATCCATTTTCTGCATATTAGGGTGCATTCCACTCCAGTATCCACCAGTGCCAAAACTCTCTGTTCATTATTAGGGGATCAAAAGCTAGTTAACTCAATAGGTGGCCTCTGATCTCCAGTGTCCCCATATATAGCTCTTGTTTGGGTGGTTTGACACATCCCCTGAGTGAAGGGAAAAGGGGCTTGCAATGTGTCCTTGGCAGGGAGGAGCTGAGGGCTCTTTACACTGTAAAGGCCATGTTTTTCAGTCAGAGCTCATTTCTCCCTCCAGAGATATGGTTCTAAATTTGGTGTATCTTTGCTTTTTTGATAACCTCCTCCATAACCTTACTAGCATATCAATACCTTCAATTTTAGTGCAGGCAGCTATTAGGTCAGCCCGCATCTGTCTGTGCAACACACAGTTTGGACTGTCATGTCTTTTGGGGGCACAGCCCATAGCCCTGACTTCAGCTCCTTTTTGCCTTAGGTGTTCAGATTCTCCTAGATCTGCTAATATTTGGGCAGCCCTGGAGATGGGGCATTATGTAAGATTGTCTTTTTATGCCCAAAGTGAAAGTTTCATTATCTGGTCTCACAAAGTTAGTAGCATAAACTGCATGCTTCATTCCTAGCCCCTTAGTATAACTTGTAATTCATACAGTGTACTCCAATGGGGGGGGGTGACTTGGGGCATGTCCCCTACATTGGTCCAAGTTTATTTACACTGAATTACTAGTCAATTCAACAGTGAGCTGTACTCACTTTAGGTGGTTAAGAAATATATGTTGGTGGAGGGAAGGGTGAATGGTAATAGAGGCCAATTTGCTTTTTTTCATGTCTTGGAAGCAATATTTCCTCCACACTAAGGTCCCACGGGCACAGCAGCCAATTTGGAAAATTTCTTTAGTTTTTGTCTGTATTGATTCCCAATTTTCCATAACTCAGTGGCAGTATAATTCTGCATTTTAACCAGAACCTTTTGATCAGGAGGTGCTGCTAGGCAGTTGCAGTTGCAGCACCATAACCCCCTGCTTGGGGATCAGGGTTTTGTATTTGCTCTGTTTTGATCTTTTGCTGTACCAGAGGATGAACACACTTCCTTTCCTCAATTGCAGGTTCCCAGTCAGATGGGGGCTCATCCTTATCTGAAGAAAAATCAACAAACTTTGGGATCCCAGTAAGGAGGAGTCGCAATACTCCTGACTTGCCCTTTGGGCAGCTTGGGCTTTTTCTCACTTTAGCATAATGGCATGCTAATGTATCTAAACTTTTATCTACACAGCACAGCTTCTCACTAAATGCATCTTTCAAATCTGCTTGGGCTATTCAGTGTCTCTTTCTAACTGAAGTTCATCTTCTAGGTGGTGAACCTCAGCTTTGACTGCCAGAGCCTCTTCCACAGCTGAGTGCACAGCTCCTAATAGAGGCCATGCAAGAGCTGTAGTGGCTTGATGGCTCTCCCTTTTCTTATGAAATCCTGTCTTTCAGCCTACTGCAGGAGAATCAGCAATCCAGCTAGGGAGCACTGGGCATCACCTTACTCCCTCAGCAGCCGCCACTCATCCAGGAGGGCAGCCATCCCACCTTACGTGGACATTTCAGGCCATCCCAGAAGTCTCTGCAGGGAGTTCCCTTTCCCAGGGCTCATGTATATTGCAGCTAGTAGTTCCTTGGCCTCCTGATTGGCATGCCAAATGTTCCAACACAGATTAGCCCCAAGTTCAAAGAACACACCTGGCATGGAGTTATCTATGAGTTTAATTAGGGACTTAAAAGCAGGAGATGATTCTTCCTGGCAGCAGCTTGGGAAAGTGAAGTCAGCATTCCAAACAAAGAGTGAGGAGTGCCAAGGTGGGGGCTTATAAAGGTTTGTGACAATGGAGTTTCAGCAGGATCTCATGAGGTTTGGCTACAACAAGGTCTTGCAAGATTTGGTTACAATTGGACCTCACAAGATTTGGTTACAACAAGGTCTCCCAAGATTTGATTATAAACATTAATTAAGGGAATTAATGTCTTTCCTAGTCATGTAGACAGCTGCATGCAGCTCATAATGGAGAAGAGGCCAGGGCTCTGGTCCCTGGATTCCCACACTCCTTTAGTAAATTCTATCAAGATTCAGATATACTAGCTTATGTTATGCAAAAATATTTCCTAAAATAGAAGGAATGAAAAATGCAATTAATATAGCATTATTTAACTCATGTACCAAAACTTTGGCATGAGCAAATTTACCTACAACATTCAAATTCTAATTAGTTCAATTGGGAAAAATTGCAGAGCTTCCACAACAAACCATGCTTACCTATATAGCACTTACTTATTACATTGTACTATTCTCTGTGCCTTCCAAAAAGCATGAAGACAGAACCTATTTTGTCTCGCTCAAGAATTTAGCTTAGCACCTGGCAAATTATGGTTACTTGGTAAACCTTTGTTATTTATAAAATAATGAAACCAAAAATTCATAGATATGGTCTCTGCCACTTAACTGTGATTTGGCTCCAGACCATTAACTTTGGTCAACCATCTTGTTCATAGTGCATAACAGTGCTCACAAGGAAACAAGAAGGAAATTTATTTAACATGCTGAAAAGACAATTGGCAGTGCATATTTTACTGGCAAATTATTATTTTGGTGTTAAAATGCATGCATCTTGATAAGCTGAAAAGTGCTTTACAAAACTGAGTTTTAGTCTATTCACTGCCATTATCTGTATTCAGTATTAGAAATAGGGGACTTTAAAATCAACACATTACTTCTGATTTTATATATATATATATATATATATATATATATATATATATATATATTCTTATAAGGAAATTGAGGGAAAAAAATAAATTAAAAACCAAAGCACAAAGTGAAGGACAGGAAGTGAATTGGTAAACCTGAATTAGTTATTATGCACATTAGATAACTTTCCCATTCAACTAGAGGGGTCTTGGTGCTTTATAATAGTGTTAGATGCTGCTAATTTAATACACATTTGTCAAAAAGTTAACATGCATATTTTTATTAAGAAATAAAGTGATAAGGAATGAACTAGTCAGGATACTTATACAAAGTTCCCATTTCCAAGATGTAACCAAAATTAAAGGTGATAATAACCAAATCTGTCTTTCATCATTAACGAGTTAACAAATCAGATAATTTGCTTATGTGTGAGATGCAAGTGATTTTAGATAAAAGTTTTAAAAGTTGACTTTTAGCATAATTTTCACCATCGCTAGTTATCCTCCATTCCTTTCATCAAACTTATCTTGAAATGACTCTCCCATGTTGTTTTTATAAATGCATCATATTTAAAATCAATGAAGCAGGGAGAATGAAATATATTTTTATATAAGAAATGTGTTAAAAATAATACGTATGAAGTAGTTATGTATTGGTTTCACATGATGAAAGATTCATTGTGCACTGTTTAAAGTAGCCTCTCCTTTAAGAAATGACAGAGATAACACTGACATAGGTAAAGTAATCAAGAAAGAGCTCTGTTTTGCATTATCTTCTGTCCAGGACAGAGAGGTTTGGGGAGTAAGTTTCTATTTATATATGAACTTTGTGCTGCCCAACACATATTTTAACTGAGTAAGGAAACAAAGAACCAAGTACTTAAATTTAAATCTGGGGTCAGACCATTCTGTGTGTAAACTCCCATCCCATTCATGTTAGTTGTTCAAAAATATCATTTGATACATGAGATCAGGCTAATATGAATGATTAGCTTTTAAAAAAATAAATCACAAATAGGTATACTAGGGATAATGAAACTGACCTACCATACCATAGGATAAAATCTCATAAAATACAGATGAATCTATATTTCTCAAATGATTATTTTAATGTATAAGATTCCTTCTATATTTTCAATATAAATTAATAACCATTTTAATGGGATATTTTTCATTGGTTAAATAAACCTGTCTTCTAATATCTGGTATTCAATTCCATAAATTCACTGTCTCTAGGTGATGTTTCAACATCAAAGCTTATGTTTGAGTTATGATATTTTTTTTCCCAAATTGGGTCAAAGGAAAAAAGTGTTGTATTTAGTCAAAGAATAGATAAAACTATTTAATAGAGCAAAGTTTATAAATTTAATTACTTGATTTAACAACTGTCCTTGAATTGGAGTTGGGATGAAAAATAAAGTAGAAAGAGAATAGAAAAAACCTAGGGGAACACAGCTACTAAATCTTTTCCATTTTTGGAAATTAGGCAGCCATTAAAAAGAAGACTTGTACCATAACTATGAATGTAAATTGACCACAAGGGTGGAATAAATGCAAGTAGAATGATAAACAGCTTATTTCAAAGTATGGTTGAATCTAGAATATAATTATCTCTGGTTCTAGAGAGCAGGAATTGAGTTAGAAGCCTTGCATTAAATAAATGTGGTGACTTGGAGTGATGTGCCCTAGAAAAACATGTTCTTAAACTTAATCCATTCCTGTGGCTTTAAATCTATTTTAAATAGGACCTTTGGGGTTACTTCAGTTAAGGTGTAACCCACCTCAATCAGGATGGGTCTTAATCCTATTACTGGAGTCCTTTATAAGAATGAAATTTGGAATGATGCAAAGAAAGCCACAAAGGGCACAGCCAGAAGGTGAAAACCAACAAAACCCAGAAGATAAGGGAGCGACTAGGAGGTGCCACCACATGTCTTGTCATGTAACAAGCTAAGGACCAAGGAGTGCCAGCAGCCAGCCATAGAATGCAAGTCTTCAGGGAGAAAGTGTCACTTTGATGATGCCTGGATTTGGACTTTTCTTTTAGCCTCAAAACTGTAAACTAATAAATTTCCATTGTTTAAGCTGACCCATTGTGTGGTATTTTCTTAGGCAGATAAGGATAACAATAGAATTGTGTGGAGAATCGAGGATCAAAATTTTAAAAATTTTTATGGTGAGCCTAGATAATAAAAAGCATGGCAGATATGGATAGTTGCCCCTACAATGTACATTTTAATATGCCTTACTAATGAAACCACAATTTTATTTGGCACAGCTCTGTGGTCATTTAAATAATACTTGTTTCCCCAGATTCTCTTTTAGTTAGGGCATACATGGGATACATTCCTGGAATCCATGACACAGGAATTTCTTCTTCTATCTCCACTTTCCATTTGCTTTCTACTTGGTTTATGGATAGAATGGTAGGACATGGAACAACCATCTTGGGAACATAATGGTAAAATCCGCATGCTATAGATGGTGTGGTAGTTTGGAGCTGTATGTACCCCAGAAAAACATGTTCATAAACTTAATACATTCTGGGGAATGTGAACCCATTATAACACAGATCTTTTGGTGAGTTTACTTCAGCTAAGGTGTGGCCCAATACAATCAGCATTGATCTTAATCCTGTTACTGGAGTCCTTTATAAGCAGAATGAAATATAGACAGAAAAAAAGCCATGCAAGCAAGAACTCAAGGTCAATAGATACACAGCCAGTATAACTACCAGATCTGTGAGCAAATAGGCCTTCAGATGATTTTAACACCAATTTTTGAGCCTTACAACTGAGACCTCAGAAATTGTGGAGAAGAGATAAGCTGAACTCTTTATGTCTGCCTGATTTCCTGGCCCAAGTTTCTTGAGAAAAGTTTGTCACAAAAATTATCATTATCCAGGATAAACTATATTTGAAAACCCTGTCTTTTAATGCACTTGAAAAACTTGGTGTAGATGGGCTTAAAGTTGACTGAAACTACATGGTATTATTTGTATTTGAAACCTACAATTTTCAAAGAACAAGCCAGTCTCATTAAATTAAATGTGCTTCCAATTGGTGGTCACCCATTTGAATGCTAAACACATTATCTTTGGGACCCAATATAAAATCTGAAGGATTGTGTAGATACATAAAACTTATTTATCAAGTTCATAATAATAACAATATCTAAGGGGTGGAACACAGAAGAGTTCCCATTTGATTTTGCTGCACTATTAATTGGAGAATATATCTTCAGATGAGATTTGACTAATCATTGTTTATAAAGGAGCAGAGATCATGAAGTAGCATTTCCACAAAACTATTTAAAATGTACTATTACTATTTTTAATGTCACCAAAGATTAAGTATCATAGAGAAACGAAGTCTGGGATATAAAGGACTATTCCATATATGTGCCTCTTCCCCCAGAGAGTTAACTTCTTATCCTTTCTTTCTATCTTTTCCAGTGATAACCCTTTCCTTCTGGCTAGTAGCAAGGTGCAGTTACCAAAGATGTGTCTATATAATTGCTATGATATAATCATTCAAAAATTAAGGTGAGTTGAACTTGAAAGTTTTTCCCATAAAAGAAAGGTGAAAAAGTTTTTCTGTGACAAAGGGAAATGTGAAACCCTCTTTATAATCTTTGTAAATATTCATCTTTAATCGATGTGTTATTTGTTGTATGTTTTCACCACATAAATATAAATAGATCAACAACAAAAACAACAATAAATTTTGAAAGAGATAAAGTGTAAAGAAATGAAGGAATTATACTTTTTAAACAAATCTTTGAAGTATGTGGATGCACAATAAAAAGGAATGCACAGAAGTACCTAGAAATAAACTTAACCAACGATGTAAAAGACCTATACATAGAAAATTACATAACTTTACTAAAAAAAAATAGAAGGAGACATAAAAAGATGGAAAAATATTCCATGTTCATGGGTAGGAAGGCTAAACGTTGTTAAGATGTCAATTCTATAGATTCAATGCAATTCCAATCAAAATTCCAACAACCTACTTTACAGACTTGAAAGTTATTTATCAAATTTATTTGGAATGGAAAAATGCCTTGAATTGCTAAAAATATTCTAAAAAAGAAAAACAAAGTGGGGGGACTTATACTTCCTGACTTTGAAGTTTACTACAAAGCCCCAGTAGTCAAAACAGAATGGTACTGGCACAAAGATAGACATATTAATCAATGGAATTGAATTGAGAATTTGGAAATAGACCCCCAGATCTATGATCAACTAATCTTTGATAAGGCCCCCAAACCTAGTGAACTTCAACAAATTAGGCGGGGAGAACTGGATATCAGAGGACCCCTACCTCATACCCTACACAAAATTTAACTCAATGTGGATCAAAATCTCCATATAAGAGATAGTACCATAAAACTCCTAGAAGATAATACAGGGAAATATTTTGTATTAGGAGGTTGCTTCTTAGACCTTACATGCAAAGCACAAGCAATGAAAGAAAAGATAGATAAATGGGAACTCCTCAAAATTAAAAGCTTCTTCACCTGAAAGGAAGTTGACAAAAAGAAGAGGCAGCCAACTCAATGGGAAAAAATATTTGGAAACTATATGTTTGATAATAGACTGATATCTTGCATATATAAAGAAATTCTAAAACTCAATGATAATAGTACAAACAATCCAGTTATAAAATAGGCAAAAGATATGAAAAGACATTTCTCTGAAGAAGAAAGACAAATGGCTAAAAAACACAAGAAAAAAAAGTTCATCTTCACTAGCTATTGGGGAGATGCAAATAAAGACCACAATGATATATCATCTCACACCAATTAGAATGTCTGCCATTAAGCAAACAGGAAATCACAAATGCTGGAGAGGATGTGGAGAAATCGGAGCTCTTATTCCTTGCTGGTGGGACTGTATAATGATACAGCCACTCTGGAGGACAGTCTGGTGGTTCCTTAGAAAACTAGATATCGAGTTACCCTTTGATCCAGCAATTTCACTTCTCAGTATATACCCGGAAGATCTGAAAGCAGTGACATGAACAGATATCTGCACACCAATGCTCACAGCAGCATTATTCACAATTGCTAAGAGATGGAAATAATCCAAATGTCCTTCAACAGATGAGTGGATAAACAAAATGTGGTACAAACACTCAATGGAATACTATGCAGTAGTAAGAAGGAAAGATGTTGTGAAACATACGACAACATGAATGAACATAATGCTGAATGAAATAAGCCAGACACAAAAGGAGAGATATTGTATATTAGTACTAATGTGAACACTGTGAAAAATGCAAAATAAATTTTTATATTGTAGAATATAGGGGACCTAATGATAGACAGCAACTAGTGAAGTGGGAATGATAATCTAATAGGAACAGGTAAGTTATGGAGGGTAATGTTAATGTTATGTGACTACTCAGGAATGACTATGGTTTGTTAATTTTTGGGGGGTATGGTAGGTGCATATTGGAAGCAATGGAGCTATTTTAGGTTATTTGTTTTTCTTATTCCTTTGATTATGGTTTGTTAATTTTATTGGGGTATGGTAGGAACATTTTAAAAGCAATGTAGTTATTTTAGGTTATTTATTTTTTATTATTCCTTTGGGGTTTTTGTTTGAAATATTGTTTCTTGTTTGTTTGTTTTATTATTTTTTTATAAATAAAGTTAAAAATTTAAATAAATTTAAAAAGGAATGCACAAAGTCAAATTTTTAAGTTTGTAATTTTTAAACTAATTTCAAACCTACAGGACAGTTGCAAAAATAACAGAAACCCAGTAAGGGGGTGTGGAATTTATTTAGTCCTCTAAAGCAGCTACTACACAGCAAGGAACAGCTAGTAAATAGTCTGGAACAACTGTTTGGGGGATATCCATGATGAGAAACACATCATACAGAAGTCTGGAATGGAAGAAAAAGCTGAGATCACAGAACTGAACTGCAAATAAATTTCCCAAACTGCAGAGCTGGTGCCTCTCCCCCACTGGCATGGTAGGCTAAGTTGGAACACACCCTTGGAAGAAAAAGAAGCAGTCTCTTTTGGGAGCAAGGGAAGATAGCCTTACCAAGCTCCAATTTCACTTTTAATTAACAAATATAGACTACTGAATACAAGCTATGAGCACAGATAAACCCAGAGCAACCAGGAAAGTTACCCTGAGGTCTCTTCTGGCAGAAAGAAGGAAGGACTGATAGGAAAAAAAGTAAATAAATAGAAACAGAGGCTTTTGGAGTTGGCAGAGCTCAGAATAGTAGAAAATGGCTGTGTGCCAAGAAAAGGGGAACATACAACTGGGTACCAACTCCAGCTCTTGACTGGAGAAACAGAGAGCATCTGGACTGGCTCTACAAAGAGGATTTATTTCTTTTTCTTTTTTTCTCTCATTCTAAGTAGCTCATTAGAAAAAGCCTCAGGAATTTTCAGTTGTCAGAAGTGACCCAGGCAAGGGTGGAGTTAAGATAGTCAGAGACAAAGGAAGAAATCAACTGAAGGAGATAATTCCCTAAAGGGCTTTACTTCCCTAAGAAAAATGGGGGCAGGGCTCAGCTCAAGTGTCTGCCTTCCCTCAGAGAATTTAGATCCCAGAGCTTGGGGAAGGAAAAGAAAAGAAACAGCTTAAGCTTTGCTTCTGACTCACCCTCAGTCCATGGCTAGGACAGGGTCTGCTGAGAATTAAAGGCACCAGAACTCTTTATGCCAGTGGGGAGCTGTGTGCTGACAAGCACCACCTGCTGGCAGGATAGGAAAATCACAGAGTTCAGAGGCTTCAAAGGAAAGCTTGACAATCTTCTGGGTCTTATCCTCAGAGAAACTTGATACTGATTACACCCCCCTTCTGAGACCTAAGCTCATCTGGTCTGGTAAAATCTATTTGGGGTAATCAAGGAAACCAGATGACTAGACAATAAAAAGTTAAGTCACATAAGGAAAAAGGAAGATATGGCACAGTAAAAGGAAAAAACTTATACTTCAAATGAGATACAGGAGATGAAACATCTAATTAAAGATGTTCAACAAATATGGTAAATCAATTCAAATCAAAGCAATGAGTTGAGGGAAGATATGACAAAAGAGAAGAAGACGTAAAGAAGACACTAGGTGAACATAAGGAAGAATTGGAAAATTTGAAAAAATAATTGGCAGAACTTATGGGAATGAAAGGCAAAACAGAAGAGATGAAAAACACATACAGATATACAACAGCAAATTTGAAGAGGCAGAAAATAGGATTCATGAACTAGATGACAGGACATTTGAAATCCTACACATGGAAGAACAGATAAGGAAACAAATGGAAAAATATGAGCAGGGTCTCAGGGAATTGAATTACAACATGAAGCACAAGAATATAGAAGTCATGGGTGTCCCAGAAGGAGAAAAAAATGGAAAAGGGTCAGAAAGAATAATGGAAGAAATAATCACAGAAAATGCCCCACCTCTTATGAGAGACATAACATTACAGATCCAAGAAGTGCAGTGTACCCCAAACAGAATAGATCCAAATAGAACTACTGTAAGACACTTAAAAATCAAATTATCAAAAGTCAAAGGCAAAGAGAGAATTCTAAAAACAGAAAGGGAAAAGCAATCCATCACATAAAAGGGAAGCTCAATAAGAATATATGCAAATTTCTCAATAGAAATGATGGATGAGAGAAGACAGTGGTAGGATATGTTTAAGATAATGAAAGAGAAAAACTACCAACCAAGAATTCTATATCAGGCAAAACTGTCCTTCAAAAATGAGGGAGAGTTTAAAATATTTTCAGACAACCAGACACTGAGAGAGTTTATGAACAAGATACCTGCTATACAAAAAATATTAATGGAAGCACTACACACAGATAGGAAATGACAGGAAAGAGAGGTTTGGAGAAGAATGTAGAAATGAAGACTATGAGTAAGAGTAAAAAGAGACAGACAGAAAAAATAAAAATTAAATAATATATGACATATAAAATCCAACAGAAATAAATGGTGGATAGTAGACATTACATTGAATGAAATTAGCCAGAAACAAAAAGAAAATTACTGTGTGGTCTCACTAATATGAAATAACATTAATGAGTGAACTTTGAAAGTTGAAGTTGAGAACACAGGTTATAGGAAATAGAAAGAATGTAGAGATCAGGCATTTGATCCAGAAAGAGTACAGAAAATTCAACAAGATTGATTGTATAGATCAAGAAATGGAGAGCAGAGTAATGTGTGATGTTAGCACAATATGGTAAGTGCTCTGAACAAAGATTAGTGTGAGTATGGTTGAAAGAGGAAAGTTAGAGGCATGTATGACACCAGAAGGAAGGATAGAAGATAGATTGGGACTGCACTTAGTGAAACCTAGAGTGGTCAATGTTGTGATTAAATGTACAAATATAAGAATGTTTTCACATGTGGGAGAAAAAAACAAATGTCAACATTACAAGGTGATGAAAATTGTATGGCATGGGGAAAATATAGTCAATGCAAACTAGAGTCTATAGTTAATAGCAATATTGTGATATGTTTCCATTACTTGTAACAAAGTCAATAAATAAAATTGAAATATCTACAAGAGAGAGATATAAGGGAGTGGTATGGGGATCCTGGTGTTGTTGTTGTCTGACCTTTTCATTGTATTTTATTTTATTTTATTTTTATTTTTTCTTCTATCTTTTATCTTTTTATTCTTCATTTTTTTCTCCTCTTTCTCTTTCTTTATGAAATAAATGGAAATGTCCTCATAAAGATTGTGGTGATGAATGTGAAACTATGTGATTATATGAGAAGTCATTGATTGTTTACTTGAAATGGATTGTTATGGGGCATGAATAAAACATTTAAAAAATAAACAGAGGTATACAAGAACTGGAGAAAATGTAGAGACAGGGATATACCTATTCACTTTTGTTGGGGAAGAAAAATGGTGCAGCCCATCTGGAGGGTAGTCTGGTGGTTCCACAGGAAGCTAAGTATGGGGTTGCCATATGGTCCTGCAACCCTGTTATTGTATATATGCTTGGAAGAAATGAGAGCTGGGACATGAATGAACATTTGCATACTGGTGTTTATAGTGGCACTATTCACTATTTTCAATGGATGGAGGTGGCCTAAGGGTACATAGACTGATAAACAGAATGGTGAACTGTGGTTTACAGATATAATGGAATATTGAGGGGAAGCATGATGGAATGACTTTGTGAGGTGTGCAACTAGGAGAACAGATCTTGAAGACAGTCTGTTGAGTAAAATAATCCAGAAATGAAAAGACAAACATTATAATGCCTGTGATGGTTAGGTTCATGTGTCAACTTGGATGGGTGATTGTTCTAGTTTGCTAATGCTGCCAGAATGCAAAACACCAGAGATGGATTGGCTTTTATAAAAGGGGTTTATTTGGTTACACATTTACAGTCTTAAGGCCATAAAGTGTCCAAGGTAACACATCAGCAATCAGGTCCCTTCACCAGAAGATGGCCAATGGTGTCTGGAAAACTTCTGTTAGCTGTGAAGGCATGTGGCTGGCATCTGCTCCAAAATTCTGGTTTCAAAATGGCTTTCTCCCAGGACGTTCCTCTCTAAGCTTCAGCTTCTCTCCAAACTGTCACTCTCAGTTGCTCTTGGGATGTTTGTCCTCTCTTTTAGCTTCTCCAGAGCAAAAGTCTGCTTTCAACTGCTGTCTTCAAACTGTCTCTCATCTGCAGCTCCTGTGCTTTGTTCAAAGTGTCCCTCTTGGCTGTAGCTCCTCTTCAAAATGTCACTCACAGCTGCACTGAGTTCCCTCTGCCCATCAGCTCATTTATATGGCTCCAGTGACTCAACTTAGACCCACCCTGAATGGGTGGAACAACACCTCCATGGAAGTTCTCCAATTAGAGTCATCACCCACAGCTGGGTGGGGTGCATTCCAAAGAAACACTCAAAGAATTGCAGTCTAATCTACACTGATAACATCCACCCACACAAGAGTACATCAAAGATAGTGACTTTTGGGGGATACAATATATTCAAACTGGCACAGTGCTGTTTCCCAGGTGTCTGCTCAGGCAAGCACTGGCCTAGTCATTACCACAAGGACAGTTGCAGCTGATTAATAAACCAGAAGACTGGTTTATTAAATCATCAGTCAATTGATTGCATCTGTGGCTGATTATAGCCACAAAGGTAGCGTCTTCCATAATGAGAGAATTCAATCAGCTGGATTTAATCCAATTAAGTGAAGACTTTTGAGGGAGAAGAGAAAGAACTTTCACTTCTTTTCAGTCAGACAGGCTCTCCTGGGGAATTCATTGAAGGCCCTCATCAGAGTGCTAGCTAGCAGCCTACCCTATGGAATTTCTTTTCTTCAACTACCCAACCTCTCCTGGGGAGTTCACTGAAGACCTTCATCAGAGTTGCCAGCTTGCTGCCTGCCTACCGAATTTGGTCTCGTGCATCCTGCCCTATGGAATTTGGATGCATGCATCCCCACAGGTGCATGAGACAATTTTATAAAATCTCATATTTACAGATAACTCCTGTTGATTCTGTTTACCTAGAGAACACTGACTAATACAATGCCTCACTAATATGGACTAACTCTAATGTGCAAACCCCTGAGAATTGAATCTGTGAGTACAGGGGAAGGCTTACTGTAAACTGTCCTAGATTGTAAGCTCTCACAGTAGTGAAATATATTCATGAGCTTTAATGATTTTTCTGAATTCTGAGATGCTGAACTCTTTGTGTACAATGTGGTTGGTCCCTGGAATTTCAGTATCTCATGACACCTGAGACTCAGAGCCAGAGTGTAGTAGCTATGAATGTCAGTATTACCACATACAGCAACTGTTAAAGAACCTTAAAAAGAGATCAGACTTAAATTAGAAACATGAATGAAAATGACTTGGTTAGGACTAAGGTAAATCAGACTAAAGGGTAAATGATGAAGTGAGGGTTAGGTTTATGCGTCAACTTAGCCAGGTGATGGTGTCCAGCTGTCTGGTCAAGCAACTGCTGGCCTAACCATTACTGTGAGGACATTTGTGGCTGGTTAATAAACCAAAAGGCTGGTTTATTAAATCATCAGTCAATTGGCTGCACCTGTGACTGATTACAGCAACAAAAGGTGTGTCTTCTGCAATGAGAGAATTCAGTCAGCTAGGTGTAACCCAATCAGTTGAACACTTTTAAGGAAGAGAGAGAGAGAACCTTCACTTTGGCTAGCCAGTGAAGTGCTTCCTAAGGAATTCATCAAACAACTTCATTGGAGTTGCCAGTTTGCTGTCAGAGGAGTTCATCAAGCACTTTCATCAGAGTTGCCAGTTTGCTGCCTGCCCTATGGAATTTGGACCCATGAATCCCCACAGTTGCATGAGACACTTTAATAAAATCTTACATTTACAGACATATCTTATTAATTTTGTTTCCCTAGGGAACCCTACCTAATGCAGCTTGGTACCAGGAGTGGTTCTTGAGAAACAGAGTCTTAAAGTGTGTTTCTACAATTGGTTTTCTACTCTGATTAGATTCAAAGGCACTAAGGACTCAATTTCCAATAATCAAGGTGGCACTGAGAGTCCATGAATGAGTTGGCAATGGAGAAACACAAAATATCAACAGTTGTTAATCCTAATCATACTCTTGTATGAAGCAAAGCTCTGTGTGACAGTATTTTTGACACCTTAACAGAGTTTTCTGAGATAAGAGGTATAATGATGTCAGCTGGTTGCTCTTCGATATGCTTGACAAAATTATAAGAAGGGATAAGCTGAAGGCTTCAAACTTGAAACTTAAGAGAGACATATGACAGATTTAAATGTTTCTATGTTTTCCCTGAAAGAAAATCTTATTTCCTGTGGCCACAGACTTTAGATTTCTGAAAACCAGACCCAGAGTCTCATTGTGAAAGAAGCAGATTTACATTGTAAACTAAAATCTCAACCTCTTAGGGTGTCCTCTGTGAAAGTAAAGGCATTGATCAGAAAAGAATGGGATCCTGAAACCTGGAAAGGGGACATATGGATGGATAAGAATGGCAGTGAAGTCTTCGGAACCCTGGATTATGCAGAACCTTTGTTAGATATACCTGTAGTGGTTTGCCCTGAGGAAACAGCTCCCCACCTCCAGTCTGACCTAAGGAGCATGCCATCCAACCTCCACCTAAAGAGAGAAACTTTTAAGTACCTGATAAATCTATAATTATTTCCCCTGAGGAAGCAGCCCTCACTCCTTTGGAGAGATTAATCCTATTTCAACAGATGAAACTACAATGGAGTGTCCTGAGGTAAATGGCTTGGGGGTAACTTCTGATAATTTTCATGACCCACCCCCACCACCCATATTTGCTTCAAGACCTATAACTAGACTGAAGTCCCAACAGACCCCAAAGGGTGAGGTGCAAAGTGTGACCAATGAGTAAATATGCTATATTCCAAAAGAATTGCATGAGTTTTCCAATTTATATAGACAGAAATCAGGGGAATATGTGTGGGAATGGATATTAAGGGTGGGGGATAATAGTAGAAGGAATATAAAGTTGAATCATGCTTACTTTATTCACATGGGCCCACCAAACAGAGATACTTCATTCAATATTGTAGCTCAAGGGATTAGAAAGGGCATTAACAGTTTGTATGGGTGGTTGGCTGAAACATGGTTCAAAAGGTGGCTGACATTATCTGAAGTCAAAATGCTAGAACTGCCCTACAGGAGGGGACTCAAAGATTCTGAGAGGTTGGGATGTTAGAGTGGATTTATCATGGAAGTCCTGCTCATACAACCCTGGAAGCCCAGAGGACAAACCTTTTATAAGTATTGTGAGGAATAAATCTGTGAGACTAGCTTCATCTTCCCTGAAGAGCTCTGTAGTCACCCTTCTCTGTAGGTCAGATATTACTGTGGGAATTGCTGTCAATGAGCTGGAATCCTTAAACACAATGGAGATAATCAGATCCTGAGTCTACAGAAACCACATGACAGCAGTTAATTGCCACAGACAAGGGGGCATAACTAACATAACGGAAAACAGGCTCAAAGCAGCAGTCAAAATAATCTGACTCACAGAGACTTATGATGTTGGCTAGTAGATCATGGAGTACCTAGAAGAAAAATATATGGGTAGTCTACTAAATTTTTGTTTGACCTGTATAAACAGAAGAATTCTAGTCAAGTGAACAAAAGACCACCTTGAATTATGAAAAGAGTGTCACCACCTCTTAATTAATTCCCAGACATGAGACAGTTTACAGACCCAGAGCCCCCTGAATGAGGGAAAGGCTGGGTACCCTTGGGGAAGGACCCTGTTACACTGCCAAAAATCTATACTGTTAATCTTCCTCCCAGTCTTCCACTGGGGGACCTACGGCCTTTTACAAGGGTAACTGTGCATTGGCAAAAAGGAAATGATCAGACATTTGAGGGATTATTAGACAGTGGTTCAGAAGTGACATTAATTCCAGGAGACCCAAAACATCACTCTGGTCTACCAGTCAGAGTAGGGGCGTATAGAAGTCAGGTGACCAATGGAGTTTTAGCTCAGGCTCATCTCACAGTGGGTCCACTGGGTACCCAGAATGCATAATTGGAATAGACATACTCAACAAATGGCAGAGTCCTCACATTGGTTCCCTGACTCGTGAACTGAGGGCTACTATGGCAGAAAAGGAAAAATGGAAGCCACTGGAGCTTCTCCTGCCTAGGAAAATAGTAAACCAGAAGCAATACCTGATTCCTGGAGGGCTTCCAGTGTTTAATGCCAGTCTTAAGTACTTGAAGTATGCAGGTGTGGTGATTCCCAACACATACCCATTCAGATCCCCTATTTGGCCTATGAAGAAAACAGATGGGTCATGGGGGATGACAGAGGATTATTATAAGCTTAACCAGGTGGTGACTCCAATTGCAGCTGTGGTTTCAGATGTGGAAACATTGCTTGAGCAAATCAACATATGCCCTGGTATCTGGTATGCTGCTATTGATCTGTCAAATGCTTTTATCTCCATAGCTGTTAGTAAGGACCACCAGATACAGTTTGCATTCAGCTGGCAAGGCCAGAAGTATAGCTTCACTGTGCTACCTCAGGGGTGTATCAACTCTCAAGCCCTATGTCATAAGATTATCTGCAGGGAACTTGATCATTGCTTCCTCCCACATCACACTGGTCCATTATATTGATGATGTCATGTTGATTGGACCCAGTGAACAAGAAGTAACAACTACTCTAGATTTGTTGGTAAGATATTTGCATGTCAGATTATGCAAACCCACCAAAAATAGAGGAAACTTCAATCTCAGAAAAATTTCTAGGAGTCCAGTGGTGTAGGGCATGCCAAGATATCTCTTCTAAGGTCAAGGATAAGCTATTGCAACTGGTCCCTTCTATGACCAAAAAAGAGACACAATGCCTAGTTGGCCTCTTTGGATTTTGGAGACACCATATTCCTCATTTGGGTGTGCAACTGTGACCCATTTACCAAGTGACCAGAAAAGCTTCCAATTTTCAGTAGAGACAGAGACTTGGACCATATGATCCAGCTGATCCTATGGTGCTAGAAGTGTCAGTGGCAAATACAGATACTGTCTTGAGCCTTTGGCAGGCTTTTGTAGGAGAGTCATAATGCTTATCCTTAGGATTTTGGAGTAAAGCCTTACCATCTTCTGAAGATGACTACTCTCCATTTGAGAAACAGCTGTTGGCCTGCTATAAGGCCTTAGTAGAGACAGAATGCTTACCCATGGGTCACCAAGTTACCCTGAGACCTGAGTTACCTATCATAAGCTGGGTGTTTTCTGAGCCACCAAGCCATAAATTTGGACTTGCACCGCAGCACTCCATCATAAAATGGAAATGGTATATATGAAATAGGGCTCAAGCATGTCCTGAAGGCAAACATAAGTCACAAGATGAAGTAGCCCAAATGCCCATGGACCCCATACCTTCCACCTTACCTTCTCTTACCCAGCCCACAGCTATGGCCTCTTGGGGAGTTCCTTACAATCAGTTGACTGAGGAAGAGAAACCTTGGGCTTGGTTTACAGACTGTTCTGCATGATATGCAGGCACCACCCGAAAGTGGAGAGCTGCAGCACTGCAGCCTCTTTCTGAGATGTCCCTGAAGGACAGTGATGAGGAGAAATCCTCCCAGTGGGAGCAGTTTACCTGGTTGTTCTTTTTGTTTGGATGGAGAACTGGCCAGAGGTGTGTTTGTATGCTGATTTGTAGGCTTTTGCTAAAGTTTTAGCTAGATGGTCAGGAATTTGGAGGAAATATGATTGGAAAATTTGTGACAAAGACAGCTGGGGAAGATGTATGTGGACAGACCTTTCTGAGTGGGCAAAAAAACATGAAGATATGTGTGTCCCATGTGAATGCTGACCACAGGGTGACTTCAGTAGAGGAAGATTTTAATAATCAAGTGGATAGATGACCCATTCTGTGGATGCCAGTCAGCCTTTTTCCCTGGCCACTCCTCTCATTTCTGAATGGGCTCATGAACAAAGTGGTCATGGTGTTAGGGATGAGGATATGCATGGGCTCAGCAAGCTGGATTTCCATTCACCAAGGCTGACCTGGTCATAGCCACTGCTGAGTGTTCAATCTGCCAGCATCAGAGACCCACCCTCAATCCCCAATATGCACCAGTCCCTGATGTGATTAGCCTGTTACCTGGTGGCAGGTTGATTACATTGGACCATTTCCATCATGGAAGAGGCAATGATTTGTTCTCACTGGAATAGAAACATACTCCAGATACGAGTTTGTTTGCCTTTCCTGCACATAATGCTTCTGGCAAAACTACCATCCATGGACTTACAGAATGCCTTATTCACCATTATGGTATGCCAGACAGCATTGCTTATGACCAAGTAACCCACTTCACAGAAAATGAAGTGAGGGAATGGGCACATGCTCATAGAATTCTCTGGTCTTACCATGTTCCCCATCATCCAGAGGCAGCTGGGTTGATAGAATGTGGAATGGCCTGTTGAAGACTCAATTATGGTGCCAACTAAGTGGCAATACCTTTCAGGGCTGAGGCAGTGTTCTCCAGGATGCTGTATATGCTCTGAATCAGTGTCCACTCTATGGGCTGTTTCTCCCAAAGCCAGGATTCACAGGTCCAGAATCAAAGTGTAGAAACAGAGATTGCACTATTCAGTATCACTCCTAGGATCCACTAGGAAAATTTTTGCTTCCTGCACCTGCAACCTTAAGCTCCACTAGTCTAAAAGTCTTTGATCCAAAAGGAGGAGTATTTCCACCAGGAGACACAGCAGTAATTCCATTGAACTGGAATTTAAGACTGCTACCTGGCCACTTTGGACTTCTCATACCCAAAATCAACAGGCAAGGATGGGGATAACTCTACTGGCTGGGGTGACTGATCCTGACTTTCATGGGAAAATAGCACTGCACTACACAATGGAGGTAAAGTAGAGTTTTCCTGGAATACAGAAGATCCCCGAGGGCATCTTTTAGTACTACCATGCCCTATAATTAAAGTCAATGGAAAACTGCAACAACCCAATCCAGGCAGGAGTACCAATGACCAAGAAACTTCAGGAATGAAGGTTTTGGTCACACCAACAGTCAAAGAACCATGGCCAGCTGAAGTGCTTGCTGAGGATAAGGGAATATAGAATGGATAGTGGAAGAAGGTAGTGATAAATATGAAATATGACCATGTGACCAGTTACAGAAATGAGGACTATGATGGCATGAATATTTCCTCCTTGTTTTGTTATGAACATATTTTTATTTGTCTGTAAAGTAAATATCTTTTTTGTCTTCTTCTCTATCTTTTCCCCTTATCATATGACATGAGCTTTATTGTTCATTTTGCAGTATTTAAGTTGAAGGACATCAAGTTTAAGAGTCAATGTTTCCCAAGGAGTTGCACCCTCTTCTGGAGAGATTTAGTGTGTTTCCCATTGTACATATGACAGCTCAGCATTGTTAGGCAAAATATACATCAGTTATTGTGCTCTACTTAGAGATAAAGTATGGTTTAAGGTGATGTATAAAACTGCCAAGCTGACAGGGGTGGACTGTGATTCATAGGTTTATGTGTCAACTTGGTCAGGTGATGGTGTCCATGTGTCTTGTCAAAAAAGCACTTGCCTAACCATTACTGCAAGGACATTTGTGGCTGGTTAATAAACCAAAATGCTTGTTTATTAAGTCATCTGTCCAATGACCACACCTGAGTCTGATTACATCAATGAAGAGAATGTCTTCTTCAATGAGAGAATTCAATCAGCTGGATTTCATCCAATCAGTTGAAGACTTTTAAGAGAAAAGAGAGAGGTCTTTTACATCTACTTTGGCTACCAGTGTCTATTGAGGAGTTCATCAAAAACTTTCATCAGAGTTACCAGTTCACTGTCTGCCCTACAAAATTTGGACTCATTCATTCCCACAGTATAAAAATATCTTTTATAAAATCTTGCATTTAGATATCTCTTTCATAAAATCAATTCTAAAATTTCATAAAATCTTTTGTTTTATAAAATCATACATTTTTTATAAAGTATAAAAAAATATATTTTATAAAATGCTATATTTTTATATAAAATATATAAAATCATTTTGGCGAATCTTATATTTAGATATCTCTTGTTGGTTCTGTACAGCTAACTAATACAGCTTTGTACCAGGAGTGGTTCTTGAGAAACAAAATCTTAAAATGGGCTTTTACAAATGATTTTCTACCATGACTAGGTTCAAAGAAACTCATGACTCCATTTCCACTAATCAAGATGGCACTGACAGTCCATAGAATGAGTTGGCAATGGAGATATGCAAAATATCACCTTTTAATTCTCCTAATCATACCATTGAATGGAGCAAGGCTCTGGGTGATGGTTTTTGTTTTTGTTTTTGTTTTTTTTTTGACCCCTTAACAGGGTTTTCTGGAATTAAGATGTACAGTGATGTTGGCTGGTTGTTCTTAGATGTGCTGGATGAAGTTATAAGAGAAAGGGACTTGCTGAAGGCCTCAAATTTGAAATTTAAATGCCATGTGACAGATTTTCTATGTATTTCTAAATATTTCTATGTGTGCCATGAAAGTCTTATTTCCTGTGACTGCAGACATGAGATCTCTGAAAATCAGATTTAGAGTCTAATTGTGCAAGTAACAGATTTACAATGTAAACTACAGTGTCAAACTTGCAGTGTCTGCTGTTAAAGTAAAGGCATTGATTGGAAAATAATTGGATCCTGAAAATTGGGATAGGGACATCTGGGTTGATGATAAAGGCAGTGGGGATCTGGGAACCCTGTATTCTGCTGAGTCTTTGCTAGATGTACCTGTGGTGGTCTGCCCTGAGGAGCCTGCCATCCAGCCTCCACCTAAGGAGATTAATGCTTCAGAGCCTGCCAAACCTGTAATCACCTCCCCTGAGGAAGAAGCCCTCACTTCTCTGCCTGGAGAGATTAATCCCGTTTCACCATATCAAACTACAGAGGACTGTCCTGAGGTAATTGGCTTGAAGAATACTTCTAATTCTTTTCAGGACCCATCCACAACACCACTCTTTTCTTCAAGACCTGTAACCACACTAAATTCCCAACAGGCCCTGAAGGGTGAGGAATAAAGTGTGACCCATGAGGAAGTATGCTATACTCCAAAAGAGCTGCATGAGTTTTCCAATTTATATTGACAGAAATCAGGGGAATGTGTGTGGGAATGGATGTTAAGGGTGAGGGATAATGGTGGAAGGAATATAAAGTTGGATCAGGCAGAATTTATTCATATGGGCCCACTAAGCAGAGATTCTGCATTCCATTTTGTAGCTCAAGGGGTTAGAAAGGGCATTAACAGTTGTTTGGGTGGTTGGCTGAAACATGGACCAAAAGATGGCTGACATTACCTTAGGTCAAAATGCCAGAACTGTCCTGGTATAAAGTAGAGGAGGGGATCAAAAGTCTTGGAGGTGTTGGAATGTTGGAGTGGATTTTTCATGGAAAACCTGCTGGTACACTCCAGGAACGTCCAGAGGAAACACCTTTTAACAGGATTGTGAGGAAAATAATTTGTGAGACTAATTCCATCATTCCTGAAGTGCTCTGTAGTTGTTGTTCTCTGTAGAACAGATATTACTGTGGGAATTGCTGCCACTGACCTGGAAAACTTAAACACAATGGAGATAATCAGATCCTGAGTTGGTAGAACCAATGTAGCAGCAGTTAAACACCAAAGACAAGGTGGGTGTGGCTACCATGAGGAACAGTAGGCTCAAAGCAGCAGTCAAAATAATGTGACTCACAGAGACTTATGGTGTTGACTAGTAGGTCAAGGAGAACCTAGAAGTAAAATAGATGGGCAGTACTAAATTCTTGTTTGACCTGTATAAGCAGAAAAATTCTAGTCAAGTGAACAAAAGTCTATCTTGAATTATAAACACAGAGAGTCATGGCCCCTTAAAAAATTCCCAGACATGAGACAGTTAACAGACCCAGAAGCCCTTGAATGAGGGGAAGGCTGGGTACCCTTGGGGAAGAACCCTGTTACACTGCCAAAAATTTAGAGTGTTAATCTTCCTCCCAGTCTTCCCCTGGGTGATCTACAGCCTTTTACCAGGGTAACTGTGCATTGGTGAAAAGGAAATGATCAGATATTTGGGGGCTTATTAGACACTGGTTCAGAAGTGACATTAATTCCAGGAGACCCTAAATGTCACTCTGGTCCACTTGTCAGAATTGGAGCTGATGGAGGTCAGGTGATTGATGGAGTTTTAGCTCAGGTCCATCTCACATTGGGTCCAGTTATTCCTTGATCCACTCTATGGTTATTTCCACAGTTCTGGTGTGCATTATTGGAAAAGACATTCAGAGAAACTGGCAGAATCCCCACATTGGTTCCCTGACTCATGGAGTGAGGGCCATTGTGGTAGGAAAGGCCAACTGGATGCCACTAGAACTGCCCCTGCATACCAAAATAGTAAACCAGAAATAATATTAGGTTCCTAGAAGGATTGCAGAGATTAATTCAACTCTTAAGGACTTGAAGGATGCAAGGATGGTTATTCCCATAACACCCCCAATCAACCCTCCTATTTGGTCTGTGCAGGAAACAGATGGGTCTTGGAGGATGACAGCAGATTATTGTAAGCTTAACCAGGTGGTGACTCCAATTGCAGCTGCTTTTCCAGATGTGGTATCATTGCTTTTGCAAATCAACATATCCCCTGGTACCTGGTATGCAGCTATTGATCTGGCAAATGCTTTTCTCCCAATAGCTGTTAGCAAGGACCACCAGAAACAATTTGCATTCAGCTTGCAAGGTCAGCAGTGTACCTTTACTGTCCTAACTCAAGGGTATATCAACTCTCAAGCCTTATGTCATAAGATTGTCCACAGGGACCTTGACCATTTCTTCCTCCCACAAGACATCACACTGGTCCATTATGTTGATGATATCATGTTGATTTGACCTAGTGCAGAAGAAGTAGCAACTATTCTAGATTTGTTGGTAAGCCATTTGTGTGTCGGAGGATGGGAGTACATCCAACAAAAATACAGGGGTCTTCAACCTCAGTAAAATTTCTAGGTGTCCAGAAGTGCAGGGTGTGTCAAGATATGTTTTCTAAGGTCAAGGATAAGCGATTGCATCTGGCTCCACCTATGACCAAAAAGAGGCACAATGCCTAGTTAGTCTCTTTGGATTTTGGAGACAACATATCCATCATTTGGGTGTGCTACTCTGACCAATTTACCAAGTGATCAGGAAAGCTTCAAGTGTTGAGTAGGGACTGGAAAAAAGAGGAGGCTCTTTGACAGGTACAGACTGCTATGCAAGCTGCTGTACCACTTAGACTATATGATCCAGCTGATCCAGTAGTGCTGGAAGTGTCAGTGGCAAATAGAGACACTGTTTGGAGCCTTTTACAGGCTTCTATAGGAGAATCACAATGCAGGCCTTAGGATTTTGGAGTAAAGCCTTACCATCCTCTGAAGACAACCACTCTCTCTTTGAGAAACAGCTTTTGGCCTGGTATTGGGCCTTAGTAGAGACAGAATGCTTAACCATGGTCCACCAAGTTACCAAGAGACCTGCATTACATATTATGAGTTGGGTGTTGTCTGACTTGCCAAGCCATGAAGTCAGCATGCACAGCATCACTCCATTGTAAAATGGAAATGGTATATATGAGATAGGGCTTGATTGGGTCCTGAAGACACAAGTAAATTACATGAGGATTTGGCCCAAATGCCCATGGCCACTCCTGACACATTACCTTCTTTCCCAGCCAACAGCTATGGCTTCTTGGGGATTTCCTTACAATCAGTTGGCTGAGGAAGAGGAAACTTGGGCCTGGTATACAGATGGTTCTGTATGATATGCAGGCACCACCAAAAAGTGGACAGCTGCAGTGCTGCAACCCCTTTCTGGGATGACCCTGAAGCACAGGGTTAAGGGGAAATCCTCCCAGTGGGTGGAACTTTGAGCAGTGCATCTGGTTGTTCATTTTTCTTGGAAGGAGAATTGGTCAGATGTTTGTTTGTATGCTGATTCATGGACTGTTGCTAATGGTTTAGCTGGATGGTCAGGGACATGGAAGGAATATTATTGGACTATTGGTAACAGGTCTGGGAAGAGGTATGTAGATAGACCTATCTGAGTGGGCAAAATCATGAAGATATTTGTGCCACATGTGAATGCTCACCAGAGGGTGACTTCAGTAGAGGAAAATGTTAATCAAGTGGATAAGATGACCCATTCTGTGGATAGCAATCAGCATCTTTCCCCAGCCACTCCTGTCATTGCCCAACAAGCTTATGAACAAAGTGGTCATGGTTGTAGGGATGGAAGTTATGCATGGGCTCTGCAACAAGGACTTCCACTCACCAAGAATGACCTTGACATAGCCACTGCTGAGTGCCCAATCTTCTAGCAGCTGGCTCCCACACTCATTCCCCAATATGGCATCATTCCCTGAGGTGATCAGCCTGCTACCTGGTGGCAGGTTGATTACATTGGATGACTTCAAACATGGGAGTGGCAGTGGTTTGTTCTCACTGGAATAGACATGTACTCCGCATATGGGTTTGTCTTCCCTGCATGCAATGCTTCTGCCAAAACTACCTTCTGTGGATTAATGGAATGCCTTATCAACTCTCATGGTTTTCCATACAGCATTGCTTCTGACCAAGGAACCCAGTTCACAGCAAATGAAGTGTGGCAATAGGCCACATAATTCTCTGGTCTTACCATGTTTCCTATCATCCAGAGACAGCTGGATTGATAGAATATGGAATGGCCTGTTGAAGACTCAATTATGGCTCCAAATAGGTGGCAGTACCTTGCAGGGCTGTGGTGGTGTTCTCCAGGAGGCTGCGTATGATCTGAATCAGCATCCATTCTATGGGGCTGTTTCTCCATAGCCAGGATTAATGGGTCCAGGAATCAAGGGGCAGAAACAGGAGTAGCACCACTCACTATCACTCCTAGTGATCCACTAGGAAAATTCTTTCTTCCTGTCCCTGCAACCTTAATTTCTGCTGGTCTACAAGTCTTAATTCCAAAAGGAGGAGTACTTCCACCAGGAGACACAAGATTTCCATCAAACTAGAATTTAAGACTGTCACCTGTACTTTTTGGTCTTTTTAAGCCTCTGATTCAACAGGCAAGGACAGGGATTAGTGAAATGTCTGGGGTGATTGATCCTGACTGTCAAGGGGAAATAGCACTGCAACTACACATTGGAGGTAAGGAAGAGCGTTCCTGGAATACAGGAGATCCCCTATGGCATCTCTTAGTACTACCATGCCCTGTGATTAAAATCAATAGAAAACTGCAATAACCCAATCCAGGCAGGACTACTAATGGCCCAGAAACTTCAGGAATGAAGGTTTGGGTCACCGCACCATGTGAAGAACCATGGCCAACTGAAAGGCCTTCTGAGGGTATTGGGAACATGGAAAGGGTATTGGATGAAGGTAGTGATAAATAAAAACTATGACCACATGACTGGTTACAGAAATAAGGACTACTATGGCATCAGCATTTCCTCTTTGTTTTGTTAATACTGCTTTTCATTTCATAGTATTTAAGTGATAGGAAATCAAGTGTAAGTGTCAATGTTACCCAAAGACTTGTACCCTATTCTCGAGTGTTTTAGTACATTTCTTGTATGCAGGATCACTTAGTATTGTTAAGTGAAACGTATGTCTTTTACTGTGTTCTATTTAGAGACTAAGTATGGTTTAAGGTGATGTGTATGATTGCTAAGTTAACAAGGGGTGGACTGTGATGGTTAGATCCATGAATCAACTTGACCATGCGATGGTGCTCAAACAAGCCTTGGCCTAGCCATTCCTGCAAGGGCATATGTGCCTGGTTTATAAACCAGAAGGATGGCTTATTAAACCATCAGTCAGTTCACTGCATCCATGGCTGATTACATCAATGAAGGGCATGTCTTCCACAATGAGAAAATTCAATCAGCTGGATTTCATCCAATCAGTTGAAGACTTGGAGAAGAGAAAGAATCTTCACTTCTTCTTAAGCTAGCCAGCATCTCCTGAGTAGTTCATTGAACACTTTCAATGGAGTTGTCAGTTCACTGCCTCCCCTACAGAATTTGGACTCATGCATACTGCCCTATGGAATTTGGACTCATGCATCCCCACAGTTGTGTGAGATGCTTTTACAAAATCTTATATTTATAGATATCTCTTATTGGTTCTGTTTCCCTAGAGATCCCAAATCAATACAGAGGTATTAGGGTAAAATACATAAATATTAAACTTCTCCACCTGGGGATTTCCTGATAGTCACACAAGCACTGGGTACCACTAGTTTAGTAGGCTGAACCCACAATCTTACGGCTTGTCCTTATGAAGCTTGTTACTGCAAAGGAGAGGCTAAATTAACTCCTAGTCATGCCTAAGAGTCACAACAAAGAACCTCTTTTGTTGCTCAGATGTGGCCTCTCTCTCTGAGCCAACTTGGCAGTTGGACTTGCTGCTTTTCCCCCTAGGTAGGAATGACTCCCAGGGGTGTAAATCTCCCTGGATATGTTGGATATAACTCCTAGGGTTGAGCTTAGACCCAGAGTCATAGGATTGAGAAAGCCTCCTTGACCAAAAGTGGGAAGAGAAATGAAACAAGATAAAGTTTCAGTGGCTGAGGGATTTGAACTGTAGTCAAGTTCATTCTAGAGGTTATTCTTATGCATTGTATAGACATCCTTATCCCTTTTTAGTTTTTTAGTTTATTAGAATAGCTAGAAGGAAATACCTGAAACTGTTGAACTGCAATCTATTAGCCTTGATTTTGAAGATGATCATATAACAACATGGCTTATATGGTGTTACCATATGATTGAGTAAACCTTGTGGCTTACACTCCCTTTATCCAGTGTAGTAATACATGAGTAGAAAAATGGGGACAAAAAGTAAATGAATAATATGGGGAATGGGGGATGCGGGATGTTTTGGGTGTTCTTTTTTACTTTTTTTTTTGGAGTAATGAAAATGTTCAAAAATTTATTGTGGTGATGAATGCACAGCTATATGATGAATATTGTGAACAACTGATTGTACACATTGGATTATTGTATTGTATGTGCATATATCTCAATAAAATTGCATAAAAATATAAACCCCATACAGAGAACTCTAACATACTTCCACCCCCAGATACCCAGATCCACTGATTTTAATATTTTGCTACCTTTGTGGTATCATTCTATCTCTCCTACTATCTATCTATCTATTTTTCTATCTACCTATTTTCTGAACATTTGAGAGCAGGTTGTGCACATCATATTGCTGAAAATTTAATACTTCCATGTACATTGCCTACAAACAATGGTATTCATTTTTGCAATTACCTTAAGAGCAGGTATTAAGTTCAAGAAATTTAACTTTGATATAAATCTTTGTTTTATTTTTATATGCTGCTCAAGCAAATACCATGAAATGTGTCAAGTTAAAACAACAGGAATTTATTTGCTTATGATTTGAGGCTTGGAAAAAGTCCAAATCAAGTCATCATCAAAGCAATGCTTCCTTCCCTAATACTGTGACATTCTGGGGCTGGCTACTGGTGATTTTTGGTTCTTTGCCTGTGACATGGCAAGGCATATGGCAGCATCTCCTTGTCTTTCCTCTCTCTTCTGGGTTCTGTTGATGTTCAGCTTCCTGTTTCTGTGGCTTTCTTTCTCTGTATTCATCCTGTTGAAAAGGGACTCCAGAAAGAGGGTTGAGACCCATCCTGAATGAGATCAGTCATACCTTAACTAAAGTAGCCTCATTTCAATGTACTGCTTACAATAGTATCCACACCAGCAGGAATGCATTAACTTTTAGAACATGCTTTTCTGCAATACATACAGCTTCAAACCACCACACTGTACCTTCTAGACACCAAAAAGACATATTACTTCTATATGCCAATACATACATTCCATCACAATATCCCAAAAGTTTTAAACAATTTCAGAAACAATGTTTAGTACAAAGTCTCATCAAAATCATTTATAGATGCTGTGGTCTGTCCTGGAGCACAATTCTCTCTCTGTCTGTGGACCTCTGAAACCCACAGAACAAGTTATTTGCTTCCAATATACAAAGAAGGGACAGGCATAGGATAAACATTCCCATTTCCATGGAGATAAATTACAAGCAAAACAGGGATCTTGGGTTCCAAACAATTCCCAAACCTTGAAGAACATATTCCACTAGATTTCAATGTCTGAAACTCATCTGTAGAACCAAGTTTTGTGCCCCAGTCCAGAAGATGCAACAGCTGCACCTTTTCCAAGTGCTTGCCCAGCAGCCATCCTCTCCCTGAAAAGTCCTGAAAAGTGAAAAGGTCCACTATTGTCAATCATTGAGATGGCAGCCAAGCTCTAGATTCCACCAACTTTAAGCATTAGGGTGGTGACAGGACTCACCACAACCCCACAGGCTTCTGAGAAAACTTGAGTGGTGGCACTCTTCCCCAACAAGAAGGCAGAAAGTCTGCCCCCTCCAAGTGCTTGGGCAGACTCACCCTTTCCACACAAATAAATGGGCTTGCTCTATTGGTCAGAGAAAATATCTTCAGTCCAGATTTCAGCTTCCATGGTTCTGCCTTTGTAGTAATTTTCCCTTCAATCTTTCCCTTTTCTGCACTTTTGGTACAGGCTGGCAGGGCAAGTTCTGAGAGAGTGAGTCCTTCAGGCCACCACCAAACAAATTGGGCCAAACATACTTGGTCCTAGTATGTGTACAAGTGTTGCTCTGCTCCCTTAGAAAATGGGACCAGCTGTCATTAATGGGAGTATGGCCAGTTCCACACTGAGCTTGGGAGTGGGTGAGAAAGGGGCCAGCCAGGACACCAGGAGATCCTACCACTTTTAAATGGTCTTTTTCTTGATCTAACAAATACCCTGTTACTGAAAAACTTTATCTGTTTTCTGGAGCTTTTAGAAAGATGTTTCTGCTAGTTCTTGCTGGTCGCTCAAAGCTTCTATGTAAGGTCAGTGCCATGAACCATCTCATTCCACCATCTTGACTGGGTCATGGCCTATGTGGTGGTTGGAACTATTTATCAATAGTGGCACTGTTTTTTGTTTGTTTGTTTGTTTTTTACAATTGTGATACAAAAGGAAACAAAATAGAAATTATTTTCACGTGGTACTTGCATGTAAAATTAATACATAATCTCTAATTTTACAAAATAGTTTTAACTTTCTGAATGTATTTTCTGCTTGTTGTGCTTTCATCTCATGTGTAATGAATGTAAGTAAGATTAGAAAGTTAGTCCTAAAGAGTTTCCCCCCACTATGCCTTAACTATTAAATTTGAAATCTGTTAGAAAAAAAAGGAAAGATAATCTAATATCCTAATAATTGTTAAGTTCTAGTTTTCTATATTTCTTCCAAATTAACAGTAATGGGCTTTCTTAATCATATTTTATTACTGATGACAACAACCATGTTTAAGTGGTAAAACACTGAAAACCAAAGAAAAGTGAATTTCATTTGGTTAAGCAACATTATAATTCTAACGGAACACAAGCTAAAATTTCAGTGGATTTAGAAGTATGGATATTTATCTTTTCAGTGACTTTCAGCCACAGGTGAGAAAAAAACAGCTCAGTAAGTTTGACTTCTGTAACTTCCAGTTTTATTCATTCGATTGACTCAGATACAACTCAGCAGCACTGGGAATTTCTTGAAAAGATATCACTTTGTATGAGAAATGTTTGTTGACATGGAAATCAATGTACAAAATATTAATGATATTAATGATATTAATGAAAAGCATCTTTTTCAGAGAAGCAAAATGAAACATCAAAAATAAGAAAAGAATACAGACAAAACTAATCAAAATAAGGTAAAACTAAATGTTATTATTACTTTTCACCCAAAGACACTATTCTTATATAGAGAAATGTATCTGAGAGTTTATATAGAAATAAAAAAACCAAAAACGCTTCAACAACCAGGGTTTGGAATAATTGACTGGCAATATTAGCAATGACAACTTATGAAAATAAGGGAAATAACAAAATTCTCTTCATTCTTTCTGAGGTAATTCGAACCAGTGAGCCAATGCTCTTCAATTGTTATAGAAAACAATGACACAAAAATGGTTGCCTGCAGTGAAAATTAATGAGGTGAATATTAGCAGCTTCCAAACATGTACAAATCTCATTTACTTCAACTCTGGCATTCTCTTCTTGATCACTGTACTTGAGTTGATCAACATGATGGTAGATGTAACAGAAACAATCTGAAAGTCAATGTTATACACTGTTAAATATCTAAGACTCATTTGGGCAAACCAATGAGGATCAATATTGGAAGTTTTGTATTGTGCATAAATAGGCGGCTGAAAATACTTGTGGTGGCCCAGGTCCTGGGCCCCCTCCTAAATGGCCCATAACAAACCTGCTTTAGCCAAGGACAAAAGGCAAGAAAGTAAATCTCCCCAGAAGGGGAAGAATGTAACCATGGATATAAAAATGGCATTGAGTGTATCTTAGTCTTAAACACTAATCTTAGTAAAACATCAGGTTTTAGGTCCCTTTAATGATTATACTAAAGACATGATGTCCTCATACTATATGGAACATCCTTGTCTAAAATCATATATTGCTCCTTGGACTGGCCTTCCAGTCCCTGGAGGGGTCCTAACCCTCCAGACCAGCTGCCACCAGAGAATCTCTCCTGTTCATAAGTCCCAATATATCTATACCTATTTCTGTGCCTGGTGTGTTTTTTGGTCTCATGGCAGCACCAACCAATGCTCTGCATGAACTCAGTCTGGACCCAGATAATTGATGAGCCAGCCAGGAGACTGATACACCACTGGCAACAGTAGGCATAGGTCCAAGGAAAGGAGACTTGGAGGGTGAATTCCCAGGTTTGCCTGCATCATCCATGTGGGAGAGGGGTGGCTGCCTTCCTGGATAGATGAGGACCACTGTGAGAATATGGGGATGCACTAAAAATTCCAGCAGGGCTGCAGACTATTTTGCAATGTATAGCCAGGCAACTAAATCTTAGCAGAAGGAAAAGAGAATGCCAAGTAGCAGTGGCCATAGCTTTGCCCCTTTTAGGAGCCTCACATGTGGCCACAGAGGCAGAAGAGGTGGCAAAAACAGCAGCCCACCATCTAGAGGAGGAATTAAAATTAGAAAGAGATACATAGCTAGCTCAAGCAGACATAAAAGATGTTTTAACCAAGAATTTATGCTTTGTAGATGATCACTTAGAAACTGTAACTTGCAGGTACAGTTGTGCCCATGGTCAGAAATTGCTCCAGGTCCAAGTCTGGACAATATTAACTTATCTGGGGTGGGACTCTGAAAGCTTAGGATCCCACAGATACTTCATCTGATGATGAAGAGGAGGAAAAGGAAGAAGTATGGAAAGTAGAGGAAGAGGAGCCCCTCCTTGGCAAGTTCTCCCAGTGATAAGAAAAAACAAAAACAGGACGGGGCAACCCTCAGAATTTACAACCTCCAGAGAAGAATCTCCATATTTCCATAAGAGATTATACTGCTGCTGAATTAGGTGACCTTGGGCAGCATTCTAAACAGAAAGCCAAGGAATCATTACTTGATTGGCTTTTATGATTATGGGATACATGAGATGAAGGCATAATATTAACTGGGTGGAAATGAGTAAGCTAGCATCTATCACAATGAACCCATCCTTGTGCCAGCACCTGTATACAAAAATTAATCATGTAAAAATGGTATCTTTGTTAGCCTGGCTAATAGCTGCATGCAAGGCAGCCTGTCCCAATGAAGGAGATATCCCACACACTACTCCTAATTGGCAATGAATGAAAGAACTGCAAGATGTTTTGTGGGGTCTTAGGCTGAAACATGCAATATATTCTGAAAATTTTGCAGGCCCCAACAATGAAACTTTTACAGCAGGGATGAAAGACATCATACTGCAAACTACTTCTAGTCATTTTTATGGAACCCTGATGTCCATTTTGAGTCCTCTATTGGGACAGCCAGTTTTAAGAGCTACTCAAGTCACAGCAAATCTCAGAGAATCACAGTGTCTCCACAAAACAGAAGTGAGAACCATGGGAAAAACTCCCCAAGATCATGATGGCCCTAATCATCTCTCATGTAAGCAAATGTGGGCTGATCTAATTGCCACAGGGATAGAACTAGAAACCATAGATAAACAGCAAATTTTGTTTTAGTTAAACTGTGGAGCAAATTGCCCAAAGACAAAGATTTACTAAAATAAATCCACTAAGGGGAAGATAAATCTACTAAAAAACCCATTTCAAAACATAAGAACCCTCCAGAACCCCAGAGGAGAATTGGAAAACTCCCTTTTCCCTCCCATATTGGAGGGGCCAAGAGTCCCAGGTCCCAGTGATAACTAGGGACCCCAGAGATCAGAGGCCACACATAGAATTAACTATTTACTAGTCCTCTACTAGCAAACAGAGAGTATTTGCACTAGTAGGTACTGGGGCTGAATGTACTTTAATTTATGGAAATGTAGCCCAATTTAATGGACCTGTGCTGGCCATAGATGACTATGGGGCACAAACAGTCAAAGACAAATGGTATAATTCAATCTTAAAAATTGGGAGATTGCCCACTCCCAGGGAATACACTGTATATATTTCTCCTATACCTGACTATATATTAGGAATTGATCTTCTCTTAATCTCCACATTAAAACTATCATAGGAGAATTCTGCCTCTGATGTAGAGGAGTGAAAGTGGTATTAAAGGGGCAAGCAAAACAGTCCCTGTAAAAGTATGGCAACTTTGGAGGATTGCAGCCACTAAGCAATATAAGCTCCCAGGGGGACATCAAGAGACTTCTGTAACCATTAAGGAGAAATAGTGGTACTATTAATACCAACCCATACCCCTTTAATAGCCCTGTGTGGCCAGCACAAAAACCTGACAAAACCTGTCATATTATAAAGTAACCCCACCACTGTATGCAGTGGTTCCAAACATTGCCTCTTTACTATAAGAAATTAGCACTCATTTATGTCATTATCATTTTGTTTTGTATTTAGCTAATGCTTTCATCAATATTCACTTAGATAAAACAAGTCAACTTTATTTCACCTTCACCTGGGAAGGATGAGAAAGGACTTTCACCATGACCCCACCAAGCTTGTTGCATAGCCCTAACATTTGTCACAGCTTAGTGGCAAAAGACTTGACCAATTGGGAGAAACACAACTTTGCAATTTTATTTCATTATATTGATGATATTATGTTAACCAGAGATTCTCTTTCAGAACAAAAGAGGTGTCGGAAATGTTAATATCCCATCTTGAGAGCCAGGATGGGTAATCAATCATGACAAGCTACTGGGCCCTGACTTCTCTGTCAAATTCTTGGGTGTTGTATGGTCAGGTAGGACAAAAATTATTCCTTTTACAGCAATTGATAAGGTACAATGTTTTCCTGTACCACATATGCCAAAGCAATTAATGGCCTTTCTAAGACTACTAGCATTTTCAAAACCAGCCCTCTGAGTGCTAAGATGCACAAAATTTTAGGACCAGTGTCATATGAAGAAGACACAACAGCTAAAACTGTGGCACATGAAATAACTGTTGAAGTACCCACTATAGAGGAAATAGGAATAATTGCAAGTCTGACGAGAATAGTGAAGGAACTGCTAGTGGACAGTCTCCCACAGTGTTTTCAATATATATTAGTACTGGCACTATGCAAAGTAGTCAATGGGCTGAATTAAGAGCCATATGGATGGGTATAATGTATAAACCCAGAAATGTGCTGTGTGTACTGACAGCTGGGCTGTTTACAAAGACCTCATGACCTTTTGGCAACATGGAAACAAGAACAATGGACAGTCATAGGTCACACTCTATGGGGAAGAGAATTGTGGCAAAACACCTGGGATGCCTGCCACTGATAAAAGGTAACTGGTTATCATGTCCCTGCCCACACTGCTAAGACACTGCCCAGGAACACTGTGGCAAATGCCCTTGCTTGAGCCCAGAACCACACTACTGAAACCCATGAAGTGGCCGGGTGGCTTCATTAAAAGAGCAGACACCGAGGGTATCAAATCTTATGGCCTTTAGCCCAGCTATCCATCACATGCCAACAACTTATATACATCACACAGGAGTGTCCATCTTGCTCCCTGTGACAACCACATTGATTGCCTCACCAGAAGGGGCATATTGGTCAGTCACAGGCTCCAGTGACCCAGTGGCAAGTGGATTACATCAGCCCCCTTCTGCTCTCAGAAGAGGCAGGCAAAGTATGCATTCACCACAGTAGATACTGCAATGGTACTTCTATTAGCTTTTCTGGTGGGGAAAGCTCATCTGCAAGCCACCACATGCTGCCTAGAAAGGGTAAGTGCTCTCTAGGGAATACTACAGTGGTCTGGGAACCCCTTTCACTAGAAAAACACCCTGTCACAGCAAGAGAGGGCTTTACCAGTCAAAAGACCAAAAAGAATGCCCAGCATTTGCTGAAACATGAACTTTATTTGAGGCTTACTCAGGCCATGGGTTGCCACACACCCCAAACATGGGCTATGGACTGTGATGCAATGTGAAGTTTTTTCTACCCTATAAACCCACAGGCACAGATATTAGAAAGAATGGATGGCCTCTTAAAAGAACTTAAGACATAATAAGACATCCCTACAACAATGGACTAAAAGGCTAAATCAGGCCCTAACCCACCTAAACTCTACACCAGGGGCTGTGTGAGTAGAGTATGCAGTGCATGATGGAATAGGATGGCTGACAGAAGAAGCGGTAACCTTAGACTGTACTGCCTCTGTCTGCATAGAATGTCTTAATGGGAACTGAGATATGGGGTAGTTATTCTTCAAAGTGTGTAGTTTTACCCTTAAGCTATAAAATGATGGCATTTCCCAAGGGCAAAGTGCCTTCAACAGATGCAGAGCATATGCCTCCCCCGTGTGGTGGCTATAGACCTGTGGGCAACATGGATGGCCCTATTTACCTTAAACTTGGACAGGATGCTGTAAATGGGGGCAGCTGTATGTCCCTGCCACATTACATGATTCTCTACCTTACTTTCTTGGCAATTGGGAAATGGTTAAATCTAAATATTGAGTGAAGTGAACCACATGGTGGTTTTACTCTTTAGCTATTCTTGCCCCAGGGAGAGCTAAAATGGTTACTGAAAAGAATCTAACAGCCTTAGTTAACCATAGAGCTCATGTCCTTAATGAATCTAAATTAGCAATATCGTTGTGAAATGACAATGATATTTTATTACACAATAGAATGGCTTTAGACACTTTAACTGTGGCACAAGGCAGAAACTGTGCCCTTATAAACACACAATGTTGTGCATATATTCCTGATCACTCGCATAATATTTCACAAGATTTAAATCATATGCAAGAACACATACACGGTATTGATCAATTACCTAATGACGCCTTTTCTACTCGGTTTAATTCTCTTACTCAGCCTTGGCAGCATTTAATTATAGGATTATCTGCCTTACGTATTGGATTATTATTATTCTGTTGTCTTTTATATTGTTGTTGTATATGGATGTAATGTCTGTCCTATGGTCAATGCAGTCTGTTATGGATAGTGGATTGTGGTGGCCCAGGGCCAAGTCCCCTCCTAAATGGCCCATAACAAACCTGCTTTAGGCAACAACATAGGTCAAGAATAAACAATCTCCCTGGCGGGGGAAGAATGTAACCAAGGATATAAAAATGCCGTTGATTGTACCTTAGTTTTAAACACTAATCTCAGTAAAACATCAAGTCTCAGGCCCATTTAATGATTATACTAAAGGCCCAGTGTCCTCATATTATACAGAATGTCTTTGTTTTAAAATCATATATTGCTTCTTGCACTCCCCTGTCCCTTGTGAAGCACTAACCCTCCAGACTGGTTGCCACCAGAGAATCTCTCTTGTTCATAAGTCCCAATAAATCTATATCTACTTCTGTGCCTGACGTGTTTTTTGGTTTTGTGGCAGCACCACCAGCCTGTGTTCTTCACAAACTCAGTCTGGTCCCTAACAATACTCTATGAACTTTAGCTCTTAATCAAATTCACTTACAAGGACTGAAAATTTGGGGATCAATCATACATACATAAATGCAGCTTTTGATTAGTTGGTTCATTTTAGGTTTTGTTTCACCCAACTGTGGGTGAGACCTTTGATTAAATTAGTTCCATGGAGGTGTGGACCCCACCCCTTCAAGAGTGGGTCTTGATTAGTTCACTGGAGTACTTAGAGCTCAAGCCAACACATATGCTGACATTTGTAGATGTTTGGAGATGTAGACTGAGGGTTGTTTAGAGATGCTAAGCTAGGAGACGAAGTCCCAGTTTGCCCCAGAGAAGCTGGAGAGGACCCCTAGACACTTAGAAAGAAACACCCTGAGAGAACAAGCAAAGATCCACAGGAGCTGAGGGAGAGAAGCTAATAGAGACAGAAGCCCAGAAAACTGTTTGAAACACAGCTGGGGAGCAAAGGAACAGCAGATGGCAGCCACATGTCTTCCCAGCTGACAGAGGTGTTCCAGACAGATGCCATTGGCCTTCCTTCAATGAAGGTATCCTCTTGGTGATTCCTTAGTTTAGACACTTTTATGGCCTTAGAACTTAGGTTATTTTTAACCTAACAAATGCCCTTTATAAAAGGCAATCCATTTCTGGTACTTAGCATAATGGCAGCATTAGCAAACCAGAATACTGTTCCTGACAATAAGTCCTCAATAAGCAAGATTATCCTTATTGAAAATAACTGAAATTTAAACTCTTTTATTTATTCCGTTACTGTTGCATTCTATTTTAATCACACTGGACTACAGGAGTTTGTGTGGCTTGTCATTTTTACTTAATTTTCATACTTCTTTTGTGATGTATCATCCAATTAATGTTTAGAAATATATATTATAATGTGGTTTAAAAGGAATATACTGTCTCTGGTGAAAGTTTTCCCCTTTCTCTCTCTTGATTCCTCTCCCTCATTAATGGCATTGCTCAAATATTCTCTAGTCTTTCTGATCTTTTCCTATGTTTGATCTATCAATTCTGATATTTGTTGAAGTTATTAGTTTAGGTATGTTCTGTTATTTTGGTTCTGTTAGTATTGTTTGATAAAGTCAATCCAACTCATTAGAACATAAAAATTCTTATTTAATATTACTGAATCTTTTTACCTTAGAGGATATTTGTCTGAAATTACTTTGCTATTTCACCTTTTTGTATTTGGTATTTGCCTTGTCCATTGATTTTTTTCAACCTTTCTGAGTCATTTTGCTTTGTGCATCTATAGTATTGGATTTAATATATATATAATTTATATTTATATTTTATTATGTTAATTTTGTATGTTTACTTTTGTTGAGATTACTGATTATATTAACTTATTTTGTATTTTTTCTTTACAATAATTTTAATTGTTTCATTTTCTATTCCTGCATTTTGTTTGATTGATATTATATTTAAATTATATTTAAATATCTCTATTCTAATTCACAGGGGTTCACTCTCCCCCAATATTCTGACTTTTATATAAGAACCCTGGCTAGACTTTATTTTGAACTTAGATTGAAACTCAAAAATCAGCAGTCTAACTCTGCATCTAATTTCCAGCTGAGTAAAACCCACAGTTGTAAGAAATAACCAATTTCTTGAGGGCAGTCATAGAAACTGCTTGGTCTCCTAAGCATACCAAATCCTGAACTTGTCATTTTCTTTCAGTACTATCTTTATTGAATTCAGAAAGAGCCAGGAATTGTATGCTTCCTTCTACCTTCAGGAGTCTGTAGCTGCAAGAACCCTGCCAAAGGCTAACCTTAAATGGACCATATATTCAGATAATCTCAGGTGGTGATTTAATCAGATTTGCTCCAGTGTATCGGATCTCTCTGTTTCTGGTGGTAATAGGATAGCCACTGCTTTCAAACCAAATCATGTCAGATAGCCAGCTTTAAGGGTCTCTAGGTATTTAAAGGAGGAAATACTTTAATTCAGTACATATATAAAAACTGTCGGAAGAGTTGAAGATACTGGTTCTAGCTCCAGGAATGATTCCCAGAACAACACTCAACTGACCCACCAGTTGATAAGAGCTATTACCACTGGAGCTGTGTTGGAATCATGAAACTACCACAACTGCTACCACCATACCCACCATACCTGCCTCTGGATATGTGGGAAGTTGAAGATAAATCAACTGCAAGCCAAGAAACAGCCAGATCAAAATGAGGACCCTGCTTTTGCTGCTGCCATCCTGAATCTATGTAAATTGGCTCATGAAGTTGGAGAGCTTGATAGTCTAAATAAGAGCCTCCCAAATATTCACATCCCAATCCCAGAAACCTGTGAATGATAGCTAATATGGCAAAAGGGATTTTGCAGCTGTGATTAAATTGAGGATATTGACATTGGGAGATTATACTTGATTATCTGAATTGCCCCTAAATGCAATCACAAATGTCCTTATAAAACAGAGGGAGGGAAAGATTTGACTACAGCAGAAAAGAAGGCAATGTGACCAGGAATGATGGTTAGGTTCATGTGTCAACTTGGCCATGTGATGGTGCCCAGGTGTCTGGTCAAGTAAGCACTGGCTTAACCATTACTGCAAGGATATTTGTGGCTGGTTAAGAAACAAGAAGTCTGGTTTATTAAATCATCAGCCAATTGGGTGCAGCTGTGACATTACATGAACAAAGGGCGTGTCTTCCACAATGAGAGAATTCAATCAGCTGGATTTAATCCAATCAGTTGAAGACTTTTAAGCAAGGCAGATAGAGGACCTTCACTTCTTTGGCTAGCCAGCACAGCATTTCCTGAGGAGTTCATTGAACACCCTCATTGGAGATGCCAGTTCACTGCCTGAGGAGTTCATCAAACACCTTCATTGGAGTTGCTAGTTTGCTGCCTGCCCTACAGAATTTGGACTCATGCATCCCCACAGTTGTGTGAAGCACTTTTAAAAAATCTTTTATTTAGATATCAGTTGTTAATTCTGTTTCCCTAGAGAACCCTAACAAACACACCAGAGAGTCAGAGATAAGAGTAATGAAGCCATAAGCTAAGAAATGCCTGGAACCACCAGAAACCAGGAAAGACAGGGAAACCATTTCTCCCCCTGGAGCTTCCAGAAGGAATTAGACTTCAAACTCCTTGAATTTAGCCCTGTTAACTTAATTTTGGACTTCTGACCTCCAGAACTGTAAGAGAATAATTTATATTGCTTTTAGCTACCAAGTTTGTGGTAATTTATACAGCAATCTTAGGAAACTAGCACAGAATGAAAGCAAGTAAGATATAAGTTTTAAAGATCCTCAGAAAATCTTTATAACTCAAGAAAGAAAATTGGCTTAAAAGCATCCATGATGAAAAACAAAAATAAACAAATAAATGTACAAAAAAAAAAAAAAACTGAGACCAATCTCAGGATTCCCTTTCACAAATTAAACATCAGAATAGAATGAACAAAGATAAAAATTGTAAAGAATTCAAAAATTCCATTAACAGCTCAGTTAAAATTAAAATTACTCACGTGAAACCCTAACTGAAAGTCAGATATGCAAGATCTCGGAAGATCTTTCCAACAATTATTAAAAATTAAATGGTATAAATCTAAAAGTTATAATGAAAAGTGTTTTCATGAGAGCATTTGAACATGTCAAATGTTTAAATAGTTGAGATAAATACAAAGAAAATCACAGTAAAAAGGCAAAACAATAAAAATTTTAATCTTAATAATAATAATATAGGTATACAAATTCATAGTCTGGTTATATGACTGGGAAAGAAAGGACAGATGACAGACACATTTTAGATTCCCTATCTTATTTGTAAAAACCAAAGGATGAAAATTCTTATTGGATTTATTTTTTTCTCCAATTTTTTATTCTGAAAATCTTCAAACAGGAAAAGCAAAAAGCTAATACAATGAATATTTATATTTATGCAACTTTGATGAACAGCCATTTGCTATATTTGCCTTCTTAAAGTGGCCTTATTTGCCCTTTCAGGTACCTAATTAGTAACATTATTCTTAGTTAGCAATTGTTTTATTAAATTCTCTCTAAGCAATACAATTTCTATGTAATTTCTTGGTTGGGGAGATGGGTCTTAGAATAGATTCTCTTTTGGATACATAGTAATAGAACAGTGTTTCAAACTCACTCCTTTATTCTGTTTAGTCATATTATCAATTTTATGTGTAATTAGGCTCACTTATTTCAATGTGTTTTTTTAATTCAATTTTATTGAGATTGTTCATATACCACACAATCATCCAAAGATCCAAAGTGCACAATCAATTGCCCACAGTTCATCCATCACCACAATTAATTTTTTTTTCAATTTTTAGGACAGTTTCATTACTCCAGAAAAGAAATAAAGACAAAAAAGAAAACTCAAATCCTCCCATACACCCAACCACCCCTCCATTATTGACTCATAGTATTGAGTATTATAGTACTTTTGTTGCTGTTGATGAAAGAATGTTAAAATACTACCAACTGTAGTACATAGTTTGCAATAGGTATATTTTCCCCTATATGCCCCTCTATTATTAACTTCTAGTTGTAGTGTCATATATTTGTTCCAGTTCATGAAAGAGATTACTAATATTTGTACAGTTAATCACAGACATTGTCCACCACAAGATTCACTGATTTATACATTTTCATCTTTTAACCTCCAACTTTCCTTCTGGTAACATATGTGACTCTAAGCTTCCCCTTTCCACTGCATTTGCACACCATCCAGCACTGTTAGCTATTCTCACAATAATGTGCTACAGTCATTTCTGCCTTTCCAAACACTTAAGTTCAACCCAAACATTCTACTCATAGTAAGCAGCTGCTCATTCTTTAGCCTCATTCTATATCCTGGTAACTTATATTTCACGTATATGAGTTTACATATTATAATTAGTTCATGTCAGTGAGACCATACAATATTTATCCTTATGTTTCTAACTTATTTCACTCAATATAGTGCCCCAAGATTTCTTCATCAACCCATTTTTTAAGACAGTGTTGTTCACCCATAATACATTCCATTCTAAGTAAACAATTGATGGCTGCCTGTATAATCATGTATTTATGCATTCACCATCATCATCACTATGTATATATGGGCATCTCCATTTCTTCCACAAAGAAGGAGGAAGAGTCAAAGAAGGTAGAGAGACAAAAGAAAACAAAAAAGGAAGTTAAAAGCAACAAAAGGAAAGATAGAATTACACTAAAGTACAATAAAAGAGTCAGAAAAACATCATCAATGCCAAGAGTTCCATACCCCTCTCTTAAGTCCCCCACTTATAGGCATTTAGCTTTGGTATTTGCCTTTGTTACACTAAAGGAAGCACAATACAATGTTTCTATTAACTATAGTCTCTGGTTTGCATTGATTTTATTTTTTCCCGATAATCCCCATTTTTAACACCTTTCAAGGTTGACATTCAGTTTTTCTCCCTCATGTAAAAACATGTTTGTACATTTTATCACAATTGTTGAGCACTCTAGGTTTCACTGAGTTTTACAGTCCCAGTCTTTATCTTTCCTCTTTCCTTCTGGTGTCCCACATGCTCCTAACTTTTCTCTTTCAACCATACTCACAGTCTTCTTTGTTCAGTGTACTTACAATATTGTGTTACGATCACCCCAAATTGTGCGCCACACCTCTCACTCCTGTCTGTTCCTATCTGTCTGTAGCACTCCCTTTAGTATTTCCTGTAGAACATGTATCTTGTTCACAAACTCTCTCATTGTCTGTCAGAATATTTTAAACTCTCCCTCATATTTGAAGGACAGTTTTGCCAGATATACAATTCTTGGTTGGCAGTTTTTCTCTTTCAGTATCTTAAATATATCACACCTCTTCCTTCTTGCCTCCATGGTTTCTACTGAGAAATCCACACATAGTCTAATCAAGCTTCCTTTGTATGTGATGGTTCATTTTTCTCTTGCTGTTTTCAGGATTGTCTCTTTGTCTTTAACATTTGATAATCTGACTATTAAGAGTCTTGGCATAGGTCTATTCAGATCTGTTCTGTTTGGGGTATGCTGTGCTTCTTGGATCTGTAATTTTATGTCTTCCATTAGAGATGGGAAATTTTCATTGATTATTTCCTCTATTACTGCTTCTTTCCCTTTTCCCTTCTCTTCTTCTGGGACAACCATGACACATACATTATGTGCTTCATGTTGTCCTTCAATTCCCTGAGATATTAGTCATATTTTTCCATTCTTTACCCTATCTGTTCTTTTGTGCGTAGGATTTCAGGTGTCTTGTTCTCCAGTTCCTGTGTGTTTTCTTCTGCCTCTTGAAATCTGCTGATGCATGTCTCCACTGTGTTTTTCATCTCTTATGTTGTGCCTTTCATTTCCATAAATTCTGATAGTTGTTTTTTCAAACTTTTGATTTCTACCTTATGTTCTCCCAGTGTTTTCTTTATATCCTTCATCTTTTTTACCATGTTTTCCCTATATTATTGATTTTGTTTTTGAATTGATTTAGCACATTTCTTTGAAAATCTTTAATTGATTGTTTCATTAATGTGAAACAATATCTCATCTGGACTTCAAGGAGATTGAGGTGTACGGTTGTTCCTTTGACTGGGACATATCTTTGTTGGTGTATTTTGCTGTTTTCTGTTGTCTAGGCATCTGGTTTCCTTGGTTACCCTGATCAGATTTTCCCAGACCAGAACGGGTTCAAGTCTCAGAACACGGTTATATTCAGTTTCAAGTTTCCCTGAGGTGTATCTTAGAAGATTCACAGGCTTTCCTGTGAAGTATCTGGCTTCTGTGCTTTTCCTGACCTGTCCAGCAGGTGGCGCCTGTCAGCCTGTCACTCCCCACTGGTGTGAAGAAGTGTTTAAGTTGTTTCTATTTTGACTGTTTTCCCCCCAATCTCTTGGATCTGAGTTCTGAAGGGAAGGCTGGCTCTAGAGCTGGGCCCCACCTCTTTCCCCTTAGGGAAGATACACCCCCAGCAGAATTAGCTTCTGCATTTGAATAGCTCCTTTGTCTCTCTGGCTCTGTTAACTCTGCCCTGTCTGGGTCAGAGTGCTGCAAACTAAAAATGGCTGAGGCTTTCTCCACTGAGCCACTCAGGTTCAGAGAAAGAAAAATGGAAAGAAATCCCCTTTTCAGAGCCAGTCCCTGGCCCCTCAGTTACACCCGTGGGTCAGAGAAAGCACGTGGTCTTCTGGACTCCCTTTTCTGGGGCACAGGCATTTTCTGGCTCTTTAAGGTTGTCTCTAAAAGCCTCTATATTTTTCCTTCTTTTTTTTAATTATTTTTTTTTCCATCAGCCTCACTTCCTCTTCCCTAGGAGTGACCTCAGGGTACTTTGCTGTGTGTTAGGGATTTGTCTATGTTTGTAGCTTATATTCAGCTGTCCATATTTTTTAATTAAAACCCCAACTGGAGCTGGGCTGAGCTAGATTCACTCATTCCAGGAATGCTGCTTTCTCCTACAGCAAGGTCTTGCAGCTCAGCCTGCTGTGGGGGCAGGGGACTCCAGGCATGGTTCTGCAGTTTTCACTTACAGATTTTATGCTATGATCCCAGGCATTCCACCCAATCCAGGTTGGTGTATGATGTGTGGACAGTCACAGTTTTCTCCCAGCAGTTGTTCCAGATTATTTACTAGTTGTTCCTGGTTATTAGTTGCTGTAGGGGACTAAATAAATTCCACTCCTCTCTATGCCACCATCTTGCCCCCAATCTCCAATTTGTTTTAGTTAGTTTTATAGTTTTTTTTCTTTAATTTTTTGAAAATATAAGTCCAAGCTACAGGGAAAGGTATACTCAGAGAAATCCTGATGACATACCCATCTTTCCACTGCATGTGCCATATGCCACATTTGCATAACCCTATGAATTCATTTTTGGGCTATCATTCCTGTCTTTTTAAAGAAAATTATATATGTACTTTTCCCTTTTTATGAAAAAGGCAAAATTCTATGCAGGCTAATCCTTACTATGTTAAAAAGGAAAAAAATACCTGGTGATCAATACATAACAGTGCAAAGAATGTCCTTAACTTCATATGGCTCCACACTCTTCATTCTCTGGATGGTTGATGTAGCAGAGTTTATTTAACTAGTCCCCGGTTGATGGACGCAGTTGGTTTTCAACCTTTTGCTCTTATAAATAAGCTACACTGTAAAACCCTGTGCATGTGTTTCTTCATATTTGTGGAGGTTTATCCTAAAATTGAGACTGACATCTACGATGTTGAGTTATCATATGTAAGAACATGGATGTATTTCCATTCAAATACAATATTGTGATATTCAAGAATATTTACTTTTGTCCTTAGAATTGGAATTCCTAGATCTTCATCTGGAAGTGGAATTCCTGGGTCAAAGAGAAAATCTGTAACTTTTCTTGATAGTGCCAACTAACACTCTAGAGGATTTGTGCAATTTTTCACGCTAATCAGTAATACATGAAAATATCTCTTCTCCAAAGTTTTGCCAACTGAGTGTGTGGTGAAACTTGGATTTTTGCCAATCTGCTAGCAAGAAGTGATATATCTGTATAATTTTGATTTACGGTTCTCTTGCTGTACATGAGGTTGAGCATGTGTTCATATTTTGAGGGCCATTTGCCTTTCTTTGCTTTGTATTGACTTGCATATTTATTGCCTTTTTATCTCTTAGTTTTTGGTTCTCTTATTAATTTTTAAGAGCTCTTATTTACTAGGAGATTATTCTGTTATTTATGAAAGTATATTGCAATATTTTTCTCCCAGTTTATCATTTTGATTTTGCTTGCAAATCTTCCCCACCCCCATAGGCTTTTTACTTTTTTATGTATTTGAATTTATCAACAATTTCTGTTACTGCTTCTGAATTTTGACTCATGTTAGAGATGCATTTCATGTCCCCAGATTATGTTTTATCCAAGTAAATTTATAGTTTCACTTATTTTACATACAGATTAATGACCCATTTATATTTTCCCAAATGACTATCCATCTCAATATTCTTTAAAGTCCCTCTTTTCTCTCACTGATTTTAGAGGCCAGTTTTATCATATACCACATTTATTTTATACATTAAGGTCTATTTCTGGAATTCACATTCCGTTTCATTGGTCTGCCTACTCATATGGTAAGTGCACACTATTTTAATTAACACCATTTGATCAGATACTTTACATTATGTTGTAATATCTCACACAATTATCCCTTACCTACTTTTTCATTTTTTCAGGGTTTTCCTGTCTACTCTTGAGCACTTATTTTTCCATAGGAATTTTTATTGGGATTTCATTTGATATATTTATTAACTTGGGGAGAATTGACCTCTCTGTGATGTTGTTTTCATATCCAAGAACATGAATGTTGTTCCCCTCAAATCTAACACAGTAATAATCTAACATAGTGATATTTCCTAAAGTTTGCACTTCTGTTATCTGTGTGCCAGATACTTTTATCTCACTACCCCCACATTGGAATTCTCTTCCATTATGTCTTCAAATGAGTCATTGTGTGTTACAAACAGGGTTTTGGATTTTTATATCAATTTTTATCCTGCTACCTCACTAAATGCTTTTACTGTCATTGATTGTCTTGGTATTCCTAGGTACACTATAAACTATCATGTCATATGCCCATAAAAATAATTTTACCTCTCCTTTATATCTTCTATCTCTTGCATGACTGCATTTACTAACACCTACAATACTGCCAATAAAATAAAATCATAATGATAATAGTATGCATATATTCATTGTTCCTGGCTCTAGTGGGAAAGTGCCTAATATTTCCTCATTAAAAAAAAAATGCTGACTTTCAGAATGAGGTACATACATTTTACCATGTTAAGGAAATACCCATTGATTATTCTTCTATTAACTGTTTTTCTTCAGGAATAATTATTGCATGTTATTGAATGCCTTTTCCTCACATTTCCATGGTAAACTTGGTCATGATTTACTGTTTAATAATGTGCTAGAATACTGTTTGCTCATGCTTAATTTTGGTTTTGTCATTAATCTGTAGTTCTTTTTTGTACAATTGGCACCAATGTTTCCTTCCTTGAAAATATGTTGGAACTTTTCTCTTTTTTTAATGTTACAAAACAATTTAAGTTGTATTGGATTGTGTGATTTGTGCTAAGTTTATAGAATTTTTTTGGGTATCATTTTATCCTGATTTTTGCTAATTTTATAGAATTTTGCTGTGTTATCATTTTGTCCTTGTGCTATTTGGGAATATAAGACTGGGATGGAATGTAGTCATAGCTCTTTGACATAACTCTCTATTTTTTTCTATGTAAGTTAGGCTAGTTTAATTTGCTATCTCTATTTGGGTCAATTTGGGTATATTATATTTCTGAGGGAATTTTATAATTCATCTAAGGTTTTAAATGTATCTTTGTCATTTGTGATTTGTGTATTTGTACTTTTTGCCTTTTAACTTTCTTGATTAAATTAGCTAGTCATTGCTCTATTTTATTTATTCTTTTCAAGGAACAAGAATTTGATTCATTTATTATTTGTTATTTCTATTTTCCTAATTATTTTCTGCTTGGATCTTTATTATTTAATTCCTTCTCTTTTTTTCATAGTACTCACTATTCATTATTTAATGAATTTATTTATTATTTAATTTTTATTCATTTAAACATTTAGATGTGAATAATGTTCTGATTACCACTATAATTGTACTTTATAGCTTCTGATATGAAGTTTTTTTATTATGATTATTCTTTAAAAATATTAAAATTTTTGATTCAACAGTTTTTAATGGAGTTTTGAAGTCCCAGGTAGAAGGACTTGTGAGGGCTTTATAATGTTTATCATTTGTTTATTACTTTAATATTTATTTATAGTGATTAGATAGTGTTGTTATCATTATTTTTACCTTAGTGAACTTACTGAGGTTTTCCTTGTGAAATAATATTTGGTCATTAAAACTTATATCTTTATCTACTATCAGTGGTGCAAGTTCAATGCATATTTCAAAAAATATTTCTTATTAATTATGTTGATTAGGTTTTCTATACTGTATTACTTAGGGTTCTGTAGGGAAACAGAATCAACAAGAGATATCTATACATATAAGATTTTATAAAAGTGTCTCACATGACTGTGGGAATGTATGAGTCCAAATTCCATAGGGCAGGCAGCAAACTGGCAACTCCAATGAAGATGTTTGATGAACTCCTCAGGCAGCAAACTGGCAACTGCGATGAATGTATTCAATGAACTCCTCAGAAATGAACTGGCAACTTTGATGAACTCCTCAGGAAATACTTCACTGGTTAGCTGAAGAAGACGAAAAGCTCCTCTAGCTGTCTGGCTGAAAAGTCTTCAACTGATTGGGTAAAATTCAGTTGATTGCATTCCCTCCTTGTGGAAGACGTGCTCTTCGTTGATGTAATCAGTCACAGCTGCAGCCAGTTGGCAGATAATTTAATAAATCAGCCTTCTGGTTTATTAGCCAGTCACAAATGTCCTTGCAGTAACAGGCTAGTGCTTGCTTGACCAGACACCTGGGTACCATCACCTGGCCAAGGTGACACATGAACCTAACCATCCCATATACCCTTACTTTTATTTTGACCACTTGACCTTTCAAGGGCTGAAAATTATATCAGAGTTCAACTTTTACTGTGCTTATGTCTATTTCTTTTTGCATTTTCTGTTGTTTCTAAATTATGAAGGGTTCTGCTATATTCTTTAGTGCCTAGATGCCCATAACTTTTTATCTTCATTTTAAATTGTGACTTTTAATATTATATAACTCTCTTTTGTTTTATTCAAAGCTATTTTGTTTTTGTCTGAATTCTACATTGTCAAATAGCAATATTACAAGTCACACTTTCCTGTTTTATTTTTGTTCTTATTTTCTGGTGTACCTTTGCTCATTCCTTTCATTTTAGCCTTTCTGAAACTTGAATTCAGCTTATCCTTGGGTTTTGCTCTATGATCTAATTTGAAAATGAGTATTTTAATATGTTAATTGAAACCTTTTGAATATTTGAGAAATACAGGTATAAGTATGTTTGTAGAAATAAAGGTGTGGCAACAAATAAATTTAACAAAAATAATAAGTTATTAGCCATTGAAGAATCTGGAGAGAATCATACCACAATCCATATGTAGCAAAAGATGTTTAAGGAAGCATCTAGAGTCTAACAGACAAGAATTTCAATCTACCTTTTACTATCCCAGTGTTTCGGCTATTTAATTATATGTTATTGACTCTTTTGTATAAATACCTAGTGTTTCACTCATCTATAGACTTCCATACTTAGTGTTATATATGCTACCAAGTTATGTTTTTTAATTTTGTAAGTTTTTAAATGGTATATTATGAAGCTTGAAAACTTTCAAAGCTATTTCATGAACAAAACAGGTGATTGATGAAAGTTGGACTGAATGAACTTAAAAATTTTAATGATACAATAATTGCATCAAAAGAGAGTTTCAAAGTACAGTTAAATTATTTACTGAATGTGAAAAAGAATTCTAGAACTGAATGAAAATTTGGACTAGATTATTTTTAAGACATTAAATATAATATCAAAACTTACTTAGATATTTTTATTAAAAATAATCTCAATTCATTTATGTCTGATTTTTTAAAGAATGTTATTGTGACTGAGAATATATATCTATTCATGGTAATGGTAGCAAGGAGTTTGCTTTGAAGTTTATTGAATAGACTTTTGGGATTAACACCTAACATGGCCCCAAATAAAGATTTCTTATAAGTAATATCTATAAATAAGGACATAATTATAGATAGATGAAAGACAGGAGGAGAGAGAGAGAACACACACCAAGATTTATTAAGTCTTTATTATTTTCCAGGATCTATGATAGACGTTGTATGCATTATCTTATTTAATCATATTTTCAAATAAGGATGCATATTTATAAAGTTCACTAATAGTATTACCAAATCTGTAGGCAAATAAACACTTAATCCTCCTAGAATATAGTATCTTATTCTTAATCTGAGTAGAGTAAATTCTGTAGCAGGCATATCACAGTTTCAGTTTTGCATTGTGTGATTATTTGATTACCATCAATATCTTGTGGTAGATTTTAATTCCGTGAGGGTAGGAGCTATGTCTCGTTTTGCTCACCTTTGTACCTTCAGTGCCTTGCCCAATGATTAGTAAATGGTAGGCACCCATAAATACTGATTAATAAATGAATAAATCAATGAATGAATAATATGAACAGTAAAAGTGTGCTCTTTGAGACAAAGCATTATCGAAAATACTTTATAGTTTCTCTTCTATATATTCTTTAAAAAGTTATTCTCCTAAGTTCTCTATTAATTGTTTAACAAATAAAAACATTTGAAAATATTTAAAAATCAAATTAAGAATATGTTAATGGAAAGGAAATATGATTATATAAAATGCTTAAAATTTGTTACTGCCTTCTCAGATCTAGGAATTCTATTAGTACTTTCCATGCATTCTTTCATTTAATCCTCACAACCTCCTTATGAAATAGATACCATTATTATTTCCATTTTGTCAATAACTAAACTGAGTCTTAGAGAAGGTATTACTTTCTAAAAATCTCACAGCTATGTATTTGTGATTCAAACTTATGAGGTCTGTTTCAGTTTGCTAAAGCTGCCAGAATGCAATATATCAGAAATGTATTGGCTTCTTCAATGGGGATTTATTAGGATGCAAATTTAGATTTCTAAGGCCATGAAAATGTCCAAATTAAGGCATCAAGAGGTAGATACCTTCTCTGAGGAAGGGCCGATGACATCCAGGGTTCCTCTGTAACATAGGAAGGAACATGGCAAAGTCTTCTGTCCTTCATCTCCTGGGTTCTGGTTTCAAAGTGGCTTTCTCCCAAATGTCCCTGGACTTCTGTCTCTCTTAGCATCTCTGAGTTCTCTCCAAAACGTCTCTACCTTTTATCCTCTCATAGAGGACTCCAGCAAGGAGATTTAGACCCACTTTAAATGGGCGGGGTCATATCTCCATGGAAACAACCTAATCAAAAGTTCCCACCCACAACAGACCTGCCTCCAGAAGATTGGATTAAAAGAATATAGACCTTTTGGGGGTACCTAACAGATCCTAACCAGCATGAGATCTAACTCCAGGACAGGATTAATCACTACAATATATTTTTTATTTGTTTCATTTTCTTAAGCAGGACTGAAAAACATGTAACCACCTGTGTTTTTCATTTGTTTGATTAAACACTTACAAAATTTCAGTTTTTCCTGAAGAAGATAAAAATTTCAGTGTTTGACTACTAGCATATTTCTGTTATTTTTAAACTTTCTTAGTCTATGCTATGATTTAAGACTTTTTGTGGATTCAGTGGAAATTTCCAGACAAGTTCATTGTTAAAATGAACCCATTAGCGTATCTTTTATATGCATGTTAAAGAGCTGATTCAATTATATAAGATACTTTAAAACAAAAGAATTAAAAGTTCTGGGTAGATTTAGTTCATAATTAACAATATTTTCTGTAGGAAAACAGTGCTTCCTTATTTGAGGTTTACATACTCCAATTTTGATCACAGAGCATATTAGTAAAGTGCTAAGATATCCTGCAATACACAGAAAATAATGGAATCAATCCATGTTCTCCAAAAGAAATTAAAGTTTAGGGTTGATGTTGTTATTATTAGCCTCACTTGATAACATAGTATCACTTCACTTTGACTGTCCCAGGCACCACTTGAGGTCAAGATGTATTGACCAACAAGTTCAACTTCACAGTGAAGCTAATAATTGTCTGAGAATTTTTATTAGAGGTCATTGTTTATGGAATTGGAGAACCTAGGTTAAGATTTGGGTAAGTTTTAGTTTCAGTGGCTCCAAGGACTCTTCATTTTACACCTGAAGCTTCTAATCATTGTCATCATTGGACATCTGTAAGTTCATCCAAGGTTAAGGTCTCTGGAATCCTTCCTGGTTCTTTTTCATTTAAATTTCCACATTATGAGAGAGGTTAAAAATTACCATATTTCTCATAAGAACAAAGGGATGAAAATGAATATGTGTATAGAACAGAAAATGCATCTGCTGCTTAACTTTTTTTTGGAATATGAGTGTACATTGTGCCAAGTGCCATCTAATACCTTAGTGCTGAATAGAAACTTGTCTCTATACCAGAAAAGATTTTATTATACCAGTGTCCTATGAAGCCTTTTTGTAACATTCAGCCTCCTCTTCTTAGATGTGCAAACCTGAAGCCTTGATAACTACATGAACTAAACACCATATCAAGAACAATTTTACCTCCTTTTTCTAAAACTCAAATCTATTCTCTGAGCACATTGTTTTACTCACCAAAGTTCATTACAGGTATGTTTCTTAGGTCCTCTTGTGCTGCTTCTTATCCAATTAGTACTGTGGACTGTATCTTCCTTCTTACTTTCTCTGTTTCATGTCATTTTTTTCCATTCTCACTACTACTGCCTTAGTTCAAGTTTCTATCACTTCTCTCTGTAAATGCAATTGTTTCCTAGCTGTTCTCCATATCTCAAATCTATCCCCCACCCCCCCACCCCGTTGCCAGAGTGGTCTTTCTAAATATAAATTTGGTCAGGTTATTAGCTTGGTGTAATTCAGTGCTTTCCCAAATTGCAAAGATAAAGTTCAAATCCCAAAGTTTAATGCATAAGATTTTTTTTATATCAGCCTTAATCCCTTCCCTTCCTCATATTATATACTTTATTTTAGTTATAACAATCAATCATTCTTACAAAACTTCTCTACTAGAAATGCTCTTTTCTGCCACCTCCATATCCACTGCAGACTAGTGGTCCTCCTAAACTTCCTTTGATTAAACCTAACAGTCTTGAGACAGCCTTCCTTTGAGAACCATGTCTGCACACCTTTACTGTGATGCCCACATTCTACTATAATAGTTGGCCATGTCCCACCTTTTCAGTCCAGGAACTTTGTGGTAATGAAGCCACTAAAATAATCCACAATGATTCCTATCTCCTGGGTGTTCGTGTCTTTGTAAGTCCCCTTCTCTGAGTGTAGACTGAAATTATTGGCATGCTTCTAACAAAAGAATACAGCAGAAGTAATGAGATGTCGATTCTGACATTAGGTAATAAAAGGAGTGCAGCTTCCATTTTGAGTGATTGCTCTCTCTTGCTCTGATGGAAGCCAGCTTCCATGGTGTATCCTGCCTTATACAGAGGCCCACATGGCAAGGAACTGAGGGAGTTTTGTAGCCAACAACCAGCAAGAACTCAATCCTTGCAACCAGCACACGAGTGAGCTTGAAAATGGATTGTCCCCCAGTCAAGTTGAGACCATAGACTTGGCTGACAGCTTGACTGCAACCTCAGAAGAGTCCTTGAGCTAGAGATATCCAGCTAAGCTGTGGTCAGACTCCTGGCCTACAGAAATGTAAAATAATAAGTGTTTATTATTTTAAGCTGCTAAATTCTGGGGTAATTTTTTATGAGCAATACATTACTAATATAAACTTCTGAAGCCTAGAGAACATGACTCTTTTCACTTTGAATCACACATATCTATTATCAACAAGGTTCTCAAAAATTATTTGTTAAAGGAATGAATACCCTGTTCTTTAATTATTATGTCTAGCCACTATCAAAATATTTGAGATATTCACTAACTTCAGGCATTCTAAAAAAGTGGTTTGCAACTTTATTAATTAGTGGAGTGGAAATATCCTCTTCAAAGCAGAAAACAAAATTTTCTAATCATGAAAATTTATTATAAATCAACATTTGAATATGAACATGCAGAGGCTTATATGTAGTTTTTCAAATATAGAATTAGAGGAAATGCTTGAAATGCTATTCTCTAGGATCATACTTTGAATTCAGCCATACAGTGCTATAATGTAAGACAGAAGTTTTATTTTAGATTTCAAAAATATAACAACTATCACGTAGTTGGTACCACTTCTACATATAATAAAGGTGCCCTATTTCCCCAGGCATTAATTTGACTTCTTAAGCTGAGTGAACCCATCTTTTTCCTAGAACAAGAACCCCACCAATTATCATTTTATTATATTTTCATAATAACAAATATTGCCTCGTGCAAGATTTCCCTATTAGAAGTTTATATTTAAGTGCACACAGTCTGTTTAATCCTGCAATTTTATCATGCCTCACTGATTAATCTAGTTTAAATACCATAAAAGTCCATAACCATTGCTATAAAAACTTACGCTTCCTTATTAAGCTAGCTACTTTGCCAATGTCAAATGCAAGCAATAAAATTATGCATAAATATAATGGAAGAAAACATTTTTGCAATTTGTTAAATAGATTTTATCCTGTGCATATGAATGCCTTCAATTTAATTCAAACTTATGCAATGAGCCCTTAAATATATTTTGTGTAAATATACTTTAATATTTAAACTATGGCTCTGGTATAGGAACCTATTCATTGACTAGTATTTGCCATAGCATATTTTCTAAAACACATGGAAGGCTGTTTCCAAAATGTTCTCCACAATTTTCATAAAGAAAAAAAAAGACTTCAATTTCAGAAATCTAGACAGGTAAAATGTACTTTGATTTTTATTGCATATAGTTAAATATCTGTGTCTTATTTGATCCTTAAATAATTATAGTTGACACGCAAGAAGGATCTTTGTGGGAAGCCTGAAAATGAAGATGGGAAAGAAGAATACTTGAAATTTGATGCTAAGTAAGACTACCTTGGACTTAATTGATTTGTAGTTGTTTCTAGAATTATTGACAAGTCTTTTTCACACCAAAATGAGCTTCTGCAACTTTCCTCAAAACCCTTGTTTTTGCCATGTTGTCATTCAAGCTTTGAACACAGAGCACCTTAGGGAAAAAGTCACATAACTATAAGTCTGAGTTAGATCCCTTGGAAGTCCATTCAAGGACATGGTCTTTTAAATAATAGTTGTATCCCAAGCTCAGGCTGGGGCTTGCTCATCATCATAATGACAGATTGCTTTAAGATGTGCCCAGCACTGGATTGAGACAAATGGTCTGTTTGGCTTCTTACTAAGCAGTCCTGTATATATGTTTTCCTTTCTTGGTTTATCACTGCATACTTTTCACATCCATAAGGGAGACTAGTGTTCTTTAATAAATGGAAATTGTTAACACATATACATCAACAGAGAGCAGAATGAACAAAGATAAACATGAAGAAGAACACGTTTCATTTTTTCATCAAATACAGTGAGAAATTATTTTTCTTTCCATCAATGAATATCTAAAAATATGCTGGACTTACCACTCTTCCTACTTGTGTCTAAACACAATTCATAAGTCTTAATTCATTAGACTAATGTGTTTATAAGGCAGTTGAAATGTCAAAGCTCTGCTGGATTTAGTATAAACTTAAATTCCATTACCTGGCAGGCATTAATTGCTTATGGAGCATAGGGATTCTTCCCAAGGGTCTTATATGTTTCCTTTTGTCATTTTGCTAACTATTCTGTCTAGACGAACTTAAAGCCCTTAATCCACCATAGGGATCAATAAACTGCACAATAATTCAGTCCTAATAATTAGCTTTCACTTAAACACAAATGGTCATTTCATTGTGAACTGCAGTACAAAATGATAATGAAATAATTAAAAAGACAGATGAAAGAGTGACTTAATAGGAAAGAGGCCTTACTGTTCAATTAGAGGCATTACCATCCAACCTTTTTATTACTGCCACAACCTTTCAATTTAAAAAAAAAATAATACTTCAAGCTATGCTCATTTAACCCATGGCAGTATCACTATTATAGGCACGGTATTATGATGTGAACCATATGCTACAGACTGATGTGAAGCAGTTGTCTCCCTGAAGTTATTAACATCCTGAGTATTTGATTCAAAGGTCCGTAAATTGTATATAAATCACAGTACAGTATAGTGCTGATTTCTCACAGAAAAGATTTTCTTGAGCCTTCCCAATTTCTTTTTAAACAGGATTAGCTCTACATAGTTCCTTTGAAACAGCCTCAAAATTGTGTAGAATAGTTCTAAGATACTGGATGTTCTGAAATAAATTGTAAAGGCATCTCATTTTTTCCCCCAGAGAACTTCCTAGGATATTCTGCAGCACAAAAATTTTTCATATTTGCTAACTTGATAATTTAGTTATAAGTCCACAAAGGTACAAAACTTCATTAACCTTTTAATACGCTCTCACAGATGTGGGATGATAGATTTGTTTGAATCTTTATGATCAAAGTACTAGCCTAATAGCAAAATCTTTCACTTTACCTTCTCCATTTCCTGTTTTCATTTCAAGTCTTATTCTAACTTCTCATGGATATGGTCAGGCTTCAGTTTTGCCAGTAGCTGGAAAAATTCATAATCTATTTCAGCAAAATCTACTACTGTTCTTGCTATTGGTACAGGAGATAGGGCCCTTGGGCTTCCAAGTCTCTGACACAAAAGTAAAAGCCCCCATGAAAAGTCTCAGCTCGTTAATCCTAATCAAACTTGTAATGACATACCATAAGACAGACATCCCGAGTGAGACATATCTGTATCTTTCCAAATACTAAAAGAGTGCTTCTTCAAGTTAAAAAATAGTAATTAAGATTATGTCAATATTAAAAGATCATATAATCATGTAGAATCATAGTGCCTGCCACAAAATAGGGATAAGAACTCAATAGATATTTGAAGAATGAATGAATGAAGCTTTTAATACTTGACGGCCCACATTTACTTTTCTTGTCCTTCTCATTGCTAAAAGACCACTGGATTTTTCTCCCTCCACCCCAAGTTTGACACAGACTATCTTGGGTAAAAACTTGACCTAAACCAACCATAAACTTGACCTGAAAGAACAATATACCCACACACATACCCACACACAGACACACACACACACACATACAGACATATATATGATTTTCCCCATGTATTATACAGCACAGTTCTAATGACACTGGGAGTATTGTATAATATATACATACTCCATATCTCTTTTTAAAAATTAGAGTGATTCTGAATTTTGAAGTACATCCAGTGTCAAGTGTTTTAGACAGGGAATTGTGCATGTGCAGTTGCCTAATTGTAAACAATCCTGAAATTTAGCCTGTATTTAAGCAAAGGTCAGACAAAATATACCTTCAAAATAAAAGTGGTTAGTATCCACCCAAAATAGATGAGATTAATCATCGGTAAAATAACCCTCTCAGCTGATGGTGTGTATATGTGGTACTACAAACATCACAGTGCTTCCTGAGTTTCTATAAATGAAGATATATACTTATTTCTCAGATTAATCATGGGAGCTACAGAGTTTTCTAATGACTGAAATAAAAATAAAGTAAATTTTAACCTAAGCAACTTGATTCCAGAGTCAGGAATCTGTCTGGACCATATATGAAAAGGAGAATTAAGAAGCAAGTGCAATTCATCATGGAAATGTTTCCTTCTTGCCTCATGTTAAGAATCATGTAATATTTCTGGTACCATTCCTGGGAACTCTGATTCAGTATATCAGGAATGAACCTTACGAATTTGATCAATAGTGGGTATATAGAAAAAATTTTCTTTAGACAGACAAGGGTAACTTGTCCAGTTTACCATCAATTTTTTGATGGTAATTTCAAGAGTTACCTTAAAAAAAATCTCATTGCATTTACTTTAATATCATGCTTAACAGTGTTCTCCCATGCAAATCTTCTCCTGTGCAGTATTGAACACAAAGGAGGAGCACCCTATGCAAATGACTGGCATTTTGTAAATGAATAAATGAGCTCCAAGGTTTATAAGTTAGTGTTTTCTGAATTTAGTTGCTCACAATTAAAGTCAGCCCTCAAGAATTTGGATAGCTTTTCAAATTGAATTTCTGGAAATGTTAAGCAGATGGTCTGATATGAGATTATGGTAAACCCATTAGGACCTTGCTGACCTGTTCATTTAAGTCCAAACCAGCCAGCTGGCCTTTTCCTCTTAAAATCTATTATAACAATATTTTCCTTTATGAAATTTTATTCTGTTCCCAATGTTATCATGAGATGAGAATACCATGTGATATTTACTGTATTAATATTGACTCTGGTTATATCAACTAAAGCAAACATGAAATGATCCACATTATCTTTAAGATGAGTTTAATTCAGAGACCCAACACTAATTATTGATGTTAATTTATCTGTTGACTATTTCTATATTCTTGAAATAAATACAGTAAGCTTTATATAAAAAAAACAAAAGTAAGGTCAATATCCAAAGATTTATATTCAAAAATTACAAATAAAGACTGTAAACTTACATAATTAACATTTCCTTATGCTCATTTTTGTCATTTTCAGAACTCATTTTATTAATCTAACTTTATTTACAGTTGGCCTTTAACCTTATTGAGTTTAGCCAATTAGTAAAGGCTTTCTATACCTTCTTGTTCTTTTTATTGCATTTATGTCATTCTCATTCTACACATAATTTTATACTCTGAAATGGAAAATTGAGCAAGAAAATGGACATTTACTTGAACCCCACAATTCAAACTTACTTGACCATTTCATTACATCCTTGTTTGATCCTAAGTACAATATTTTGGCAGTAACTGTCTTAAAATTTCTAAATGTGGCATGCCTTTCCATGCCATTGAGTATGTCCATACATAGTTTCCTTTACCAAAAATGCCCTTCACTATTGTCACTTATACATTTTGTGAAATCAGCTCAGAGGTTCCCTTCTCTGAAACCTCCCCTGATCTTCATAACACCTCAACCTTGACAGAATTATTCCACTCCCCTTCTGTACTGAAAATGATTGGTCTTTCCCATATTTCCTGGTTTACTCACTCCCACTAATTGAGCCATCTGTTCTAGTTTGCTAATGCTGCCGGAATGCAAAACACCAGAGATGGATTGGCTTTTATAAAAGGGGGTTTATTTGGTTACACAGTTACAGTCTTAAGGCCATAAAGTATCTAAAGTTAACACATCAGCAATCGGGTACCTTCACTGGAGGATGGCCAATCGTGTCCGGAAAACCTCTGTTAGCTGGGAATGCACGTGGCTGGCGTCTGCTCCAAAGTTCTGGTTTCAAAATGGCTTTCTCCCAGGGCATTCCTCTCTAGGCTGCAGTTCCTCAAAAATGTCACTCTTAGTTGCACTTGTGATATTTGTCCTCTCTTAGCTTCTCTGGAGCAAGAGTCTGCTTTCAGCTGCCGTCTTCAAACTGTCTCTCATCTGCAGCTCCTGTGCTTTGTTCAAAGTGTCCCTCTTGGCTGTAGCTCCTCTTCAAAATGTCACTCACAGCTGCACTGAGTTCCCTCTGTCAGTCAGTTGATTTATATGGCTCCAGTGACTCAACTTAGACCCACCCTGAATGGGTGGAGCAACACCTCCATGGAAATTATCCAATCAGAGTCATCACCCACAGCTGGGTGGGGTGCATTCCAAAGAAACACTCAAAGAATTACAATCTAATCAACACTGATAACATCTGCCCACACAAGATTGCATCAAAGATAATGGTGTTTGGGGGGCATAATGCATTCAGACTGGCACACCATCCCAGCTAGAACCCTCACAATTTGCTTTTTTCTTTCCTAATCCTTACTCTTCACTTTTCACAGCTCATATGATTCTTGTCAATTCTACCATTTTTTGAAAGCATCTTAAATATATTTTTTAAGCTCCTTCCCACTGTCATTATCTCTCAGGCTTTTTAACCTCTATGCCTCCATTTTTTCTTCTTCCAGCCCTTTCTCACCTCTTCAGCCAGAATCTTATTTCTGAAAGTGCACTTCTGCTCATGGGTAAAGTCAAAACATTTTAGCAAGATACACAAGGCATTTCACAATCTAGCAGCACTTACCAGAAGATTTTTCTCTCTTCCTGTTCATTGCAGTCTTGTTTCAGTTTGCTAAAGCTGCCGGAATGCAATATACCAGGAATGGATTGTCTTTTACAATGGGGATTTATTAACTTACAACTTTACAGTTCCAAGGACATTAAAATGTCCAACTTAAGGCATCAAAAAGACAGTACATTCTCTGAAGAAAGGCCACAGGCATCAGGACACCTCTGTCACATGGGAAAGCACATGGCTGGCATCTACTGGTCCATTGCTCCTGAGTTTCATTGCTTTCAGCTTCTTGTTCCAGTGGCTTCCTCACTGAGGTTCTGTAGGTCCTCTCTTAACTTCTCTGGGGCTTTTCCCCTCTGAGCTCTCTGGGCTTTTTCTGTCTTTCTTCCTCTCATAAAGGACTCCAGTAAAAGGATTAAGACCCATCTTAAATGGGCTAGGTCACATCTCAATTGAAGATAGCTGACCAAAAGGTCCCACCCACAATAGTTCTGCACCGACAGGAATGGATTAAAAGAACATAGCCTTTTCTGGGGCACGTAACAGCTTCAAACTACCACAAGTCTATAATCTGTACTCCACCCATACCAAACTCTACACAACTCTTGCAATGCCTGTAATAGTTTATATTATTGTTCACAGTCATTCACTCCCTTCCTTCCCCATAGGAGGATTATAATCCCCACCCATTGATATAAGATCACTAGTGACTCTTGAGCGAGGACTTAGAGTACCTAGATCCCCATCCCATTGATTTGGGGCTTGGTCACATGGTTCCTTTGTTCAACATAATGTGAGAGATGTGTTATATGCTGCATCTGAACAGAAGCTATAAAGGTGATATTGTGGTTTGGTTCAGTCTCTTGCTTTTCCCTTTTGATGTGAGAGCAGGAATGTCCTACACCGAGGCTACTCCTCCAACAGTGACCAGTGAATAAAAGAGCGTGAAGAGCAGAGTTGAGGAATCGTCAGTTTCATCGTCCCTTTCATTATACTGTTTGCAGTAATGAAGATATATTTTCTTCTTTTTTCAAAAGAAATATTTCTAGTAATTCTTTAATTTTTACTGAAACCTCTTTTGTGACATTCCTTCAAGAAAAAAATGTACAGCTTCTCCACCACTATTTCATAACACCATCACATTAAATTTTAATTATTTATTTACATGTCAGTCTCTGCAGCTTCAACCGAAATGTGATTCTTTGAAAGCCAATAGACTGTGTCTTGTTTCTTTTTGTTCAATCTCCAGTGTCTAACACTAATCCTGGCAAAAGCTAAGGATTGTGCAATTTGTTGAATTAATAATGCACTATCTAATATTGAATAAATAGATGCCACACTCTACCAGCTCCACTGATTGGCAGTCTTTCAAAGGAAGGGAATGTATGTTGTGAGTGCATTAACTTGATTAAAGAATTTCTTTTGGAAACATTCATATAGCAGATACTATATGCTAGACACTTTAAAAGTGCTTTAAAACATTAACTTGTCTTAATCAACAACAACCCTATGAAGTGGGCACTAGTGTTATCACAGTTTTTAGAAGAACTACACAAGACACAGAGGTTGAATAATTAGTCCATGTTACTCAGTGGTAGAGCTGGCACTTAATCTTCAACATTCTGAAGTCAGATCCTATGATCTATAAATACTATGCTATCAGAAATTCCTGTAAGGGTATTGGTTCAATAACAAGTCTGGCAATCTTAATAAGTATTTTAGGGCTACAATTTCTTTATCTTTAAGAGAAGATGCAAAATCAGTTGTTACTTACATAAAAGTCTGTGAAGTCCAAAGACCAAAACTAAAATGCATCACAGAAGCTAAAATTTTTAATTTTCTGTGTTAAACTTTAATTATGTAATAATTAATGTGAGGTAGCTCTGTTTTATTTCATGGAGACTTATACCGCTGAATGAGGATGGACAGTGAACCTCATCAACAGGCGAGGCCAGTTTATCTTACGGATTGGTTCACACAGCTTCTAAGAACTAAGAAATGAAAGAATTGCTTCTTTTGGTTGATGAAAAAGACACACAACTAGGTAATGAGTGTGAGGAATATGATTCAAATTCTTGATGAAACAGGAAAGGTTAAATGTAAAATGATAACTCTAACAAGAAACACGCTCTAAAAATTCACCTACTCACAGATGAGTTCTTCATTTGTATGTATAAATATCTCTTTAGTCTTAAAATGAATATGTTTTCTTCATTTCTCAACATATTTTGAAAGAAAGCATAATTTTGCCAAAACATTTGAAAAATTCCTTGCATTAAAAGTAACATAAGGTCACTGAATTGAGACTATTACTGTTGCCTCCTAGGAAATTAAAAATGTACTAGAGGATAAAGAGGAAATATCTTGATATTAAGAGAGTGTTACATAGGAAACCATAATCTTATTTATTTAAATGAGTATAGATACCAGTTTTGCTCATTGTACAAATACAGTTTTTAAGCATGAAGTTGTGCATATTTTAAAGGGAAGTTGAACAACATGTATTTGAGAGGAAAAAATGCATTAACTTATATAGTTGACTAAAAATAGTTTAAAGTTTCTTAGAGTTGTTTCTTTCTGTATTCAGTCTATTTTCCCTTCTCCCCATATATGAATTATCTCACTTCATTACACTACCCAAAACTTTGCAAGTAATTAGGGAACATGTTATCTATGAAAACTAACTTGTAGAATAAGTCAAATCAATGATCTTTTTACTCCCAGGATGCTGACTTACATTCGGAGGGAGTTATTAGGTAAAATTTTTCATTGGAAATTTCATGTATCTTATTCGATACCATTAATCCACCTCATAGAATTTGGAACACTGTGTTATAAAGAATAATCAATACCCAAAACATCCTTGAGAGTTTATTCTTTATCCAAAAGGGAGACCCATTAGTAGTCATATTGAGGTACATGACAATTACTGAAGACTTGTATAAGCTATTTACAATAAAAATATATACAAATTCATGTGAAACTATGAGTCTGCTGAAATACATTTATTTTTCTTTCACATCTTTAGAGAAGGGGTATGGAAGGCAAATATATGTATTTTTAAGTGGTCACCCTATGGTAAGCTAAGTTTACTAAATTTGTCTCTATGCAATCTGTCCTTTGCTTTACTCCCACAAATGATCTATAATTACATAAGATAGAGAAGGAATAATCTTAACACAAATATAATTAACAATGGGAAGAATAGGTTTTTCTGAAAAGCATTCCTTGAAGGTCAGTTGCTGTCACTGGAATTTTCTACTTTTTCATCCAAGGACCATTAGAAGACAGATTTTGTATTTCCCTGTCAGCTCATGTTTGACTTTTGCCATTTATATAAATACAATGTAAAAAGTCATAGAAAACGTAATGGGTGCTTCCAGCTTTTCTGCTAACATAAGAAAGATGCAAGGGCTCTAATATTCTTAGTCATTGACATTTACAACTATGGGTTTGTTTTTAATACAGGGCAGTGAGCAATGTACTTAAGGCCTCAGAAAATACTTTATGGCATACACTAAAGGTGAATCACTTTTTTACTAGATTTATTAGCTAGAGGAATTGCAATCTCAAGAGGAAATTTAGCTAGTTTTAAACCAAGGAGTGTTTCTTATAGTTATTTCCTCTCAAATTCTCAGCAGGACTCAGGCATTCTAAATGTCTTATTCAGGGACCCTGATTTCCTTCCCCCAGCTGGTTTCTGCCACCTTGGGTACTGACAGTGTACTCATTAACAAACTAATTGATTTTTATTAATTATCTGTGGCATAATCTTTCCACTCTTTCCCCCTAGTATCTAAGCTTATTAACTCCTAACACACACACATACTTACACACACATACACACATGCACACAAAACATAATTAGTCCTAAAAAAGTTTGGAATGAGAATAAACTCAAATACACAAATTGCAGATTTCAAAATGTCATTTTAAAAAGTTAGATATTCTATTTCAGAAATGCTACACCACAAAAAATTAGATAAAATTATAAATATTGAGGGAGAAAGAAATAGAGAATTGGGGAGAATGACCATTAAAGTGGCTTTAAAAAGAAGCTCAAATATTAGTTAAGATAAAATATACATCTTTGTATTTAAATTGTAATTGTAAGATAAAAAACTCAAATGAAAGTGTAACTAGTGGAAAATAAACTCTGAGAAACATCTTTCTGGAGGGTGAATCTTTAATAAAATATAAAGATGTAAATCAAAATAAAATGCATTCTTGAAATACACTTTTAAATCTTAAAAAGAATTAAAAGTAAATGTGGAAAGTTCTGTCCAATAGCCTAAGGGGGAAGCATATAATGGTAATAATTGAAAACATGGAGAGTTGGAAATAAAGGGACCCATATCCAAAAACCCATTTTACTTCTTTCTAGCTGTACAGTTTTTGGCAGATTACTTAACCTCTCTAAGTCTCAGATTCCTTACTTGTAACATTGGGATAACAATAGTACCTATCTCATAGAGTTGTTACAAAATTAAAGGAGATGACACTCAGTACCACACCTAGCACTTAAATAAAGGCTCAATAAATGATACATGTGTGATGGCATCACACTATCCTTTTAATTATTTGCTCCTTCATTTATTCATGTATATGAACTTATTGTTGATATAGTGAATGTATCAGAACTTCTAAATTTATATTAATTTAAAAACACATTATCATTCCAAATTTACTGAGTAGGTTATCTAATATTTTATGTTGTGTCTTTCACAGTGTCCAATAAAGATTTCATTGTGCTGGTCCCTACCTCCCCTCTTTAAACAAATACACTTTTGTCTTCATTCTTAATACAATACACCATGGACAGCTTGACTGACTTACCTCATCTTTAGTTCCTCTCCTCACCGGCTCGCACAGTCAACTACAACTGGATCCCATTGATTCTTGCCCTGTAAGTGTCCAGGTACTGTGCTGTCTGCATTGTAGAATGAGCTGCTACAACAGCACATTGTGGGAATACAGTTTCAGTGTGCAAGAGAAACTTTCAGCAAATGATCCCTTTAAAACTTGCACAGTATAAAGAGTCCAGGAAGGGCAAATAATCTCCTTGTCACTTTCACAGAACAAAGAGTCCAAAAGAGCAATGGAGGAAACCCCATCACACCTGGTCTTCTGGGTAGCCAAAACTGCTCTGGGTTGGGGTCAATAGGTTGCATCTCTGTATGCCCCACTTTGCCTAGGAGGAGACCAATCTCTGCCATTTGAATGTGGTTTTATGAACCTCGGTGGGAAGGGGCCCTCCCACTGAGAATTCCTGTTCTGAAAAACATCTGGGGCTGCTTGTTCCCTGTTTCTGGGTTTACGGTCTGGCTAGGTCTTTTCATGAGACTGAACATCTTCCCCACTTTGTGGAACAGCATGCAATAGAAAAGGAGGTGGGGGTAGTGGAAAAGCTGGAGCATGGAAGCCTAGTGTGTGTTCATGACTTGCCCAGAGAAGGAGGTGGGGGTAGGTGAGGTCTGGCTGATGGCCGCTTACCTTCTGTGAGTCTGTGATTTCCCATTTCCATGACATTACTCCAGGCTGTAACCTCCTTATTCCTACATTGTTACAGTAGCTTCTTATTGTTCTCAGACCACTGATGATAAAATTTTTAAAAAGTCTCTTTTCATCACTTAGTACAGTGCCTTTACATATTTGTGGAGTGAAAGAGGAAAAAATAAACAGAAAAACAAAAAACAAATGACACAGAATCCAACTTGAACTTTCTTCAGAAGCTCCTAAGATATTTTTGAATCAATCTGGACTTTATATTTGTAACACAAGAACTTACCTCTTCATCTAAAATATATCATTTAGAGCTAATGTTTCCCATGCTTTAATTTTGTTCCCCTTTTGACTGAATTAATGCCAGAAATGTGCTCTTTGGTGGGAAACAGACTTCAAATTTCATTGACATTTGTTAAATCATCTGACTAATTTAAATTGAGCAAATTTTATGTGTCAGGCAATATACTAAGCCACTAACAATTTTTTTTAAAGTAAAATATGCTAGTATTGCATCTGTAAAATTGGCCAAAGGGAACAATCTTGAAGAGTTGTGAAGAATTAAGTGATATCCTACATGGACTTAGAAAATTGCAGCTTTGCAAAACTAGATAAATAATACTATAAAACAGGGAGGATGTAATGAATAATGCTTCTGTGGGCTTCCTGTAGGAAAGGTCTTGTCTTAAGGATGTACAGAATCGTGTCATGGAAATAGAGAGTACCATTCCCAGTTTATATTATAACATCTACAAAGGCAAAGGAACTTTTAAAATTGGAGACTCCTTGAAAGTGGTAAAAAGTTTAGTACTCTTGAAGAGAGGATGTATTGAATGGAGAGAAGGAGGAAAAAGAGGTAAAGAAGTAATATATGGCCAATTTACAATCACATATAAGGCGATGTCTTAGTTTCCTGGCTGCTAAAACAAATACCATTAAATTTGTTAGCTTAAACAATGGAAATTTATTAGCTCATGGTTTTGAGGCTAGGAGAAGTCCAAAATAAAGGTGTCAGCAAGGCAATTCTTTCTCCCCAAAGTCTCTGGCATTCTGAGGCTGGCTAATGGCCATCCTTGGTCCTTGGCTTTCTGTAACATGGCAATCCACATGGTGATGTCTCCTCTTTTATCCTCTGGGTTCCACTGACTTCTTTTTCCTGGGGCTTTCTCTTTCTATGTCTTAATTTCAGTCTGCTTGTAAAGTACACTCCAGAAATTCAGATTAAAGCCCAACCTGGTTCAGTTGCACCACACCTTACCTAGCTAAGGTGAAGTAACATATTCAAGTGATCCTATGTACAATGGATCCACAAACTGAAGTACAAAATTTAATACACCACAGGCCATATGGAACTTATGTTCTATTTGGTTGGCTGGCAGTACTTACTTTCTGGGGGTCAGGAATCTTTTATAATCTTTTATAATCTGATGACCCTCTTTCCGGAAATGTGTGTGTGTAAATATAAATATATATATATATATCCACAATGTTTCATTTATTTTTATGGGGTTTTATGGACACCCAAAACCCATTCAGTATCCCAGATTATGAGTTCCTGCTTAGACACTAGGCACACAAAAGAGATTTTTTTGTCCATGGAGCAAATTACTATATTTTTTCTTAGGAACATTACTCTGGTTGCAATATAAGAAAGAGTGAAGGATGAATGAGTGGAGGAGAAGTTGACAGGAAGGAAAGTGATGATGGCCCAGAGTAGTGAGTAGTGATAATAGGCTTAAGCAAATTGGGCAAGCTTCCTCTTCTATCTTTCCAAAGTACCTTGTGTTTTCTTTGGCACACACAGTTACTAGTTATTTTATATATCTCCTTGATTAAAATTCAAGCTCCTCCTGTACAATTAGCAGTTTATCTATATGGAATTTTAAAATTAGATTTAGTATGTTAGCAATGAAAGTTAATAAGAATTAGATATGAGGAACGTTTCTGTCAAGAAGCAATTGTTTTTGGCAACTGGTTGAATGTATGGAATAAAGGAGAAATATTAGTCAAGGATTAGCGAAGCTAAATTTCTAGTTTGGAGACATAGAATGCAGGATAAGGATTAAATTTGGTTAGGGGAAAATAATACTGCTTTTCAAAGGAAGGTTGGGCACTTGTCCTTATGGAAATACAGATAATGTGTTCAGGAGAGAAATAGATACAAAAGAAATAGAACCTGGTATCATTAGGAAATGCACAGTAGTTGATACGATGCAAGTAGATGAGATCCTGCATGGGGACTATGCACAACCAGGAAAGAAACACAAATAAAATTTTAGAAATCATCTGTATTAAATAGCAGATGGAAGAGAAGGTGCCAGAAAGGTCTACTCTACTCCCAAGGAGAGTAGAAAGAATAACAAGAGACAGTGATGAACAGAGGCCCAGTAAAGTGAGAATTCCAGTAAGTCCTGGGAGAGTAGAAAAAGCGCTGAGAAGCAAAGGGAGATAAGACCTAAAAGTGATTGACAATTAGGAGATAGATGTCATTTTCTGAGAATGAGCCTGATAATAGAATGTTTAAATATCATTGGAATATGGAAAAGGAAATTCAGAGCATACACACTTTTTCAATCAATTTTCATTGAAGGTAAAGGATGACTTTAAATTGTATACTTTTGATAGGATAGTAGGGACAAGAAATCATGGTTTATAAAGTTTATTTTTTTAAGGGAATTGTTTGGAGAAAAAGAAGAGGCCCTGAAGACTCAGGAAAGGTTAAATGATATGAAACAATTCTGGAGAAGGTAGAAGGTGGGGGTCTAGCGGAGAGTACTTTTCTGGGAAATGAAGGGAAGATAGGCACCTCTACTAGGAAATCTGTACCGTGACATTAACAAGTAACCACATATTAAAACATATATCTGTTTATATTCCTGTGTATGACTGTAACATTTTGAGTTATTTGTATTTGTTTTCCTTGCCCCACATTAGATAATGAGTACCACAAAAGCAGACAACTCATCCTTTACATCTCCTTAAACACTTCTCTCAGACAAGTAGAAGCAACACTGCATAAAAGAAATTGGCAAAGGTTTTATTGTTGTTGTTCATTTGTTTGTTTTACATACAGGCCGTTGTATCTGGACTCATGTCATTTCAGAGTGTTCTCTTTTAGCCAAGAACATAGACTTTTCATTCTATCCCCTGCTGGACCAAAGCTCAACAGGAGTAAACTACCTTTTATGCCCATATCTAGAGATTGAAATTTCCCTTTTCTCCTCCTTGATTAAAGTCTTATTTCCTCAATACTCTAATTTTTACTCGTTGTTAAGAAAAAAAAACTGAATAAATTAACTTTTACTAACATGTTACTGGCTGATAATAATTTAGTGAGATACCCACAGGAGAAGTGTTTTAGCCTAGAAAGTAATTCTGTAGTGATGGAGCTGCAGGCAGCATGGGATAATGGAAATAGCATACAGGCAGTTCCTGCATTTGTTAAACAACACACAGGGGAGTTTCCAGTCTCCTTATAAAGAAGGTCGCCCTGAATGCAATTACATTTAAATTTAAATCTGCATAATATTGTATTGGGGTATTTGGTATTGGAGTATAAATATTTATAACTTCTTTATGTAAAAAAGATATAAACAAAAACAACATCTTACAAATCAGGAATATATGTGCAACAATGCAATGTGTGCAATAAATTTGCAATAGCAAAATTCTGAAAACAACTCAAATAGCTGACTATAGGTGGGAGGTTAAAAAATTACTTTTGTGTGATGAATAATGTAATTCTATCACAAAGTCAAGTTATTTAGTTATTTCTACAAGTCTGCCATTATATGTATTTTTAGATCCAGTGAGATGTATTTAAAAAGGCAAAGAAATAGAAGGAAACACAACAAAATTTTGACTACTTATTTCTATATTGTAGGTTAGGGTGATTTTTAAATTCTTCTTTAACTTTTTCTGTATTTTTCTAAAATGAACACATCTTGTTTTTGTGATCAGAAGAAATGAGTTTAAAAGTACTATTAACATTTAGGAGTACAGAATAAGGTAGAGACAAAGCAGTAAAAGACCAAGGAAATATCCTTTTCAGATAGTACATCTAAGAATTTGTTAAATAGTAAATGTTTTTAACAGGTTCCTTTTTCTATCCAACTTCATATTAATTTACTTTCTTGCTTTTCTTGGCAACATGTTCAAAAGACTGAATATCAACAATCAAGCCTACTAAGTTTCAGAATTATTTGACCCATTGCATATAGATCTCTGGCAAAAAATGAATAAATAAATAAATAAGGAAAAGAATGCTAAAGGATGCTGGTGAGCACCATTATTAAGTTTTCCCATGTATATATAGCTATTTGTGTGCTGGTCAAAATTCTTTACCCTATTTTAGCTTTATTTTAGCTGGAATTTAATGCATAATCTTTCATGGTACACTTAACCAATATAGTTCACACTGAACCACTTTAAATGGGAAGATATTTTACCCTATCCAGCAATCTTCCTTAAAAAAAAAAAAAAAAAAAAGGAAGAGCGATAGCTATTGGCCAAAGAATAATAATAATTTTGATAAAAGGTGGGGTGAAAGAAAAATCTTTAATGTCTTAATTATTCATCCCTTTTCTTAATATCTTCTACTTGTCTTTTCTAACCATATGCAAAATACCAGAGACTATCAGAAGAAACACACACACTTCTCACAGATTTTCCGCTGAATTCATTAGTTATACGAACATCCTTAACATCTTTTCGGTGGTAAGTGACTTTCTTTCCTGCTCAGTCGAGGTCACTGAGAGGACCATGGAAATGAAGCTCTGCGGGGGGCGTTTCGCCTTCCTCTGGATACATGGAAAACACTACATACTAAAGCGATGCTGTGCCAGATACACAGAATCCAATGCTGCAGAGCTGAAATGATTCAAATTATGACAAAATCCCAAACACTTCCCATCTTCTGACCAACTAATATATTGCTTTTTGATGACTTTTCACCAATTGTCAAATAACTGCTTTTGAGGGTAAATCTTCAGGGTTTTAAACATTGGCAAACTTTTAAAAATACCTACGGTTTTTTCCTCTTTCAGTAAACAAAGATTTAGACTAAAAAGAATGAAAACTACCGGTATGTTATTCCAGTTTTCACTCTCATCTAAATTTTGACACCTCTCAAGCTTGACACTTTTTCTGGAGGAAGAAGCAAAAGCAAACAATACAGCACAACAAATAGGCAAACAACAAAAAAATAAATTAAAACCTGGAGTAAGTGCGAAGAATTTGCAAAAATAGTTATAAGACTGAACTTTTTAAACCAATCAAGAAACTTCCTTTAGTATTTAAAGAGAATCTAATTATATAATTTTTCAATCAGTAAGGTAGTAGAAAATTGAAACAGTGCAACCACAGAAGAAACAAAAAGAAACACTATTCCCCGTTCTATGATGGGCTGCATTGAGGTTCCACTTCTGATTTTTTCTTAGACTATCACATACAGGTTCAAAGGCAGCAATTTTTAAACAAATAAAACATACACACACACACACACACACACACACACACAGACACCTCTTTAACTAGTTTCTGTAAACTTTTCTCCAAAAAGAAAAAAGAAAGAAAAGCCTGCAATGTTGGAGAAGAGACAAAATAGGGTCAGAGAAATTTTCTGTATCTAACATCAAAGTTCTGTGGCATTTTTGCTGGGCATAGCAAACAAGGTCCTTATAAAACCTGTAAGCCATGATTTGTGGCATTCTTGAACTTCAAGTCATTTCCTTACCGGGCATATTTTCTCTGTGATAAAATGTGAGATCTAATAGAGTCATTCGAATAGGAATAACCTCAAATCTTGGTGAGAAAAATAGAATGCAAAAAGGAAAACCAATGATTCTGACTAGTTAGCTATTTTGAAGAATGTTCATCTGTTCAAGGAACAAGGGAATTAAAAGTCTATTTTTGTGGGTCAGTTAATACTTCTATCACAGGTCCAATAGGATCTCCCGATTCTATTCTATGCATGACCACTAGTCAGGTGATACATTGCCGTTTAAATTCTTGCATCTCATTTTTTTTTCTTTATTGTGTTTAATTTGAAAGTGAATTTACTACTCATAAAAATAGACTGTTGACAGTGATTAAACGCCCATGTTGAAAGACTGATGTTTACCTTTTTCTCTATGCATTCTCAGTTTCAGGCACCAATATTAAATGAAAGAGTGTCCAGTATTTTATTTACATGTTATAAAAATGAAATGATCTTTTACAACTTTATCTGATAATGCAAGAACTTTATTATTTCTTATGTATTTTTCCTCTTCTCTACTTTATTTTCACAATAGGCAACAAAAGGGACTTAAATTATTCAGGAATTTGAGGGGAGACTTAAGCTAAGAGTGAAAAGTAAATTATTTCTATCAAGGATATGTCAAGTGATGAACGCATTCAGACCCCAATACCGAAAGATTAACTCCAGAAAGCTGAAAGGATTGGCCATAGACTTCCTTGACATCTTCAGGACACTTCTCTGCCCCCCAGCTATTCAGCAATTTGGTGGCCGAAATCCAAACAGTGGAATCATTGTCCTGCAGTGATTCTTCATTGCTGACCTTTGAAGAAAAGATTCCCATGATATAATTATAATCACTCAGGATGCCTGAGCCTTTTGGAAATGTCTGATACATCAAAGTTTCAGCACAATTCCAGGCACACTGCATTTGGTCATTACTTATTTTTGTTGTTGTTTTTCCATTATCTCAAAAAGATGAAGTGCTTACTGAGAAAGTAAAACCTTTAGTGAATAAAGATAGTTTGAAATCAATAGCTATAAATATATGTAGACACACATACACATTCACAAATGTATGCACACACATCTATTTATCTATACAGATATATAATGCAATTTCACTCAGAAGAAATTAGTTTTTAATATCAGCTTTCTGTCCTTGTTACTAGAAGGTATTAGCCATATAGAATCAGACTGTATTCTGACAGTCACGTTCTAAACATTCTGCTTGTGTGCGTATGGGTATGTGTGTGTGTGTGTGGGGGGGTGTTATATTTAACTCACTCAACAAATTTGCTCAACACATATTTATTTATCACCTATTATTGGCTTTAATGGTCATACTTTGAAATGTCAAATTAGAATAAAATTACATTTCTATAATTAGGAGAAAGTTTATTCATATTAGGTTTTTGGATTGGAATCAATAAATAACAAAATAACACAGAAATGGAAACTCTTAAGAAGTTGAGCATATTTATACAATTTCTAAAGTTATTTAGTAAATGTCAAGAGACAGGTGAGCTTGAGTAGAAAGTATATTTACTGAGAACTGTAGCATGGGAGTATATCAGACACAATGTTATAATGGAAAATTATTGACTGAGCCAGAAGCTCTACATCCTAATTTTATTTAAGCTGCATGATTGTGGGTAAGTCACTTAACTTCCCGGAACAGTATGAATTATTTTTTTTGTTTCTAAGATTATTTCTAGGTATACAATTCCACATACACTGAAATAACATTTTGAACTAAAAAGTCTTATTAAAACACTAACTTTTGGTATTTAATTCATAAATCTGTATTCTAATTAGAGTAGATATAGTTTTGCTAATATCAAACTTTTGTCAAGTGTATATTCACATCATTTAGGGAAAATCCACAAAAGCAATTTTCCAAGAAGGAATATTCAGAGGCGTAAAACATAGAAATGTTGGGCTTTTGCCTATGACTGTTAGAATTCTAGCAATTGATTATTTTTTGCAAGCTCTAAGTCTCAGACTTAGACTTACTACTGATAAATAATTTGTATAACATGTATTTCTGCAGTTCTGTATTTATGATAGTTTTCAGAAGTGGGTTACCATTTAGGGCATCTTTATTGACAATCTGAAATAAAAGCTGACTGGGTGTTTCTTTTTAGTAGATTTTACAATACTTAACTGTTTCAATCCATGGTTGAAGAGAAAGGATGTCAGGAGACAGGCATTGAATCCCCAGCACATGATTGTGATCTGTTATACCTAGAATGGGTAAGGGGTGGAGGGTGGTGGGAGCAATTTCTGTGAATGTGTTTTGGGGAGGGAAAAAGCAAGGAAGAGCACAGAGGAGAACCTTTATTTTGGTACTTTCATAATATACCACCTTGATATATTGATATATTAATCAGAAGTGTCCCTGTATTTACCAAAATCTAACATAATAAAAGGAAAGCAATTAGAATAGTTTCTGGTAGCTCACAAATTCTAAGTAAAACTTCCAGCATTTGGCCCAGTGCCAATACAGCTCTGACTCCATTTCTTGGTTTTTATCTGGCAGCATTTCTGTTAAGAATCTGCCTCCATTATCAAGAGGTGGATCCATATTAGAAAGAGGTCTGTGTAGACTGGATTGATTCTACGCATTCCAGCCACTGTCCCAATTAGCTTGAGACTACAAGAGTTATCCTGTTTTTCCTTCTAGTATGTATAGCTAAATTTCTAGTTAATTTGCTTTTATCAGACCTTGAGAAATGCATTGTCCTGAAGTGAAGTAAATCCCTTGAGAACACCATTAGAATCCTTGAAGAAGTATGTAACTAGACCTCAGGTTACTAAGGCTTTGGCCTGAAACAGTTTTGTCTCTCATACACATCAAATAATCAAGTACATGATTACATTCATGCAATTTTGTTTAGCCCTTTGACTTCTCTTAAAATCAAAGTAAGAATTTGTGTCTTCTCATTTATTCTTTTTGCTTTTGTACAACAATTTTTAGAAATTTGCTGCAATGTCTGCTCTCTACTCTCCTTTGGTCTATATATTTTCTTCCAATCACACCTCAAAAAAAATCAAGATAATTATATGAGGGTCTGTCATCTTAAAATGTTTAAACTGTTTAAAAATTGAATGTGTTTGAGATCTATTACTACTTTTATTAAATTTCCACATCCAAATTTTCAGAATAACTTATTTTTCTTATGTACTGGAGTATTACCTTTATTTATTAAGGAATATAATGTTATTTTGGTGGCATTCATACATTTATATTCCCTAGTCAATTATAAAATAAGTATAAAATGAAACATTCTTTATAAAATTTTCTTCTGTTTAAGAAAGTCATTGGCCTTCTTAAGTGAAATAGAGAAGAGAAAGAATAAAACACCCATATTCAATGAACAAATTTTAGAAACTTAAAAACATCATTTTTTCATGTTTTAAAGAATTTCTGGTATTTCCTGGTGCTCATTTTGCCCAAGCAGTTTAAATATATTAAAACATAGGACAATTAATATTTCTTAAATGAATTAAAAATATATGAGATAGGGGAAGTCGAAAAGTCTGATTTAAATAAAATAGTGGGTGAGAATAATAAAATGTACAGAAGGGGAGAAAAGAAATGAAAATTGAATGTCTCTTAGGAAATATCCTGGTCAAGTAGATTATACCTATATCTCATTTTATAGTATAAACCAGGCTGAAGTTTTATAATGAAATGACCCTGACCTGAAGCCTCCTTTATAAATGACTAGTGCTTTAATTATTTGCATCTGTGAACTCAAATGAACATACTTAAGGATATATCAATATGCTCATAAATCATCTGCAGGCGATAAGTAGTCCAACATAGATAATTAGAGAATTTACGGAAGGCTTACTCCCTCTGTTTATCTGCTTATGACATTTGTGGTACAGCCCTAACAGCAGGATAATTACTAGATTTATTCATCAAACAAAATCACGCCTTCTGGGAATGCACAGTGACTCCGGTTTTAGGACTAATAAAGACATTTTTCACCAAAACTCAAGTACTAATTTGCTCAATAACTAGCTGCAATAAGCTTTTATGGAAGCACTCAAAGAAAAGGCTTGGCACCAGAGGGCAGATAATTAAAGGTGCACTATCCCCATACAAAAGGATCTGAACAATTCCCTGACCATATTAAAATTTAATTGTTGAATGTTAATTGAAAAAATGTAAGTTGCTTCTCTTCTCTGTGTTTCAGCAATTATTCTCCTCAGATCAAAAACATATCTTTAGGTCTAAGTTAGCAACAAAGGAACACAACCTAAAATAAAGTTTTCTTCAAACTTATAGTAGAATTAATACCCCAGTAAAACATAAATAAAATAAAAATTGTTTCACCATAGTGCTTAAGTTCTTCCTCTTCCTCCCTCTCCCTTCCTCCCTCCCCCATCTCTATCTCTAGCTCTAGCTCTAGCTCTATCTATCTCTATTTCTGTCATCTCTATCTCATACTCCCTCTACCCCCTAAAATAGAGGTGTTATGGTCACATTGAAAGTTTCAAGAACTTTGTAAATACTAATGGCCCAGAATATTTTAGTGATTTGGGAATATAAGTATCCCTTGACTACATATTTCCTTTTGCAACTTTTTGAAGGTTTTCTATTCTTTATTCACTAGGATTTTGTTTCTTTATTCACAAAAGGCAGCCATTTCAAGCAGAAAAGCATTCTTAATCAAACTCACTGAGCATTAGGCATAGCGATCACAGCCTTTTATGCTCTTCTACATAGAATGTTGGCTCTGAGAAATTATGTAGTGATCTTAATTATATTCTAAATGTTTACTACATTATTCCACTAAAAGAAATGAGCATTATCATTATTACTGTTTTGAAAATTTTTCCACATGGGACAGTGAGGGTGTTACCCCAGAACTGAGCTTTTACTATGCCAGAATCCAAAATCCTTAAGCCCTTGGGCTCACTTTCTGCTGCACAGGAATGATGAACTACACAAAATGCAGACTTTTAAACTCATATTTAATTGTTTAATGTCATGGCTCTTGGTAGAGCATTGTTGCTTGAAAAATAAATTGGGTAATTCAATTAAATGGCTACAGAAGATACATCATATCAGATGTAGAAAGGCACTAACCCCAGCTTGAACTTGACGTCCCACATCGCTTCACTTATTTGACAAATGGATTCTTGAAAATAATTGAAACACATGGCTGCCAGCATAGGTCAATAATACTTTTTTGCCATTCAGCCCCTTAACAGCTTCCATTTTTTCTTGCACTGTGCCATTCAGGGCAAAGATTGCATTTGCCTGGTAAATCATGCAAGCATTATTACTAAAATGGGACTAAATGCAATGAAAATGGACTACATAAAAGTAATGGCACTTAAGTAAAGGAAGACCGTCTACTAGGGCAAACACTAAATGTCAGAGTTAAATACTATATGACATTACTTCCATTACAAGCTCATATTATGCACATAAGAAAGCAAACTCCCTAACTACAGCTGCATTTTCATATTGTTAACCAATGTTTTCAGGACAACTAATGTTAATCCAAATTTAAAGCAGAGCTACATATCTGCTATTTCAAAATTTTCCTCTCATATCACTCTAGATATAATATTATATTACTGAACAACAAAAATTGAAACACTGCCTAATTCTTTAATTGAACATCAAAAACATATAAAGAGCGACACTTGTCTATTTGAAAACAGAAAAGAAAAATTATGAACAGCAAAGAGAAAGCTAAGGATGTTATCCAGATAAAAAGAAGATTTTGCGGGGGATAAAAAGCAAAGTTATATTTTAAACGAGATTATACAGGCTGGAATGTATATTGAACAAGAATCATTAATTACTTCTTAAAGTTCAACTTCACTGCATTAATACACTCTAAATCAGTAAGAGGGAGTCAAAGAATAAATCAGAATATAAAGATTCAGATAGAAATGGATCTCTTTTTGTTTTCCTTTAGAAACTAGCGGTTGCCAATTTCTCAGTGTTTTTTATTTCGTTTGGTGTGGTTTGCTATAAGAAAAAGTGTCCCAATTTCATAATATTCAAACCTTCAGCAATTAAACCTCACAATTTGGTAATACGGGTGAGAGATAAAAATGCAATCCAAATGCCTGAAAATGAATCCTGACTCCTCCTCTCTGCCATGAGCAAGCTGCTTAACCTCCTTATGCCTCAGTTTTCACATCTGTAAGACGAAGATAAAGATAGTTCTCCCCGTCATGAGTTTCTTTAGATGATTAATTAAGAAAGCATTTAATGCAGTGCCTAATAAAGGCTCAATAAATATCTGTGCGTATTATAAATAGAAAAGTATGAAGAATCAGTCTTAAGGCATTTTTCTAAATGACAGATTAGTTTTCCTTAAATGAACATGTGCACATTTTGACACTGGAGTACCACTTAAGCATTCTCCAGTCATAGCTGATTTTTTACCCTTTCTGAAACACAAAACACTTTTAATGTTCATTTCATTGATCAAGCTTTCTTTCCTTTTTACAGTTTTTCTGCAACCATTAGCATTCATTGAATTTAGAGTTCAGATAAATATGTTTCCGTTCTTTTAGGAGATAATTGAGCAATGTCAGGTTTTCAAAGTTTGTTGGACATCTCTTTTCTCCAATTAAGGCTACTAAGTACTAGGGAAGCAAGCTGCATTTGGTGTATAAAGAATGTGATTATTGTCCAAAAAGCCCCCCTTTTTTTGAAAAAACTTGTTTCATATTATTTTCCTCCTTAGGCAATTTCCCCCCAATTATTGAACTCCCCTGCAGCCATCCCGCAAGTCTACTTTACTGCAGGTGTACCTGTGTATGTAGTGGGGGAAGGGAAAGGGGAGAGGAGGGCATTACAGGAGAGACTTCAATCAATTCTACTATTTTGCTGGTTTATGGTCCACAAGATTTTGGTTCTTAAATAAAGTGATCCAGTCAAGAAAAGTGTAATAGATCTGTGGAAGTAGGTTTCTAAACTTTTAAGTTTGTCTTGGGCTTTCAGTGATCTAAAGCTTTGTTTAAAAATGACACTCAAAACCCCAAGACATAGAAGTGAATAGAAAACAGAATAATATTATTCGTCAGAACTATTCTTCATTTGAAGCAAAGAAAAAAAAGCTAAAACTGCAGAGAAAAGAATAAATCACTGATTATACACAAAATTCTGTTGCATATTACATTTTGTATTGTTAACCAATGTTTTCTTAACCCAAGCATCAGGATGTATTATGTAGAACAATAAAAACTAAGATTCACAAATCGCATCTTCTTTTCAAGAGTGTTCAGTGAAACTAATTTAAAGTTATTAAAATTAATAGAATATTGTCCTTAATTTATACATAAAATGTAGTAATTGAAGCATTATTATTAGCCTTGCATTGAAATATTGCTATTTCTCTGCTATTCACTGCTTACTATGATATGGTTTTATTTTGCATAATCTTTTTTGTAAAATATTCATTCCTCAAATTTGAAAATCAAGGACCACAAAGCAAGGCCATTTGTATGCATACTCACAGAAATAAATGTATTTCATTTAATTCTAAAGTGATACTCATTCAAAAAATAGATTAGTTTTAAAGGCTGCTTCCTTTAAAAAAGATTTCTAATGGAAAATTTGCTGGCCCAGAAATTTGATTTAGACAGAGTATTTGAAATTTCTCAAGGCTTACTGTTCTCAATTAAGGATTATGGAAACAATCCTGATAAGCCTAAAGGGTTTTTAATTGTGCTTGTAGAACATTGAGCAAACATGGGCATCTCCAGATTCACAAAGCTCCAATAAAACCATGTGTATATAATTAGATCAATCAACAGGAACCATTATATGTCAGAGGAAGTTTCAGAGCAAGCCACCATACAGAAAGAATTAACTATTTATACCTACGGCCTAATCCAGTCAATGTGCAGGATCACTTAAATCTATAATGACATTATCTATTACTATTTTAATGACATTATCTATTACAATTACTTTGTACTAATAATTGACAAAAACAATGGACATTCTGCAAAATAAAATTGGAAGCTTTCCAAAAATGTCTTACTTTCATTTCTAAAGAAAGTATGAAATGCTACCATTGCTACTTGAGAAAACAAAAGCAAAGACATCAAACCAAGAGGATGAGGTAGCATGAAAGTAAGCTTTCACATTAAAATTAGACAAAATGAAAGAAAAAAATGAAAGCTACTTAAACTCACAAACCAAGTGCTACTAATTCTGCTCTAAATATATTCAGCAGTTGATGGCATAACAAATGCAGGCCATTTTTGTTTAAACATTTTCACAAATAAAAATGTTGGGTTTTCATATTCTTTTTTTCTACACAGATAAATCTTTTTCTCAAATTCTAAAGTACAAATTATTAAAAGCTGCATGGAGGAATAGAAAAAATATTTGTTGAACTGATATGTTTTAGGAAATATGTTGCCTTTTTTACATACTTTATCTCAATTGATACCTCATTAGTATTGTGAAATGCGTATTGTCATTTTCATTTTACAGATGAGAAAATTAAAGCTCATAAATGCTCTTTAGCTGAAGTAGGGTAAAAGGATGATAAAGACACTGCCTGGATATCAATGAATTCAGTCTTGTGCAGTAAGGAGAATTTGAATGATAATACTATATGAAAACTCCTATACTAGATTCAAACCTTAAGAATGAAAAAGAAATAGAAAAGAGAGATATGAATCTCATTCTGGAATAAACAGCAAAGACCCTTAAGAAGATACAGAGGCATTGTGATAAAGTGACTGAGAGCTACACTTCATGGGTTCAAATCCCTGCTCTGCTGTTAACCAGTTGTGTTTGCTTAGCCATATTACTTAATCTCTCCCAAATGCTGTGTTTTCATCTATTACATGTAGCTAATAGTTGTATATATGCACAATGGAGCAGTTATAAATATCAAATGAGTTAATATAGAGAGCTTGGCACACAGTAATTGCTTAATAAGCTACTTGTTATATCTGATTAGGCAAATGAGATAGTGCAGATGTATCAATAGTGTTATTGCAGATTTTGTATATACAATTTACACTTTGAGTAGATTAATTCTGATAAAACTGAAAAACTCCACTGAAATGTGAAATTTGTATAGAGCAAACAGTGAGTCATGATCATATCATAAGTGAGGCATCAGGGAGCAAATTTGTGTATTTTTAAGTAAAATTGTGTAGTCAGCCTTTAAAATCTTTATTTATAAACATTTCTCATGAAGATTTTCTTTTAAAAAACAGTGTTACTCTGAAAGAGACTTCTCAAGAGAGAAGTCCACAAGAATAACTATTTGAAGATAGGTGTGCTGGTTTGTATATATTAAGTCCCCCAGAAAAAGCCATATTTAATGCAGTCTTGTGGGGGCAGATGTATTATTGTTGATTAGTTGGAATCTTTGGCTTAGGCTGTTTCCATGGAGATGTGACCCACCCAACTGAGAGTGACACTTTTGCTTAGGGTGTGACTTCTTGATTGAAAGTTTCCATGGAAATGTGGCCCTGTCCATTCAGGGTGGATCTTGATTAGTTCACTGGAGTCCTATAAAAAGAGCTCTCAAACAGAGGGACCTCAGAGCAACTGAGAGTGAAATTTTGAAGAGGAGCTGCAGCCTAGAGAGGAACATCCCGGGAGGAAGCCATTTTAAAAGAGAGCTCTGGAGCAGACGCCAGCCACGTGCCTTCCCAGCTAAAAGAGGTTTTCCAGACACCACTGACCATCCTCCAGTGTAGGTACCTGATTGTTGATGTGTTACCTTGGACACCGTATGGCCTTAAGACTGTAGCTGTGTAACCAAATAACCCCCCTTTATAAAAGCCAACCCATTTCTGGTGTTTTGCAAAATAGCAGCATTAGCAAACTGAAACAATAGTTAACAATGCTTTTAAAAATGAACAGCAATACTACAGCCTACTAAGGGACTGTCCTTTAGTAGTAGAACATTCTTCACTTAATTGTCACTGATTTTCTACTGTATTTAAGGCTTGCATTGTGGATGCAACTGATCAGAAGACGAATGAAATAATTCCATCCAAAAGCTTCCACTCTATAGTAGAGAAGGTATGATCAGTTTATAAAGAGCAAGGTTAATTATTTAAAGAAATGGAGGTGGATTTTTTCCTTAAAATAGAGCAAAAGGTCAGCAAAAAAACCCCACTAAATTATAGTTAGACTTTGAGATAGGTGAAGATGGAATGACAGAGAAGTACAGATAGAAAGATCAGAATAGGAAATTACAATGAAGAAAGAAATTAGTTTTGCTTAGAAAGAAAAAAAATCCTGTGTGAATAGAAATTAGATTGATATAGGATTGTTGTAAAACGTTGTATTAGTTAGGGTTCTCTAGGGAAACAGAATCAATGAGAGGTGTCTCTGACTATCAGATTTGTAAAAGTGACTCACACAACTGTAGGTATGCAGGAGTCCAAATTCTGTAGCGCAGTCAGCAAACTGTCAACTCCAAGGAAGATGTCCAATGAACTCCTCAGGAAACGAACCAGAAACTTCGATGAACTCCCCAGGAAATGAACTGGGATCTTTGACGAACGTGTTCGATGAACTCCTCAGGAAACGAACGGCAACTTCAACGAACTCCTCAGGAAACCCTTCGCTGGGCAGCCGAAGAAGAAGTGAAGGTCCTCTAACTGTCTCGCTTATAAGGCTTCAACTGATTAACTGGATTAAATCCAGCCAATTGCATTCTCTCATTGTGGAAAACACCCTTTGGTGAGTCATCAGTCACAGCTGCAGTCAACTGACTGATGATTTAATAAACCAGCCTGTTGGTTTATTGACCAGCCACAAACTTCCTTGCAGCAATTGTTAGGCCAGTGTCTGCTTGACCAGACAGCTGGGTACTATCACCTGGCCAAGTTGACACATGAACCTAACCATCACAATTGTTTTACAAATACTTCAAGTTAATTTGTAACTCTAACACAGTAGCTACAGGCAGAAAACTCAGTTAACCTTGTCCCTTATATCAGTATTTTAACCTCTTTAAATAAGTTTGTATTTATATGAGGATGGAGTGAATGCATGATTTACTGAACTTTGGCTTCAACAGTCTGGGGAAGAAGGCATATACTAGATTAGCATAGCATGATTTGTATACAGTTATTAAAGGCAAAGATTATTTCATTCAATCTAAAGGATTTACAAAATTATAATTTGAGTTTATAATCTATAACAATTAGAAAAGTCTGAATTAATGAGTAAGTAGGAGAACAGTGAGAATTCTGTAAAACTGTTATCTAATCACCTTTTATTGACTATTTCAATTGCAAATGTTTGAACTTTTCTTCAAAATAGGCCAATTCTCGTATCATTTTGATAGACAAGAAGTTCCATGTTACTACCTGATTTTTATGCTGTGGAGTTAGTCAAGAATGATTATGAAGATCAACAGCAAGTTAAAATCAAAGCATTTCCATTTCAATTTGAAAGTGTGAATAGTGCCATGGGTCCTCATTATATCATAGGAACTTATTTTTTTCTACCAATTAAGAAAAAACTGGAACATGTTATTATCATGAACACTCTGAACAGAGATTTCTTTAAAATGCATAAAACAACATAAGAAAGGAATTTGCATACATAAAATAAATGAATGAAGAGAGGTATAAAATTGCAAGATAAAAGTATGTAAGTATAAAAGTATCTAAAAGTAGAGCTGTTAAATCTATTTTCTTCAGTTCTTGGAAAACCTGAATGAGAGGAACTGAGTAAAATCATTGTAAAAAGGTTATTATTTATATAATTGCATGTACTTAAAATGTGTCAATAAGTAAACTCCAAACTACCAAATTACAGAATTATCGTGAGGTAGTCACAAGTGTGTGTGTGTGCATATTTATATTTCTATTTATAATTTATATTTATATTTAATTTATATTTATATTTACTTGTGTTCTGTGTGCTTGCCTAACTTCCCTCCTATCTTTTCCTTCTCTTCTACAGCTGAGGGTAAGGTATTAGTTTCCTATTGCTGCTGTAACATATTACCACAAACAACATTAATTATTGTCTTACAGTTCTGTAGCTCAGAAGTTCAAAATGGTCTCATTGGGTTAAAATTAAGGTGTCAACAGAATTTTCTTTCTTCTGGAGGATCAGGGGGGTATTCATTCCCTTGCCTTTTCCAGACCCTAGAGGTTGCCCATGTTCCTTGACTCATGGCCCCCTTTCATCTTCAAAACCAGCCATAACACCCACTGACCACAACCTCCATTGTTACATCTCCTTTTCTGACTCTCCTGCCTTCCTTTTCCCTTTTCCCTTTTATTTGGACCCATCCAGATAATCCAGAATAATCTCCCTATCAAAAGATTCTTAATCATATCTGCAAGGTAAGAAAACATATTTATAGGTTCTCGAGATTAGGACATGGGCATCTTGGGGGGTGCTATTAATATGGCTATTGCAGATAATGCAGTGATTTACCTTTCCTCCCTCTACTTCCTCAACTCCTAATTCATCCCTTAAAGTACTTAACTGTATTTTTGTTCTAACCACAGGTCTGACATTATTCTTATCAAGATCACAAGGATATCCTGCTGCTTAATGTTATGAACATGTTATATATATATATATATATATATATATATTCTTGGAAATCAATGTAAATTTTTGTTATATAACTTTCTTTTGAACTACCTGCTATTTAAAAAATTTTTTTTTGCCTTTTTTGACAAATGCTCTATACCCACCAAGGAATAACTCCCCTCTTTACACTTCCTCATACCCTGATATCTTCTAATCTCCTTTCTGCCTCTGTGGATTTGCTGTTACTAGATATATCATTTAGGTGATATCATACAATATCCCTATGTGCCTTGCTTATTTCACTCAGCATAATGTTGAAAATGTTCATCCATGATGCAATGTCTTAGAACTTCATTCCTTCTTATGGCCAAATAATATTCCATTCTGTGTATCTACCACATTTTGTTTATTTATTTGTTGACAGACAATTGGGCTGTTTCCAATTTTTGGCTGTTGTGAATAGCATTGCTAGAACATTGGTGTACACATATCTGTTTGAGAATCTGTTTTCCTTTTCTTTGGGTATTTTCCCAGGATTGGAATTACTGGGTCATATGGTAAGTTTATTTAACTTTTTGCAGAGCTGCCATATTGCTTTCTACAGGGGCTGCACCATTTTACATTCCCTCCAACAACACACTAGAATTCCAATTTAATATCCTATATTCTGGGCATTAAAACCTTATCAGATTACGATTTGCAACTATTTTTTCCCATTCTGTTGGTTGCCTCTTCATGTTAATAATGTCCTTTGATGAGAAAAAGTTTTTAATTTTGATGGCATCAAATACATTTATTTTTCTTTTGCTGCTCTTGCTTTTGGTGTCATATCTTAGAATCCTTTGCCAAATTACAGTGCATGAAGACCTCCCCCTGTATTACATTATAAGAGTTTTATGGTCTTAGCTCTTATATTTAGATGCTTTACCCATTTTGGATTATGTTTTGTATATGGTGACAGGTAGGGTCCCAGCTTCATTTTTTTCTTTTTTTGCATTTGGATATCCATTGCATTTATTTGGCACCATTACAGGAAATAAGTTGGCCACAGATGTGTGAGTCTATCTCTGGACTTTCAATTCCATTCTTTTGGTCTATTTTCTATCCTTATGCCAGTACAGCAGTGTTTTAGATTCTATAGCTTTGTGGTATATTTTGAAATGAGGAAGTGTGATTCCTCCAACTTTGTTCTTCTTTTTAGAAACTGTTTGGCTATTTTAGGGTTTCTTGCAGTTCCATGTGAAATTTAGGATCCACTTTTTCATTTCTGAAAAAGGAAGGTAAAGACTCCTGGAATTTTGATAGGATTGAGCTAAATTGATAGATCATTTTGTATTTGTGAAGTATTGATATTCAACATTAATTCTTCCTATCCATAAGTATGAGATGTTTTGCTATTTGTATGCATCTTCTTTAAAATTTCTTTTAGCCATATTTTATAGTTTCAGTGTACAAGTCTTTCATGTAATTGGTAAATTTATTTCAAGAAGTTGTATTCCTTTAGATGTTATTTGTGGTAGTTTGAAGTTGTATATACTCCAGAAAAACATGTTCTTTAATACATTCCTGTGTGTGTGAATCCGTTGTTAAGTAGGACTTTATGATGAGGTTACTTCATTTAAGCTGTGGCCCAGCCAATCAGGATGGGTTTTAAACCAGTTACTGGAGTCCTTTATAAGTTGAATGAAATTCAGACACAGAGAGAGAAAGCACAGGAAGCAAGAAGCTAAACAACAGTGGAACCCAGAAGATAAGGGTGAGAACAGGAGACACTGCCATACGTCTTGCCATGAAACATGCTAAGGACCAAGAGTCACCAACAGCCAGTTCCAGAATTCCACTGGCTTCAGGAAGAAAACACCTTGATTATGCATTGAATTGAATTTTTTCTCAGCCTCAAACCATAAGTGAATGAATTTCCATTGTTTACCTTGACCCATTACATGGTATTTGCTTGAGCAGTCAAGGAAACGAAAACAGATTTTGGCACCAGGGGTGGTGTGCTGCTATTTCAAATACCACAAATGTGGAAACAGCTTTGGAATTGGATATTGGGTAGAGGCTAGAAGAATTGTGAGGTGCTTCACAGGAAAATCCTAGCTTGTTGGGAAGAGACTGTTGGTAGAAATATGAGCATTAAAGTTATTTCCAATGCGGCCTTAGAAGGAAATGATGAATGTATTATCAGAAACTGGAGTAAAGGTGATCCTTGTTGAAAGTAGCAGAGAACTTGGTGAAATTAAGTACTGATGTCAAACTGAAGGCAGAAAGTGATGAACTTGGATATTTAGCCGAGGAGATTTCCAATCTAAGTATTCAAACTGCTCCTGGTTTCTCCTTGAAGCTAATAGTAAAATGAGAGAGGAAAGGAATAAGCTGAAAACTGAACTCCTGGATACAAAGAAACAGAAATTAATGGTTTATAGAATTCTGAGCTTCCAGAGAGTCAGTTCCCAGAGAATAGTACTCCATGTGAGGGTTAAACTGAACATGGATCCATCAACAATTTCAGTGCAAGTCAGGACTGAAGGTACCATTATCCAGGAAGAATCTGTGGGCAGTCCCACTGTCTGTAACATGGACCCCTGTTAACGACATGCCAAACCAACAAATTTTCTGCATAATTAGGATGAGCAGAATCACTGCCAGCCCGAACTGAGAGGTACAGAGAAGGAACAAACTGAAGGAAGAATGACTTCAAGGGCAGAACCATGGAAGCCGAAGTCTGGACCAAAGATATCTCCTCAGGTTAAGAGAGCAGGTACCCTCTTGTATGTGGAAAGGGTTAGTGTGCTCTGGTGCTTGGAGAGGGTGGGCTTTCTGCTCCAATGCTCAGAGATGGTAGAACCTGTGCTCCAGCATTCATAGAGAATCTGACCACCACCACAGTGCTTGGCGAGGGTGGGGCAAGCACCCAGGGTTTGTGGAGAGTCTTGTCAGCAAGAAAATGCACAGAGAGGGTTCAAACTTAACCCTACTGTTTGGAGACAGCATGGCCACTGTGCAAGCACTTGGACAAGGTGGAGCTGGGAGGACAAAACCTTGATCTTCATATGATTCTCTGAACTAAAGGAGTATGCCTTGTTGGGTTCCAGAATAGTTTGTGATCTGTGACCCCTGTTTTCCTTCCAATTTCTCTCTATTGGAATGGAAATGTCTATCCAGTGCTGCCCCCTCCCCCTTGAATATTTGAAGCAGATAACTCATTTTCTAGATTTCACAGATCCACAGAGGAGAATTGTGCCCCAGGACTGACCACACTCATAACTAATATTGATGACTCTGTACTTAACATTGTTTCTGAAATGACTTAAGGCTTTTGAGATATTGTGATAGAGTGAATGCATTTTTCATATTGAAAGACCATGAATTCATAGGGTCCAGAAGGTGAAATGTGGTCATTTGAAGCTGTATGGACCCCAGAAAAACATGCCCTTAATTCTAACATATTCATTTAGGTATGAACCCATTGTAAGTAGGAATGTTTGATGTGGTTACTTTGGTTAAGATGTGGCCCATCTCAATAGTATGGATATCAATCCTATTATTTGGATTCCTTTATAAATTCAGAGAGAGAGAGAGAAGGCCACAGGAAGCAAGAAACTGAACAACAATGGAGCCAAGAAGAGAAGAGAGAGACCGGGAGATGGTGCCATGTGCCTTGCCATGTAACAAGCTAAGGACCAAGAGTCACCAGTAGTTAGCCCCAGAATGTCACAGTTTTGGGAAGAAAACATCACCTTGATTATGCCTTAATTTGAACTTTTCCCAGCCTCAAGCCATAAGCAAATAAATTCCCATTGTTTAACACAACCCATTTCATGGTCTTTGCTGAGAAGCCAAGGAAACTAAAACACTATTGCAAATGGAATTGTTTTCTTAATTTCCTCATTGGATTGTTTGTTGCTAATGTGTTGTAAAAACACAACTGATATTGCATGTTGATCTTGCATGCTGCCAATTTACAGAATTTGTTTTTAGCTCTAAAAGTTTTCTTGTATATTCCTTTGGATTTTCTATATATAAGACCACATCATCTGCAAATAGAGATGGTTTTAGTATTTCATTTCCAAATAGGATGCCTTTTATTTCTTTTTCTTGTCTAATTGCTTTGGATAGAATTCCTAGAATAATCTTGAATATTGAAATCTGGCATCCATGTCTCATTGCTGATTTTAGGGGGAAAGTGTTCTCTATTTCACCATTGAGTATTGTTAGCTATGGGTTTTTCATAAATGACCTTTATCATGTTGATAAGTTCCCTTCTATTCCTTGTTTTCTAAGTGTACCTGTCAGGAAATAGTGCTGGACTTTTTCAAATGCCTTTTCTGCATCTATTAAGATAATCATGTAGTTGTTTTCCTTCATTCTGTTTATGTGGTGTATTACCTTGATTCTTTTTTTCCATATGTTGAACCACCCTTGCATTTGGGATAAATTCCCCTTGGTTAATTTGTATAATCTTTCAAATATACTATTAGATCCAGTTTGCCCCTATTTTGTTAAGGATTTTCCATCTATTTTTAAAAGAGAAATTAGCCTATAATTTTCTGTTCTTTGGTGTCTTTATCATGCTTTTGTTTCAGAGTAATACTAGTCTCAGAATGAATTAGGACATGTTTCCTTCTCTTGAATTCTTTGGAAAAGTTTGAGAAAGATTGGAGTTGATTTTTTAATGTTTGGTGGAATTCACCTGTGAAATGATCTGGTCTTGAACTTTTCTTTGGTGGGAGGTTTTTGACTATTGATTCAATCTATATGCTCTTCATAGATTTGTTGAGGTTTGCTATTTTTTCTTGAGACAGTTTAGGTAATTTGTGTGTTTTAGGAATTTCATATTTCATCCCTATTATCTAATTTGTTGGCATACAATTGTTCAAAAACCTCTCATAAACATTTTTATTCCTGTAAACTCAGTGGCTATATCACCTTTTTCATTTCTGACTTTAGTTATTTCTTTCTTTTCTCTCTTTTATTGACAGCATTGCTAAAGGTTTGCCAATCTCATTTTTTTTCAAAGAACTAACTTTTAGTTTTGTTGATACTTTCAGTTGTTTTCTATTTTTTATTCTGTTTATCTCCACTATAACCTGTTATTTCCTTCTTATGCTAACTCTGGGTTTCCTTTACACTTCTTGTTCCTCAATGTGTGAAGTTAGGCTATTGATTTGATATCTTTCTTCTTTTATAATGGGTGTTAATAGCTATAAATTTCCCTCAAGCACTGCCTTCACTTCTTCCTATAACTTTTGGTACCTTTTTCATTTTCATTCATCCCTTAATATTTTCTAGTTTTCCTAGTTATTTCTTCTTTAATCCACTGGTTGTTTAAGTGCATGTTGTGTAACTGTAAATTTTCCAGTATTCCTTATTTTATTGGTTTCTAGCATCATTTCATGATCAGAGAAGTTGCTTGTATGATTTCAATACATTATAATTTATTGAGTCTTCTTTTGGGTCCTAATATATGGTCTACTCTAGAAAATGATCCATGTGTGCTTGAAAAGAATGTGTCTTCTGCTATTGCTGGGTGAACTATTCTATACATGTCTGCTAGAACTAGCAGATTAGATTGTTGTTCAGTCTTCTATTCGTTGTTGATATTCTGTCTAGATGTTCTATCCATTACTGAAAGTAGTGTATTGAAATCCCCACCTAATAATGGAGAACCATCCATCACTCCCTTCACTTCTGTCAATGTTTGCTTCGTATGTTTTGGGCCCCTGTTGGTAGGCACATTTATGTGTATAATTGTTATATCTTCTTTTGGATTGACACTTTCATCAATATAGAATGTCTTTCTTTATTTCTTTTAACAGTTTTTTTTTTTACTTGAAGTTTATTTTGTCTAATATTAATGTATGCTTTCCAAATCTCATTTGCTTATTATTTCCATGGAACATTATTCCATCCTTTCACTTTTAATTTGTTTGTTCCTTCAGATCTAACATGGGTTTCTTGTAAACAGCCTATAGTTGGATCATGCTTTTTTTCCCATTCTGCCAATCTCTGTCTTTTGATTAAATAGTGTAATATATTTAAATTTGAGGTGATTACTAATAAGGCATATCTTACTTCTGCCATTTTGTTCACTGTTTTTTTGTATGTCATACTTTTTTGTCCCCTTTTTCTCCATTACTGCCTTCCATTTTGTTCATCTGATTTTTTTAATGAACCATTTTGAATCACTTCTGATTTCTTTTTATGTAGACTTTTTAGATATATTATTCATGGTTACCATGGGTATTACTTCTGACATCCTAAATATATTGCAGTTTAGTTAGTATTGATAGCATCTTAACTTCAATAGCCTACATGCACTCTATTCCTTTATTCTTCCATCCCTGCCATTTATGTTGTTCTTCTCATCAATTACATCTTTATACATTGTATGCCTAGTACAAAGGTTTATCGGTGTTTTCATGCATTTGAATTTTAAGTTATTAAAGAAATAAAAGATGGTATTACAACCTAAAAATTTAATTATACTGGCATTTGTATTTACCCATATATTACCTACATTGAAGGTCTTTATTTCTTCATACAGCTTTGATTTACTATCTACAGCTTTGATTTACTATCTAGTGTCCTTTCCTTTTAACATGAAGAACTCTCTTTGACATTTATTGTAATGCAGTCTAGTGGTAATGAATTCTTTCTGCTTTTTTATCCAGAATTCCAGAAATATCATCCCCATTTTTGAAAGACAGTTTTGCAGTATATATTACTCTTGGTTGACAATTACTTTTCTTTCATCACTTTAAATATGACATCCCATGCCTTCTGGCTTCCATGGTTTCTAATAAAAATTGGTTGTTAGCCTTATTAAGAGTTCCTTGTATGTGACACTTTGCTTTTCTCTTGCTATTTTCAAGATTCTTTCTTTGTCACTGACACTCTACAATTTGATTATAATGTGTCTCAGTTTGGGTCTCTTTAAGTTTATTTTACTTGGACCACTTTGAATTTCTTAGATTTGTATGCTTATATCTCTCATCAGATTTGGAAGTTTGGGGCCATTATGTCTTCGAGTACTCTTTTTTTTTGTTGTCATTTTCTCTCTCTCTTTTCCTTTAGGGGAATGGTAATGTTTATTGGTATGCTTATAAGTGTCCCACAAGTTCCTGAGACCCTGGTAATTTCTTTTTTTCATTCTTTTTTATTTCTGCTTCCCAGACTGAACAATTTCAGTGTTCTTACCTTCAAGTTCTCTGACGTTTTCTTCTGCCTGTCAAACTCTTTCTACTGAATCTTTTAAGTTCAATTTTATTGAGATTATTCACATACCATACATCATCCAAAGTGTACAATTGTTCACAGTACCATTATAGAGTTGTGCATTAATCACCACAATTAATTTTTTCCAATTTTAGAACATTTCCATTACTCTAGAAAAGGAATGAAAAGAAAAAAGAAAACTCAAATCCTCCCATGCCTGTAACCTCCCCCTTCATTATTGACTCATAGTATTGGTATAGTACATTTGCTATTGTTGATGAAAGAGTATTAAAATATTACTAACTGTAGTACATAGTTTGCAATAGGCATATTTTTCCCATATACCCCTTTATCATTAACTTTTAATAATAATGTCATACATTTGTTCTAGTTCATGAAAGAAATTTCTAATATTTGTACAGTTAACCACAGACATTGTTCACCACAAGATTCACTGTGTTATACATTCCCATCTTTTAACCTCCAGCTTTCCTTCTGGTGACATACATGACTCTAAACTTCCCATTTATACCACATTCACACACCATTCGGTACTGTTAATTATTCTCACAATAATGTGCTACCATCACCTCTGTCCATTTCCAAATGCTCAAGTTCAACCTCATTAAACATTCTGCACATACTAAGCAACTGTTATCCATTCTTTAGCCTCATTCTATATTGTGGTAACCTATATTTCATGTATATGAGTTTACATATTATAATTAGTTCATATCAATGAGATCATACAATATTTGTCCTTTTGTGTCTGACATATTTCACTCAATATAATGTCCTTAAGGTTCTCCCAACAACCCTTTTTTTAAAGATGGTTTTATTCATGCACCATACATTCCACCCTAAGAAAACCATCAATGATTCCCTGTATAATCACATAGTTATGCATTCACCACCATCGCCACTATCTATATAAGAAAGAGGAAGAATAAAAAAAAGTAGAAAGATGAAAGAAAAAGAAAAAGAAGGAAAAAATGACAGCTAAAAAGCAACAAAAGAAAAGACAAAATTAAAATAAAGTACAATTAAAAAAAACAGACAATATCACCAATGCCAAGAATCCCATACCCCTCCCTTATATCACCCTCTTAGAGGTATTTAGCTTTGGTATATTGTTTTTGTTACATTAAAGGAAGCACAATACAATATTTCTGTTAACTATAGACTCTAGTTTGCATTGATTGTGTTTTTCCCCCAATACCACCCCATTTTTAACACCTTGCAAGGTTGACATTCATTTGTTCTCCCTTATATGAAAGCATATTTGTACATTTTATCACAATCATTGACTACTCTAGGTTTCATTAAGTTATACAGTCCCAGTCTTTATCTTCCCTCTTTCCTTCTGGTGTCCCACATGCCCCTAACCTTCTTCTTTCAACCATACTCACAGTCATATTTGTTCAGCATACTTACAATATTGTGTTAAGATCACCCAAAATTGTGCACCACACCTCTCACTCCTGTTTGTTCCTATCTATTTGTAGCACTCCCTTTAGTATTTCTTATTCACAAACTCTCTCATTGTCTGTTTGTCAGAGACTATTTTAAACTCTCCCCCATATTTGAAGGGTAGTTTTTCTGGATATAAAATTCTTGGTTGGCAGTTTTTCTCTTTCAGTATCTTAAATATATCACACCACTTCCTTCTTGCCTCCATGGTTTCTACTCAGAAATCCTCGCATAATCTTTTTGAGCTTTCCTCATATGTGATGGATCACTTTTCTCTTGCTACTTTTAGGATTCTCTCTTTGTTTTTGACATTTGATAATCTGATTATTAAGTGTCTTGGCATAGGTCTATTCAGATCTATTCTGTTTGGAGTACATTGCACTTCTTGGATCTGTAATTTTATATCTTTGATAAGAGATGGGAAATTTTCATTGATTATTTCCTTCATTATTGCTTTTGCCCCTTTTCCCTTTTCTTCTTCTGGAACACCCATGACATGAATATTCATGCACTTCATGTTGTCATTCAATTCCCTGAGATGTTGCTCATATTTTCCCATTCTTTTCCCTATCTGTTCTTTTGTGTGTAGGATTTCAGGTGACCCTTTCTCCAGTTCATGAATGTTTCCTTCTGCCTCTTGAGATCTGCTGCTGTATGTCTCCACTGTGTTTTTCATCTCTTGTGTTGTGCCTTTCATTTCCATAGGTTCTGCCAATTGTTTTTTCAAACTTTTGAGTTCTTCCTTATATTCACCCAATATTTTTTTTATATCCTTCATCTCTTTTGCCATATCTTCCCTCAACTCATTGAATTGTTTTTTGGATTGATTTAGCATATTTATTTGAAGATCTTTTATTAGTTTTTTCAATTCCTGTATCTCAGATGAAATGTGAGTTTGTTCCTTTGACAGTTCCATATCTTTGTTTTCCTATTGTGATTTTAAGTTTTTTGTTGTCTAGGCATCTGGTTTCCTTGATTACCCCAATTAGATTTTCCCAGACCAGAACAGACTCAGGTCTCAGGAGGGTCTGTATTCAGTATCATGTTTCCCTGAGTGTGTGTCCTAGAAGATTGACAGACTTTCTCACTAGGCCTCTAGATGCTGTGCTTTTCCTAAGTTGCCCTGCAGGTGGCACCTGTCAGCCTGGCATGCCCTACTTGTGTAAAGAGGTGTGGTCCCTTTAATTCTCAGCAGACACTGTCCTGGCCAGAGACCAAGGGTGCCAGAAGCCAAGCTTAAGTTGTTTCTGGTTTGACTGTTTGTTTTCCCCCAGGCTCTGGTGTCTGAATTCTGAAGAGAGGGCAGCCACTTGAGCTGGGCCCTGCTCCCCTCCTTAGGGAAGATACACCCCCTAGGGAGCTATCTTCTGCACTTGAATTCCTCCTTTGTCTCTCTGACTCTTTTAACTCCACCCCTGCCTGGGTCAGCAGGCTGAGATCTGAAAATGCCTGAGGATTTCTCCACTAAGCCACTCAGAATGAGAGAGAAAAAAAGAGAGAAAGCACCTTTTCAGAACTGGTCCCCAGTCCCCCAATTTCGCCTGTCAGCCAATGACAGTACCTGGTCCTCTGTGCTCCTTTTCTCAGGACACAGACACTTTCCAGTATTCTAAGCTCAGCCATCTACAAAAGCCTCTGTATTTTTTTTTTCCATTAGCTCCACCTCCTGTCCACTGGGAGCGACCTCAGGGTAATTTGCTGCTTGTTAGGGGTTTATCTGTGCTTGTAGCTTGTATTCAGCAGTCCACATTTGCTAATTAAAACTACAGTTGAAGCTTGGCCAAGCTACACTCCCTTACTCCTGGCAGGGACTGCTTGTTTCTCCCACAGTGAAGTTTTGCAGCTCCACCTGCCATGTGTGGGGGAGGGGTGCTGGTTCCACAGTTTTTACTTATAGCTTTTATGCTGCAATCTCATCCATTCCACCCATTCCAGTTTGGTTTATGATGCATGAACAGTCACAGTTGTCCCCCAACAGTTGTTCCAGACTATTTACTAGTTGTTCCTAGCTATTTACTAGTTGCTCTAGAGGACTAATTCCAAATCTCTCTAATCTGCCATCTTGCCCCACCTCTGTATTGAATTTTTCAGCTCCAGAATTTCCATTTCATTCCTTCTTATAATTGTATATCATTATTGAAGTTCTCATTATGTTCATATACTACTTTCATGATTTCTTTTACTTCTTTGTCTATGTTTTCCTTTAGTTCATTGATCCTACTTAAGAGAGTCAATTTAAGATCTCTGATTAATAATTCCAACCACTAGGATTCTTACAAGACAGTTTTTGTGGAATTGTTTTCTTGTGTCTATACCATATGTTCCAGTGTCCTTTTATGTTTTATGTATTTTTTGCTGTTGTTGAGAACTGGACATTCAGAGTATTATGTTGTGGTCACTCTGTAAATCTAGTTCTTCTGTTCTTCAGACCACTAGATGTAGCAAAGAATAAAAAAGAAAGAAAGAAAGGAGAGAGAGAGAGAGAGAGAGAGAGAGAGAACAATACTAGCAAATAAACAAAATATACACACATACACAAAAGTTCACTGCTTCTCTAGGTTTCTGGGTGTGATACCTGAAGCTACTTTTGAGGCCCAAATTTAGGCTGGCCTTTTCACAGGACCCATAGGAATCCACTGGACCAAGAAATATCCGGACAGGAAAGAAAAAACAAACAAACAACAACAACAACAACAAAAAAAAACAAAGAAGGTGCTTCACTCTTTACTTCCCAGTGGGTGCTGGTGGGAGGCAGGAATCTGCTACTTCCCAGAGAGTCAAAACCAAAGCTAGCCTTTGTGTTGATCCCTCAGGAATCCCCTAGTCTGGCTTCAACTTCCAACCTCACCAAACTTTTGGAGGAAAAAGTTTCCTATCCTTGCCCTGTCTCCAGCTGGCTACTCCTGGAAATCAGGCTGTTTCCATAGCTGCTACTGTGGGGCTGAGGAATGGGGGCTGTCACTGTTTCACACTTGTTTTCACTTAGGAAAGCTGAACCTTGGCAGCCTCTTCTTTCATCTGGTACTCTGTGATTGCCCTAACTTTCAAATCTGGTTCCAGAGTTACCACCTAGTTAATACCAATCTCTTTTCCCATGCCATTCATTTTTCTGTTGGAGGGCACTATTTGCAAAACTTCCTACTCTGTTATCTTGTATCTTCACTCCCCTAAGAGCATTTTCTTATCCCATCTGTCTACTGTTTTTCACTTTCATTTGTTGACTTCTTTACTCATCAAATTCTGTTTCCTTTCATTTCTATGCTGTTTTCTTATTTTTCCTCTTAAATTTCTTTTGCTCTTTCATAGCCTCATTCATGGACTTCACTTCATTTCCTCTTTCTCTCAGTGTTAGCTATTAACTTTGTCCTAACTCCACCCATTTTCATCAACTCTCATGATCTCACCTATATCTAAGGTTTCTACAGGAATTAGTTCCTAATCTCTGTTTCAGTCAGACCTCTATCTTGAACTATATATTCAAACTGCTTATCTATTTGAAGGACCAATGAAAACTATAAAACCAACATATCCAAAAAGTAGATAATCACTTACAGGTGCTGAAATCCATACATCTTTCTGACTTTTCTTACTTCTTATTTTTTTTTTACTTAACAGCAACAGTGTTTCCCTGGTCACCAATCCACCAAATGTGTAATTATTCTTGACATACCCTCTTCTCTTAAATCTCAAATCTAATTCTACCCCTTAATCACCATATCATCTTGTTTCTAATTTCTTAATATTTCATGAGTCTGGTCTATCCTACCTATATACTCAATCATTGTCTTATTTCAGCTATACTCATTTCTTGCATGTGTTGTTTCCACACACTCTTAACTAGTCTCTTGTCTCCAGCCCTCCTTCTACTCATAGACTCCACACTGCTGCCAAAATAATCTAATATGGGAATAAGATGAAGTCATATTACTTAAAATTCTTCACTGAATTTTACTTCTTTCTTCCCATTTACCATCCCTCATCCAACTGTTAAGGCAACTATTTAGGCATGTGGAACTATTTGCTTTTTCATGCCTCTTTGATGCTCTCCATTCAATGTTCTTCCTTAATGTCTTTTCTCTTAATTCCACTTTCTGGAGTGTTTTGAGGTTTAAATGAGGTAATATATGAAAAATTCATTAAACAGTGTCCAGAACATAGGAGATGATTAATGAAGTAATTCTTTCTTCTCTCCTCTATCACTAGGATGTTGCACATAATTCTGTTTTAATCACTAAGCCTTATTGGCTTAACAAGTTATAGTTTGGTCTGGTTCCTATCTATTAACCATGGCCAAGTCCAGTATTTTCCCCTCCTTATTACAAAGTAAGTTTTTAAGGCAGGACAGTTTGTAATTTTTGTTGACTATAGAATTAGCAAGTGTCCCCAAAATGCCTGATACATAGTAGGTGTTTTGTAAGTATTTGGTGGATAAATGAATATCTGTGAGATGTCAAATATGAAGTTTTCACTTACACTTGCCCTAAAGTTAAATTTATTCTGATTATTTTGAGATGCGTCAGGTTGGCACAGAAAAATCTAAAGAAAATAAACTTCCTATTTTTCCCAGAGCAGTCCTTAAATGACATTGTACTTATAACATAATCTGAGGAGTTTAAAAATAATGTCAAAGGCAACAGATCAATTTTATGTGTACACTAACATTTATAGGATAAAACCCCCAATAAAAATGGTTATTTTATATTCTTCATTTATGTGAGGATGAACATGGATTTTTCAGAGGCCTTAGTAGTAGGAGCCAGGGTGATAGTAGAAACTTGCTACAGGGACTTCCTACAAGTAAAGGTAATCATGTTACAGATTTTAAGACAATTAACGTCTTATATCAAATATGTATGCAAAAAAGATAATTTTTGATATTTAATACCTCTGTGAATGTAAATCTTTGTAAAACAAAATATTTAAATGTTTCTGACATGTATTCCAATTGCTATAAAACATATGCTTGAATTTTATGGATAGTATTTTTTGTGTATGTCAAATGTTTTCAAACTATCAGTAAGAACAAAGTTCTATATAATTTCCCTTGCAGTACCCACTCCCTATGACATTTGAAGGTCTCACTCAAATCATAATTATTTATTTGTGTCTTTATTTCAAAGCTTAATGGCTTATATTTTGATTTCCTACATAAGGTCAAAATATTCCAGGTGAGCTAACGTCTGAACAAAATGAAACCTCTACCCTTGAAAATGTTAATTGGAAAAAGATAATTCCATAGTTAATATCTAAGTTTTTCTTGACAGTGAAGAACCAGATTCGAATGAGTTTGAGACCAAAGAAAAATATAAAACCATAAAAATAAAGTGGCTTTTAATAGTTCATGTAACAGGATATAGGAAGTTTACAATCTTTTTCTTATCTTTGAAGAAAAACAGACAGATTTGATTCTTTATTGGTCAAGAAGCCCAAAGATAATAAATGATACAACTAAGATATGCTGGCTTTCCATTCTTTTGCCTTAGAAAGTTTTTCTCGAAAACTGTAGGATGATGGTAAGCCCTAAGACTTTTTTTTCTCATGGGAACATGTTCACCTCAGTACTTGACCCCATTCAGATATTTGTTAGGATTCTTATTATCACATTGCAAATCTACATAATAATCCAAATATGGCAACCCCGTATACTATTTGAGCTAGTAATGTTCTCTGCTATGAAAACTTTCTCTGAATGAAGGATGCAGAAATTCCTCAGCTCTTGTTTAGCAAATATCCTTACACCTTATCCATTTCAAAAACCTCAATCCCAGCACTGTTACTTAGCCTACATATTATTTCTACCCCCATAAACCCACAAACCCATGAATTAATATTCCTTGTCTCCAAAGAGTTAACATATAGACAACAATATGAAGATACCTTAAAGTGCAAATAACATATTGCTGCTAGGTCCCAGTAGGAAACAAAAGGCACACTGGAACTAATACTTGGAAAAGAATCGAATGTAGAAAGATTATTTACAAACATGTGGGAAGGATGTAGGGAAAGCAAAAGGGATAGCGCAGTATCCAGGAGCTAGAAAAAATATAAAAGCACCATCACCACACCTACCCTAAGCCTAAAGTTCAGGGGAGAGATCAGTTACAGGAGCCAGGTGAGACAGAGGCCACCTGACAGAAGCTGTGATCTGTGATGGTGCAGCCAGTCTAAGGCCAACCTCTGGGGAGGGACCTAGAGGAGTAAACACCCCAACCTCAATTTCCTCCTTTCCTCCAATCTGAGCTGACCACACATGCCAAATCCAACCAGAAGCCAAAGGAAAAAGAAGACCATCGATACAATCCATTAAAAATCACCTCCTAAGGCACAGAGCAAGATGGAGAAGGATAGAAAGAGGATCTGGAGGATCAAATAGATCTCAGCACACACCATATATCTATATTATCTTTCATTCTAACCATACCAAGAGAGATCCTTGGACAAACTTTCTCATTTAATTCTAAATCGGTGAAATTCAAAATATTGCTTCTATGACTTAAATAAAACTATTGGCCATAATAACTTCATGACTAGCAATTTTTTGTTTTCTTTTTTGGCATGTTCTTTACTGTTTTGTCTTCTAAGCTCTTACAAGCTACAGAAATTCCTGAAAAGATAGGCATAGAGAAAAACTTTTTTATGGGAGGAGAGACTAAAAACATTCTGACTCTTCAAAAAATTGTGATCAGGAGAATATTTGTCTGAGAGAATGTATAATTTATAAAACAATGAATGATCAGGTGAATATAGATTTGTTGGTCAAACCTTTGAATACTTTGAATGTCTCAGAGCTTGAGTAAAAACAAGTAAAGGAGAGAAAGAACTCTTTGAAGAGCAAATAGTAAATATGAAGTATTGCACAAACACAAAGCAGACTTAATAATAGCTAATATTTAATGAGAAGTTTCTGGGAGCCAGGCACGGTGTTAAGAGCGTTTAATGTGTCACATAATACAGTATTCCTGAGAGAACAGACTTAGAGAGTTTAAATACATTTCCTAAGTTGACTGAGCTACAAAATTGTGGAGGCAGAAATTGAATTCAGCTCTGTCTGACACCCAGACCCTACTCACTTAATGACAGTATTTTCATATTATTCTTTAATTAAGGAAAGTTAAGAGTCTCAGAATAGACATAAAGAAAGAGAGTCTGACCTAGTAAGGACATTACCTATATTCTCATTCATAATATACTGAAACTACAAATATTAGATGTTTTGGAAATTATAAGATTACAAGATCATATTTTATTTCTGACAACTTAATAGTTTTCCTGCTTTATTTTCATCTCTAGATAGCATCATATGATTCATGCTATTCTTTAGACTAAAAGGCACAATTTTTCTTAAAATTTCTTTTCTTTTCCTACTTGTCAACTTTTTCTACATGTCAAAAATTATGCTTATTTTTGTTGATATATTGGTGCCAAATTTATGCTGATAATAACAGCTCAGTGGGATAGCAGGCAAAATATAATGATTCTTTAAAAAACAGGGGTCTTATTTATAGGAGCATGTTTGACAGAGCACTAAAGAATACGAGCTGAAAAGGAATAAATGTGAAGAATTTCTAATATGCCTTAATTTTTGTATCTCTCACATTGTGGCACCAACTATTTTATTCATATGTCCTATCTTAATAATTTTCATTGTGAGTTAAGCTACTGTGCATCTTATATACTCATAAAGGTCATGTACTGACTCCAAACTATGCTAAAATATAGAACTAATATATCTAAAATTAATTGGATAGTGGAAAAAAGAGGTTTTTACTTAAAATAGCATATGAACATTTTTGTGCTATGCATCTCTAATTGTCTTAAAAATTTTGTGTGTCAAAACATGACATTCTATAATCCAGCAAGTGATTTAATACAGCCCAGTAAATCATGATGTAATAGATCATTCGCCATGGCTCAGTGCTTTCAATAATGATGCAATATAAATTGATAGAAAAATATGTTAAATATGTATACTTATATATTGTAGTCAGTTGTCTCTTCCTATTCAAGAATGGAAACATGCTAAATATTAAGCATTGCTCTTAAAAATGTTTTGTTTTTTTTTTTCATAAAAGACCAGGATAACATTGTAAAGAAGAAAATCATAGGATAAAATGATATTTTTATCATTAGACTTTGTAGAGATTTCAGTCTTACACCCTTCATATATTTTAATCTTCTATATACAACAAAAATCTTTTGATCTATGTATAATTTGATTGGAAACATACAATCAAGCCTCAATTATCATTGCAAAGGCAAGTCAGAAATCACATAGACAAGTGAAATTCTCAGATAATGCCAGAATCAAAGAATTGGAGAATTTAGAGCTCAAAGGGAACTTAGAGATCTACTAGTCCCATCCCCTCATTTTCCAGATGAAAATATTGAGATCCAGTGGAGTTAAGTAGCTTTAAATGAAACATAGCCAGGTCAGTGGCAAAACAAAGACCAGTGGGTCTTTGGCTTAAGGCTCTTTCCACAGTCCCACATTACCTTGTGAAGAAGTCCTTCCAGGTGAAGTCAAAACAGTGACTTAAGGATGTGTAAGAAGACCCCAATACAGTTTTCCAAATCTACCCACCACATTACTTTAGACTCCTGCCTAATAGCTGAAAATGTTCCTCAAGAACAATCATAATTTTTAAGGCTTATAAGGATGGTCAAAATATCATTCCTCAATTAGCTACTAAAATCAACTAGTTTTTGCTAAGTTTAATAACCTGCTGACCAAAGTATTCAGGTGGCGATATCAGGGCATTGAAAATCAAGATACTCGAAGAAATACTTGAGTAAATTTCCTGGAATAGGAAACTCCAAGGAATAAAAAGGGATTCATAGATCCATTCATTTGTTAATTTAATAACCTTTCATTAAGGACTTAAATGTTAGTGATTCCCAACTTTCCTGATGATGAGGCTCCCTATCAGCCATCCTTAATGCAATGGCCAGGCTAGGCCCAGAAAACTGCAGTATAAATTGGGAGTCTTATGATTAGGCAACTTAAGGAAAACTTTATAGTAGCTGAAAGGCATGGGTGCCCTTTGGGGAACAGAAGAATTCATAAGAAAGAGACACAGGCCTAGAGGAGTTTACAGTCTGGAAGTAGAATAAAGCAATGATCAAATGATACCTACAAACCAAGAGAGATCAGATGAAAGCCTTCTTCATCTGAGGAGAAATAAAAGCTTCAAGGGATGTAACACAAACAAGGAGTAAAGTCTTACTGGACAGAAATGGGAAGAAGATAAAAGGCTATGGGAATGGCATGTGCACAATTAGATAGTAGACATGTAAATATGTTGGAAAGAAAGGAGGCTAGAAAAAGACAAAAGCCGTTTGTTAAAGAGTAAAGAGTCAGGTTTGGCTAGACCTATGGCTCATGAAGAAGTGGAAGTGGGGATTGGGTAGAAGTAGACTGGTGTTGCTATTGAGGCTATACTTATTTTCAAAAATCCATTGCCATACAGCTTTCTCTCCTTCTCTAAAATAAATTATTTGATTCCAAACCTTTTCAATATAGGTCTTAATTTCAACTATCTTCTTAACTTCTAATTATTTTAATGCAATTTTATTGAGATATATTCATATACCAGATAATAATCAAAAGTGTACAGTCAGTGGTTCATGGCATCATCATATAGTTGTGCATTCATCACCACAATTTTTGAACACTGTCATTACTCCAAAAACAAATAAAAATAAGAATAAAAATGAAAAAGAACACCCAAAACATCCCATATTCTTTATCTTAGCCTACTATTTATTTATTTATTGTCTTTGTTTTTTTAGTCTCTGTCCATGCACTGGATAAAGAGAGTGTCAGCCACAAGGTTTTCACAATTACACAGTCACACCATAAACACTATATAGTTATCAATCATCTTCAAGAAACAAGGCTCCTGGATTATAGTTCAACAGTTTCAGGTATCTCCTTCTAGCTATTCCAATACACTAAAAATTAAAAAGGGATATTTATATAATGCATAAGAAAACCTACAGAATGAACTCTTGACTATTTGAAATCTCTTTGTCACTGAGATTTTATCTTGTTTCATTTCTCTTACCCCTTTTGTCCAAGAAGACTTTCTCAATCCCATGTTGCCAGAAATCATCCCCAGAAATCATGTCCCACATTGCCAGGGAAATTTACGCCACTGGGAGTCATGTCCCATGTAGGGGAAAGGGCAGTGAATTTACCTGCAGAGTTGCCTTAGAGAGAGAGGCCATGTCTGAGCAACAAAAAAGATTCTCTTGAAATGACTCTTAGACATGTTTATAAGTAGACTTAGCTTCTCCTTTGCAGGAATAAGTTTCATAAGGGCAAGCCTCAAGATCAAGGGCTTGGCCTATTAATTTGGTAGTCCCTGATGCTTGTGAGAATATCAGGAATTCCCCAGGTAGAGAAAGTCCACATTTGTCCCCAGCTCCTCAAAGAGACTTTACAAATACTTTTTTATTCTCTACTAAAATTACTCTGGGATGTATTGGGACATCACACTAACCTGTAAAAAGCAAGAAGATCTCACTCCCTATTCAAGGTTCCATGTAATTATGCTGTTCAAATAAACTGTCCATACAAGTTAAATTAGAGAGTGTGCTACAGAAAATGTAAATTTTGCACCAAATAAAAATCTCTTCCTTTGGTGTCACATAGAAGTTGAAGTTTTAAAACACAGTCATTATCATCCTTTACCCTTTAGTCTGATTTGCCTTAGTCCTAACCAGACCAGCTTCATTCATATCTCTAATTGAAGTCTGATCTCTTTTTCAGGTTTTGAAACAGTTGCTCAATGGGTAATGGTGACTTTCACAGCTGCATAACTCTAGCTCTGAGTCTTTGGTGCCACACAGATACCAGATGTTCCAGGAATGACCAGGTTACACACAAAGAGCCCAGCCTCAGAATTTAGAAATAACCATAGCAACTCAGGGATAGATGTGACTGCTATAAGAGCTTACAATCCAGGAAACTTTTCAACAAGACTTCCTCTGATGACCTATGCTTTTGAGTTCAGTTCTTAGAATTTGCACATTATAGTTAGTTCATATTAGTGGGTGTTATAATGTTAGTCTTTTCATTTCTGGCTTATTTCACTCAACATACTGTCCTCAAGTTTCATTCATCTAGTTGCATGCCTCACAACATTCTTGTAGCCACTCAATATTCCATTGTATGTGTACAGCACAGTTTGCCCTTCTATTCATCAGCTGATGTATGCGTAGGCTACCTCCATCCATTTCAAATCATGAATGCTGCCATCATGATCATAAGCACCAGTGTGCAAATGTCCATTTGTGTCCCTAATTTCAGTTCTTCCAAATATATACCTAACAAAGGGGTTGCAGGATTATGTGGCAATCTTATACTTGACCTCCTGTGGAACCACCACACTGCTCTCCAGATGGGCTGCATCATTCTACTCCCCTACCCTCAGTGAATAGGTTCAATCTTCACTCCATATTTTCTCCCCCACTTTTATCTTTCTGTTTATTTTTTAAACAGTTTTATTCACACAACACAAAATCCATCCTAAGTAAACAATCAATGATTCCTGATATAATCACATAGTTATGCATTCACCACCATAATCTATATGAGGACGTTTCTATTTATTCAGCACAGGACAAAGAAGAGGGAAAAAATGAAGCAGAAAAAATAAAAAATAAAATAAAATAAAATAAAATAAAATAAAATAAAATAAAAATGAGAAACAACAACAACACCACAAATCCCATACCGCTCCCTTATATCCTCCTGTTATTGACATTTAGCTTTTTCATATTGCCTTCGTTTACATTTCAGGGAAGTATATTACAATATTACTGTTAGCCATACACTATAATTTGCATTGATCGTATTTTTCCATATGCCATCCCATTTTCAACATCTCATAATGTTGACATTCATTTGCTATACTTCATGTAAAAACAGTCTTACAATTGTGCATTTAATCACCATCATTGTCTTCTCTTGGTTTCACTAAGATTTACAGTCACAGTCCTTATCTTATATCTTTACTTCTGATGTTATACATGCCCCTAGCCTTCCTATTCCAACCATACTCACACTCAGCTTTATTGAGTGTACTTACAATATTGTGCTACCATCAGGTACTATTGTGCTATCCATTTCTGGATCTGTACAATCAATCCTGCTGAACATTCTTTACTCTTTCAATATCAAATGCATACTCTCTTTCCTCTTTCTATATACTGATAGACTGTGTTCTTCATTTTAACCCTCAAAATTCACTCATTAATGTTAGTTCATATTAATAAGGACATACAGTATTTATTCTTCTGTTTCTGGCTAATTTCACTTGACATAATGTCCTCAAGTTTCATCCATGTTGTTACATGCTTCATGACTTTATTCTGTCTTACAGCTACTCTCTCTCTTTTTACCCTTACTGATAATCTTGACTTCTACACTCTTCCCCAAACCTCTCTCTCCTGGTATTTCCTATCTACCTGTAGTACTTCCTTTAGTATTTCTTGTAGAACAGGTCCCTATCTCAGTGTCTGTCTGAAAATATATTAAACTCTCCCTCATTTTTGAAGGAAAGTTTTGCTGGATATAGAATTCTTGTTGGAAGTTTTTCTCTTTCAGTTTCTTAAATATATCATACCACTACCTTCTCACCTTCATGGTTCCTGCTGAGATGTTCACAAGTAGTCTTATTGAGCTTCCTCTGTAGGTGATAGATCTCTTTTCTCTTGCTGCTTTCAGAATTCCCTCTTTGTCTTTGGCATATGACAGTCTGATTACTAAGTGTCTTGTAGTTGGTCTATTAGGATCTATTCTATTTGGGGTTTGCTGAACTTCTTGGATCTATAATTTTAGGTCTTTCATAAAGGATGGGAAATTTTCAGTGATTATTTCCTCCACTATTCTTTCTGCACCTTTTCCCTTCTCTTCTCTTTCTGGGACATCCATGACACATATATTCATGTGCTTCATGCTGTCATTCTATTCCTGAGACCCTGCTCATATTTTTCCATTCTTTTCCCTATGTGCTGTTTTATGTGTATTTCAGATGTCCTGTCCTCTAGTACCTATAGCCTTTCTTCTGCCTCTTCAAATCTGCTATTGTAAGTCTCCATTGTGTTTTTCATTTCCTCTATTGTGCTTTTCATTCCCTTAAATTCTTCCAATTGCTTTTTCCAGCTTTTGAGTTCTTACTTATGTTCACCCAGTGTCACCTTTATATCCTTCATCTCTTTTACCATATCTTCCCTCACATTGTTGATTTTATTTTTGAATTGATTTAGCATGTTTGTTTGAGCATCTTTAATGAGTTGAGTTGTTTTAACTCCTGTATCTCGTTTGAATTGTTAGTTTGTTCCTTTGACTGGCCATATCTTTGTTTTTTCTAGTGTGACTTGTAACTTTTTGTTGATGCCTAGGCATCTGGTTTCCTTGATTAATTTATTCTAGAGGTTGTTTTCTGTTTTTCTTGTTGGTTGGCTTTGTTCTCTATTTATTCTTTGATGTTTAGTTCAACTTTTTGTAGACCTCTAGCATGGCTTCTGATTAAATTATCAGAAGTTTTTAGCTCTTGTTATTCTGGTTCTTTCCCTGTGTATATGGAAACTTTTTTTGAGGAGGGTATACCCAGATATGATCAACCCCAGTCAGATTTTCCCAAAGCAGACAGGCCCAGGTCATAGGAAGAGAGTGTAATCAGTACCAAGTTTCCCTGAGGATGAGACCCAGCAGATTGTGAGACCTCCAGACTCTGTGCTTTTCCTATCCTGCTCAGCAGGTGGCACTTGTCAGCCTGCAGCTCCCCACTGGTGTAAAGAGGAGTGGTGCCTTTAATTCTCAGTAGATCCTATACTTGCCAGGGATGTGGTTAAGAGAGAAGTTGAGGCAGAGGGAGGACTTACACTGTGTCTGCCCTGCAGCTCTTGGGGAATGAATTCTCTGAAGGAGGGCCACCACTTGAACTAGGCTTCATGCCCCCTTTTCATGGGGATATGCCCTCTAGGGAATTATCTTCTTCACTTGACTCTTGCTTTGTCTCTCAGTCCTATATTAACTCCATCCTTGCCTGAGTCAGTGCTCACAATTGAAAATGCCTGAGCTTTCTCTAATGAGCTACTTTGAATAATTTAAAAAAGAGAGAGAAAAAAAGAAATCCCCTTTTCAGAGCCAGTCCCGAGCCCCCAAGTTTCACCAGTCAAGAGCCAGAATTGGTAACCAGCTTTATGTTCCCCTTTTCTTGGGGTACAACCCTTTTCCAGTATTCTGAGCTTGGCTGACTCCAAAAGCTTCTGCTTTATTTATTTGTTTGTTTATTTATTTATTTATTTATTTATTTATTTATTTATTTATTTTTCCATCAGCCCTGCCTACTCTCTGCTGAGAGAGACCTCAGGGTTCCTTTCCTGCTTGTTCTGGGTTTATCGATGCTCATAGCTTATATTTAGTAGTCCGGATTTATTAGTTAAAACCACAGTTGGAGCTTGGTTGAGCTACCCTCCTTTGCTCCTAGTAGAGACTGCTTCTTTTACTGACAGGGCAATGTTCCAACTCAGCCTGCCGTGCAAGTGGGGGAGGGGCACCAGCCTTTACAGAGGCTTTACTTCCAGTTCTATGCTGAAATCTCAGCCATTCCACCCATTCTAAACTGGTGTACAATGTGTGTGCAGTCAGTGATGTCCCCCAAACAGTTGTTCCAGGCTGTTTACTATTTGTTCCTGGATGTTTACTAGCTGCTCTAGAGGACTAACTAAATTCCACACATCCCTACACTGCCATCTTTCCCTGCCTCCTTTTAATTATTTTTTGGCTTTCCTGTTAGCACTACTCATGTTTAGCCATGTGGAGCTAACTGTATTGTGAATATATGTTAGATTTTTATTGTTTTAAGCAAGCCATGTACCTTTTTCATAATGCAATTATGTTTATTAAGGTGTTGAAGAAAGACTTTATGTAATATGAAAATATACATACTTTTGTATATTCTATTAAATTAAAAAATACTTTTTTAAGTCTAGTAAAATGAATAAAAGATATTTACAGTGATAGTTAAAAGTACTAAAAATAAAGAAAAAAACAATTGCAATTGGAAAGGCCTTTCTAAGCATAACATGAAAACTAGAGAACTTTAGCATATAGAAATTATATGCAGTAAAATGCTATAAACCATTTTGTAATTTAAATAATATTAGAAAAATATGTAATGCATATAACTACACATAATGTATGCTACCCCTAACTCTTATAGTTATCTTACACTGAATAAGAAAGAACCAAAAGAAGAATGTGCAAGGGAAAAAGACAAATATTTGAAGAATTATTTAACTGCAAAAGTTTACAAACAATGTAAAGTTGCTTTTGCATGTCAGAATGGGCATAGAACACAAACACACACACACAGTGATAATGTCCAGAATTGGTTCTATAAAAATATTAACATAAGAACACAAAAATATGTGTACAAGGATGTTAAGTATAATTTTGTCTTTGGTACTAAAATATTTTAAACAGCTTAAATGAATAATAATTGGGAAAAGCATGGTTCACTCACACTTCGGAATATTATGCATCTGTTAAAAATGAGAAAGATCCATATGAACTAAAAAGTAGAGGTCCATGATAGTGCAACAAGCAAGCTGTCTAATAATATACATCATAAGAAATTCTATTGCTTAATATAGATAATTCCTATTAGTATATGGATACATTTTTAAGGAAGAGAATATGCATTAAATCCTATTGGAAACTTTTTCTGAGAAACTGGATTATGGAAGATCTTTTACATTTAACTTTACTCATTTCTATATTGTTAAAAATTTTGCAATGAACTTGTATGACTTTGTAAAAAGGAAATAACCATAAAAGATTTTAAAGAGTCTACTAGATCCATTTACAAAATTTGTGAAGGCAAGAAAATTTTATCATGTCCTTCATTTCTAAATCAGTGAAAGTTGGTACTGACTGAGTGGAAATTGAAATACTTTACTAAAAGCAGATTAACTGTAACATAAATCACTTGGTGTTTTTGCTGAGGTTTTTGCAAGTTTAATGCATATTATGCAAATGAGCTCTATGATTCTGGGACAGTTGCATATAAAGTAAAAACTCTAGACTCTGTAGACTCATCATTCAAAGTTTGGAGTTGTTCTTTTCTCAGAAGGTAAACTAAAAAAAAGCACCTATATCCATAACCAATTCTGATGAAAAAAGATGAATCTGTGGAGTCAAAGTGATACAAAATTTCAAATTAAGTGGCTAAGTTTTGTTACAGTTTTTGTTAATCAAGGAAGGGAGATAGAAAAGGTGAACCTTGAACTGTAGTCTTTAGGAAAGCAAATTTTAAAAAAGGTTTACATAAATGTCATTTTGATTTCTGGGCATTAGTTGATAAAGGAGAAGATGGCTTAAGAGGAATGAAAAACACTGAACATTCTCACAAAATGAATATCCTTTGGAATAGGGAGGTAGATATGTAATATGTAAGATACAAGAGAACTCAAGCATAAAGAGAATATATTATCAAAAAAAAAAAAAGCAACTGAAGAAGTGGCATGTAAGTACAACTCCTTCCCCCATCTCTCCCATCTCCAGCAGCATCCCCAACAAAGAAAAAAAGGGATACTTAAGAGATCAACATGTAAAAAGGGATTGGTCCTATAAAATGACAACAACAATGCATGTGATAAACTAAAAGTCAGAAAAATCAGACTTTCAAAAAATGTCAACAACAAAAAGGGTCATTTTACATATGAATTTCACAAAGAAAGAAATATGCTCTCTTATTGAGACAGATAATATTCTAGTGACAGGCAGTAAAACAACTGTGTCTATTTTATTTTCATTTCTTGGATAGAAACTAAAGATAAGATTATCATTGTTATTCTTATGTTTACACAGCACTTTGTATTGCAGTTGAAGCATCTCACATACCTTTCATCATGTGTGTTTCACTGTTTCCCTATAAGGTATGTACAGTCATTTTCATTTTATAGTAATTTTCAGTGGCAATAAGATTTATATGAAGGGACACAGGGGAAGGGTGGCACTCTGAGGCCTGCTTACTCCAAATAGAATATTATTTACTGTATCTTCCTTGATGCATATAATTTGGGAAATATTGAGTTTGAGGAATCCTTCAGGAGAGGATCTCCAGTTGGCAGTTGATATCTGGATTTGAATTCAGGAGCGAGACCCATGCTGGAGGCTCTATTTGGAGGGATCACAAAGATTGATTGTAAATGAGATTCCCTCTCCTTTGTGAAGCCAGAAGAGAATGATTTCTGAAGAATGGACAGAGTGAAGATGCCAAAGAATAGGAGATGCTATGGGAAGGGATTGTTTATTTCTAGGAGAGAACTGCCAGCCTCGATCTGAGAAATGAAGAGATTAGGGAGCAGAACAGTGAAAAGAGACAAGTCTTCCAATAAGTATGAGAGTAACAGGGGAAAGAAATTGGTCTCTGGAGGGAAACAGTAAAACTGGAAGTGTTTTGAACATATTTTTAATGCTGATATTCAGAAGGAAGTGAAAAGAAAAAGATAAAGATGCAGTCATAATAGGGAATCAATGATGAAATGAGGCTCTTCGTGAAGAGGGGGGGCCAGAGTATTGAAAGAGGGATTTGCTTTAGAAATGAGGGTCACCTCCTGGGCTTCTTTTTGGGAATGGTGGTGAGTCTAGTGTCAGAGGGTGTTATTGACCAATTTCTACCAGTTTCTCTGTAAAGTAGGAATTAAAACCATATGCAGAGAGCAAAGAAAACAAAGGTTGTCTGGGAAGTTTGAGAGAAGAAAAGTTTCAAAACAGGTAGAGAGGATGGGAAAGAAAGACAACTGCAGAAAGGAGGAGCACCAGACTGCAATGGGGATTCAGCTGAAGCTGGAGGGCATGGCTTTGGGGTGGTTGTGTGAGCTTTTTTCATCAGTGCTAAGAAGCCCAGGGATAGGCAGGGGAAAGATAAACAATTGGATTGATTTACAGTAGGAATATTGAAGAGCAAACAGAATTGGGAAAAGAGTGGTTGAAGCGATAGACTGTGGAGTCTACATTGTATAGCATAGCAAGTGAAGGCAGGGAAGTTTAAAGGAATTATAGTAGAGGGGTCAAGGTATCAGAGATCTTGGCTTTGTTGAAGAACAAATATAGGAAGAAATTTCCCTTTAGTCATATCACTGGTGTGGTGGTTTGAAGCTGTACGTACCTCAGAAAAACATATTCTTAAATTTAATCCATTCCTGTGGGTGTGGACTCATTCACTGTAAATAGGACCTCTTGATGAGGCTATTTCAGCTAAAACGTGATCCACCTGTGTCAAGATGGGTCTTAATCCTCTTACCGGAGTCCTTTATAGGCAGATGAAATTTAGACAAAGAGAGAGAAAGTCACTTAAGCAAGAAACTGAAATCAACAAAACCCAGCAGAGAAGGGAGAGACCAGCAGACGCCACTATGTGCCTTGCCATGGGGCAGAGGAGCCAGGGATCACTGGCAACCAGTATTCGGGAAGAAAGTATTGCCTTGATGATGCCTTAATTTGGACATTTTCCTGGACTTTAAACGTGAGTGAATAAATGCCCTTTGTCTAAACCCAATCCGTTTCATGGTATTTTCCTAGAGCAGCCTAGGAAACTAAAATAACTGGCAGCCCTGGTTTATATGTAACTTTTATCTCCAAAAGCAGCATCTAATAAATAAATGAAAATTTGCAGAATAAATTAGGATTTGGTGTCATCAATCTAAAAGCACCAACTGTATTAGTTGAAAATGTTTAGTATTATGTCCATACTATATGAAATAAGTTAGTCTTTGGCAAACATATTCCAAGAACAAACAAGCCCAAATGGATATACTATGTCCATCAATTTATAATGGCTTAAAACCTTAAGATTTAACATATCTTTTAGATACCCTAGGAACTTGTTAGAAATGTAAATTTTATGTCAGCCACCCCCTTACTGAATCAGAAACTCTGAAGGTGGGGTCAAATGATTTGTGTTTTAGTAAGCTTTCAGGTAATCCTGATGAACCAAAAAGTGTGGGAACCACAGTAATCTCATAGGTGTAAATGATTTGCCAGAAAGGTCAACCTGAGCTTTTCTCTGGTAATTGTGATTTCAACTTATATTCTCTGCTAAAGTTGTTCTTTCAAAAGTCGCTATCTCAGACCAATTTCCTACCTAGAAATCCAGATTGACCAGGCATGAGAAAGATACAGGGAATGTACAGTCAAAAATAAAAGAAGCACCATAGTGTCCTGAATAAGTTTGTTAAAAGAGTAAAAAGAGAACAAATTCAAATGTCAATAAAATACTTTTGATTTGTGTATGTGCATATTATAAACATAGGTAACTTAATTTATGCTGTTTTGTCAGTTGAATGTGCATTAGAAGTCAATATTACCATATATAAGATAAAGAAACCAAGGGCTTTACAGGTAATAGAAAGCTTAAAGAAAAGCAACAAAGTCACATGATTGATAAAATGAATGTACTTGATGGGAATTTTGGGGGCCCTGCATTCTGCCTCCAAAGGGGGCTGTAATGAAATCTTGATATTATTCATTACACTTTAATTGATCTGGCAGTATTAGGGAAGGAGGAGGAGAAAGGAAAGAAAGAGGCAAGCACAGGAGGAGGAAGAAGAGTAGAAGAAAGTAGAGCTGTAAGTTTCTTGAGACATGGGAGCAAGATCAAACCTTGGTCCCAAGCATAGATTCTCCATGACACTAACTAACAGTTCAAGAAAATTCAGCAATAACATTGTCTTGGTGTGATAACAGTCCGCTTTCTTGTTGTTACATCTTCTGCTTTTTCTTTCTCCAGCAATTATAACTATGAAGAGTAAGACAAAAGTGAAGAGCCTAACATAAAAAAAAAAGTTTCCAGTTTTCTCTGAAATTGGTTCCTTTGATTTGAGACATAGAGTAAAATGTAAATAACCAAGATCAAATTGAATTAACAAATCAAAGTGTTAATCAAAATGAATTAACAAATTCATGGGGAAAGGAAAGGGAAACAAGATAAGCAATAAGTTAAAGTCTTTTATGATTTAATAATATTTCTATTAAAACAATTTAGTTACAATAGACTGCAATAAATTAACAATAATGTTTATTTTAAACTTCTGGTTATAGATATACTTCTTGATTGTAATTTACCAAAATAATTGATATGAAATTAATTTATAAAAATATTGTGTGTAACTGCTATGAAAAATAATATCCAATCAAATGGAGGTCATCTATTTTTTTCAAATATCAAATTTAGAATGCTATTCCTGTTGACACAGTGGATTAATTCATGAAAATACTGTAAATTTATAAATAACTAATAGGAGCACAAAATATTCAATTTAATTAATAATGAAAATTACGATTATTGTGATGTCCTGTATACTACATTGAAACTGTTCTCACAGCCAAGACAATATGTAGTATCTTTGATACTAAACCACTCTATCTGCATTTCTGTAACAAAGGATTTCATTTTCTTGAAACATGTTATGGCCTAGTCTCATTAATTCAGAAAAAAAGAAAATGCAATCAAAGAAGTCTTTAGAGGTTCTAAAGTCACCTGAAGTTTGGGGGTGGTTAATAACATCACTGCTATTAGCTTAAATTGACCCTATTAACCCTAGTATGTTATAGAGAATTATTCATATTTTGATATAAAAATTTTGTTGTCATTTCGCTGGATCTCATGAGAGAAATTCAGGGCCCAAAATAGTACTGTACATAACTTGTGTGGAAATGAAATTCATATCCCAGTATTGCACCCTACATTGGCTATAAAACCTCAAAAAACTTTTACTTTTTCATGTGAAACTTCTACCACTAGTTGTGGGAACTTGCACTGAACTTTCGAACTTAAGTTTCTTTTGCATTTACACCATATTTAGAAATTCCCTTTTTGAAATAGGTGGACAAGTTTGTATGTTTAAAATATTTTACTATACAAATATTACATTCTACAAAAAATACCATATATATTATAGGGTATATTATATCTGCCATTCTTACATGATTTTATAAAACACTTTGAAACAGTCCACAGATTCCAGGATTTTAGGATTTACAAATAAAGGAATTTTATTTCCAAAATGTGATGTATTTCAACTTACATACAGTTATAAGATGATAGCATGTCAGCACTTCTAGGATACAAAGTTTTGTTACTGAGACACTTGAAAATATTCCTTTAACATGCTTTCTTATTTCTTTTTGTTTTCTTGAATGAAAAAGAGGAACAATGCTATTTAATAATAATTTAATATTAATATGGATAAGTTAAACCCCAAACTGCATTGTCATATTAATGGGTAAAGGTTTTTGAAGTATGGTCAATTTATTGATTTGAGCATTAAAACTGTTCCTGTTACTTAGGCAACTTTCTTTTGTTACATTAAGAATGGTAATTTTATTGAGAAAAGCACAATAGAAGATGATTGATTGTCTGCTTTTGTCATGGAGATGAATTATTGCAGAGTGCATACATAAAAAAATAAAAGCATTGTTCTATAAATTGGTCCTTGATGCTTTGTTCATTTGAGCTCATTGTTTGAAGACTCCAGGATGAGCTAATATTAAATAGCATAGTAAATAAAAGCATTTTTTTGCTGAAGCAAAATTACTTTCTTCACTAATGAAACTTAACTTTAGGAAATTACAGTGTCTGCCAGTGTGCTACATTTAAAATGTGTAATTTAATTTATGTCAAAAGCTGAGTATTACAGAAAGTTTGCACAGCTATTATAATTTTATTAAATTAGTAATAAGTGTGCATAATGAAAAATGAAAAACTTTTTATTTAAAACTAAATGGATGATGAAAAAGTTTTGGTAATAGATGGTGGTGATGGCAGCATGACATTGTGAATGTAATTAACAGTATTGAGTGACGTGATTCAAGGGGAAATTTTAGGTTGTGTATGCTACTAAAATAAATATTTAAAAAAAATACATGGAACTACACAACACAAACAGTGAACCCTAAGTTAAACCATGGACTACAGTTAATATTACAATTATAAAAATGCATTTTCACCACTAGTGATAAATGTACCACACCAATGCAAGGTGTAAATAATAAGGTGGTATATGGGAGTCATGTATTTTATGCATGATTGTTCTGTAAACCCACAACAAACAGATTTGTAATGATACTATTTTGAAAGATAAATTTTAAAATAATAAAAAAACTAATGGAAAAGCAGCACACAAATAATGCAAATTAAAAAGTGGTACATTTAATTTTAGACAGTTGAATAAAATCTATTAGGAAAAAATATAATTGTTAGTAACTGCTGAATGACTTCAATAACTTTTTAATAAAAAAAATAGAATCATGACTCAAATTTCATGAGCTTTAAAAAGATAAAACATCAGAATAAAAAATGTTCCATCAATTATTATGTCTCTAAAACAAGACATAAAACACTGCTTTTAAATAGATTAGTGTCATACCAACTTATTATTTGCTTCTTGGAGAAATTCGTTCTTTATATCTGAGGCATGGATAATATCTAACATAATTAATCCATTATTTTATTGTTTGGTTTTCAGATAAATTTTAATGTCAGTGACAATCAGATCTCTCCAGCTATGCCACTTTTAACCTAGCTCTTTTTTTTTTTTCCAGTGCTCTGCTATTTGCTAAGAGATAGAATACTTCATTCTAGATACAGCTATCACCTGGTGTTTGCTAAATCACTGTGAAACTCTTGCAACAGCTGTTTATTCCTGGGGAAACATTCACTTCATATTGCAGCAATAAACTGATCATTGCCAATTAAATGCCCATTAATTGTGTAAGCAAGGATTACTGCCAGATGTTTACATTAGAAAGAAAAATATCCTTTGCCATTCATTTTCCACTTATAGCCATCCCTTTTCATGTAGATAATTATGTGTAAGAGTTTGATTTTTTATAACATGCCACAAATTTCAATTCAAAATTAATAAAATAATCTCTCCATAGGTTGATTTAGTAGAGGTAGACTAGAGTACATTATACGTATAGTGAAAAGAATAAACTTGGACAAAATCATTTTGTTCGATGCAAAATAATCTTCAAACATTACACAGTGATTCAAATTTTCTTCTTTGTTTTATTTGCTATATTACACGTGGCCTAGAAGTTGTCTTAATTTCCCTTTTATTACATTTGACCTCTTATATCTTACAGAAAAGAAAACTGTAAAAAGAAAGGACTCCATATGAAATAAAAGTGGGTGGTTTTTAGATTTTTAGAAAAGTCTTCAATTCTGTGTAAAGATTTTTTTATGGAGCTTTGTGGAGCTTCACTCTACCTCAAAATATAATGTAAGTTCTTCACCAAAATTCAATAATGATGAAAATGAAACATGCACTTAATATTATGTCATCCCAAATAAATTATTTCTCAACACCAAAACAAATGGAAAATAAACACTAACTATAATGAATATATTTATCACCTCTTTTAGTGTCTAAATAAATGACATGAGTTAAGGAAAAAAAATAATGCTTCCACGGCAATATACACCTATAAATCATGTTTCTTAGATACAAGAGCTTTCACAGAATATAGCAGATACCTATTTCTTTGAACTGCGCTTTCATGTTTTTATAAGGAATAGCAAATTCATGGACACAGCCACTCTGTCAGTATCACTGCCCCCAGCCCTACACCCCAGCCATACAGTGTATGCAAACAACAGCAAAAAAACAACAAAAAGATTAGGTGCCATTCTGTTCCTCACCATACAGAACCACACCTCCTTTTTGGAAGGTGATCACAGGACACATTCAGAGCTGCGGAAGACATGAAATAGTAGCATCTGGCTCCTTAAATATCTCCACAGGCATTTGTAATGGCATCTTTGAAGTTTTCTCTGCATCTGTCACATGTTTAGACTGTACACTGACTGCCCCAGCTGAGCATGATTTTGATTCTTTGAGACTTTGAATAGTGTAATCTGTTTAAGAATAAGGCCCAGGAAAATCCCTCATAATATCCATACACAAGCTCTTTCAGGATTGAAAAAGGGGGTCCTCATTCCCATAACCGTTATTTTTTTATGCTTAAATGATGCCAGCCTTTGAATTAATAATACATCCTACAGTTACATCCCAGCTTTGCATATTTTTTTGAGAACCTGTACTCAAAAATCACATCTTGTCTACATTTTTTTTAAAACCAGTATTATAGAAATTACTACTTGAGAAGCAGGCATCTGTAAATGTGATGTGTGCATAATCATCTTGGCACCTAATTATAAAAGAAATCTGACCACTGTCAACTCACTTTGAAAATCATTTTTGATTCAATCAATTGGGCATCAAGTATATCAAGTGCAGAATATAAAAATAGAGAGAGAATTGACTTAAATGGTAGTTTGAGGGCTACTGACTTTGCATCTATTAAATTAATGTACTTCTAACAATTAAGTCATAAAGGCTACTTAACCCACCTCAAAAATTGTATACTCTATCACCTACTATTAATGGGATCCTTACAATAATATATCAAATCATCCCATAAATACAAATTAGGAATATTCAAGTATAGCTTCATCTTTGACAATTTCACAGTTTTTTATTTGACATTTTTGAGGTAAATAAAATTTTCTTTTGGTATCTTTAAACTTAATTTTCTATTTTATTTTCTTCAATTGAGGAAAGATGCTTAATAAGTTTATTGATGTTAGAATTTCTCTTTCCTTTGAGTGTTTCTGTAATAAGGAAAGACCACATGAAGGAAAAAAAAATGCTTCACATTAAATGATGGCATACACATGCACTCACACACAAATCAAAACAAACGAAAATTACTGAGTGTGAAGACACATAGGAATGTGATTAGATAAGCAGATTGTATATTTGTAGATAAACAGACATAAAATGAGGATCACAAGTATAAACAAATGTAGCCACATAAATACCCTATGATCTTTGGGTTGAAGACAACCCTTAGTAACCTAAGACTTTGAAGACAGTCACCCTTAAGTTGGCAGAAGAGGACAAGAAGAAAACTGTGTCACTTTTTCTTTAGTGATCTGTTCTATAAGGGAGTAGGGAACTATCCCAGAAGGATACACTGAATGCTGTTGATTGTTTTCATGTGGAATATGGTGTGGATCTGGATGCCTTCTTTGCAAACAACCCCCGTTTCTCCCAGCTGCTTCATATCCATTTGTGTATTCATACCATACCTCACTCCAGGGTTCTGATCACTAAAATTCATATCAACTCATTTGTGGCAATAGTTACTTTACAAATTAAGAGCAGAGAGAAATGTCTATGTCATTCCACAATCATTGTGCATCTATAAAATTTGGAAGTCACTTTTGGCATTTTATTGATCGATGGTGTGGAAAATCTCTTCTTGAAGAATAACTTAGTTTCAATTTCATCTTTGTTATCAAGTATCTATGCCACACAGTGTTCCTCATTTCTTTTATCCCATTAGGTGATAGAGTAAGAATTTTAGAACAAATCATTGATTTTTGTGACTGCTAAAGAGATACTTGGCTGAAAAATAAGTCGACTATGTAGCAGAATAATAAAGATTCAAAAAGATAGGCTACAAAAAACCCCAGAAGAAAGCCTAGAGATACTAAAGGGTGGTACAGAGAGGAAGCTTCAGACAAAATATTGGGTTACTGATATTAATTAAACTACTTATTTATTCAATAAGCATTTACTAAGTCACTATTATGTTCCAGGCATTATGAGAGAGCACAATGTAGTGGAAAAATATACTCATTTGCTAATGGTTTTAATTCTGGTTCTGCCACTAACTGGTTGTTAACCACAAGTAGAGAATCCTACTTCTCTGAGCACAAATTTTCTCATTTGTGAAATGGGTAAAATAGATATCTAAGTATCTTTCAGCTCTAAAGTTCATTACTGAATTTTTCATTTTTCAATCAGACGCTTTGCCATATTGTACATATAGCCCACAGGTCTGCAGATTGCTGCTCCAGACTCCTCAAGCTGAACAGGGAATTTCCTGCTCGCACAGTTGAGTTTGTATCAAGATATTATGCTGAAGTTAGTACAACATGCAAAAATGTTGGGAAAAGAAAATCCCTACCACCTGGAAAGGGAGAGCAAAAAAAGAGATCCTTCAAAAGGCAAATAGTAGAGCCTTATGTCCAGAATGAAAGCTTACCTCCAAATACGCCACATGATTATGCCAAGAATCCCATAGTGTTGTATGAGACATTAGATCCACGATGTTCTCCAAAAGAAAAGGGTTTGGTGATAAAACCAGTTTAAAACATTCCCTACATTACCCATCTTAAAGATTCAGGAATGACAGTTCTGAGAAGTCTTACATTGTTTAATGCTACCCTTCCAAATTTATCTTCACACAGTGCTGCAGAATCCAATATAGAAAACACTGTACTAGAAAATGAAACCCGGATGAGGCTTAATGGGTTTCTTAGAAAACAGCCTCTAAGGCAGTTAGGGCTCGGAGACCAATGAAGATTCTATAACTTGACCTGCACAAAAAGGCATATAGCCAAGAGAACATCCTATGTTGTTAAACTTACCAGCCATTCCACAGGCGTCAAAAGGGTAGCTGGGTGAGCACCACACACCTTAGTTTCTAGGGAGGACAGACTGTTTCCATGAGTAACTTTTATTGCTGTGAAGTGCAGAGGAATTTGAAGCATAGATACTGAATACAGTGAAACTCTTTAAAAAGTTCCCTGGAAATGTGGTTTTAGATGTAATTGCATTGAGTCTTGGCTCTCATCCTCCACGTAATACATATTCCCAAACAACTACAGCCTAAAGTTCCAATTTTCTGGCCAGAAGAGGGTGTCTGTGCAGGAGAAAGTGAGATTTAGGGAGAGAAAGAAGGACTGGCTTTTCTTAGGAAACAAGGCAGTAGGTGGATTCTTGCAGCCACAGTAGCCTCTCTACCCAATCTCTGGATTGGGCCAATGAAGCAGGCACCATATTTCATTACTGAATTCACTCTCAAAGGACTGTTAACAATCCCCTTTAATATTTAAACTAGAGCAAACACTACCAAATGGTGACAAACTGTGACAAGAACAGATCTGAAACACTCAGCGGCACCCAGGGACCTTATAAACAACTGCTATACAAATTTTCCCCAGTCATGCCATTTCTCTTGAAAATTTAGAATTCTACATCCATTTTACCTAACTGATTTTTTTTGACCCAAGTTATCACTTTATGGCAGGGTTTTGCTGTACATGAACTTTGAATTCATGTTGAAAGTAGTGGTCATGACCATGCTAAACAAATTCTTCGGAACAGAGTTTCTAGGATAGTTGTTTAACAATCACCTCTTAGCTCTTAATACTGTTTTAGAACACTTTTGTTGCAAGGAAGTAGAATGAATTTACTTTTCTCATGTAGCAAACAACAACAGCTGCTGACACTGAATGTTGTTTAACTAGCTCAGTTGTATCACATCTATTTCATCTATAATTTTTTGTTCTTTCTATTAAGGGTGGAAAACTGCCATTACAACTTGGGCATCATTTCTACATTCAAAGACGGATAAGGTAGAAGTTTCCTAACAGTCATGACTGTCATTTTTATCACTGAAAGCAACAGACTTCTCAGCAGACTGTAGGAGATTTCTACTTTAGCCCAAACTATTATGAAGCAACAAGGGATTCGGTTAAAGCAGGTGTCAAAGCAAGAAAAGTAAGGATAGTTAAAGGGTGCTGAGCAGCCACAAAAAAATGACATATCCTCTCTAAAACTGATTTGTCTCTTGTTTTAATTACAAAGATTCTCCCAAGTGTCAAGAAGCTGAGAAAAAAATAAATAAACAATGACTGAGATATATTTCTTTCTACCTAACAAAAAGGGAGAGCTTTTAAATTTCAGATTAAAACAATGTTTTTGGCTTTTTCCTACTTAAATGAATTGGGAATATAAGACACTTACATATAGCAATGGTAATCCAAAACAATTCCATTTTCCACTGATGAAATCTCTGTTAAGGAGATCTCTGATAAAAATTTCATTCAAATCCAAGGTTTCTCTTTGTTTCGGTGACTATAATTCGTGTTTCTAGGACATCTTCAATTGCCTACTGTCTCATTATGATTATTAACACTGACATTTTTACTTTCAAATGTGTCCCAGCTTGAGCAATAAATTATACGGTCACCCTATCCATTACTCTCCCTGAGGTAACGATTCTCAAATTTATCTCATTAGCCCAAATCATGTAGCTGAACTAGAGAACTCCACGAAAAGTGGCCTACTTGATCTCCACTTAAATATGCTACCAAAAACTCAACTATCCAAACCCAAACTTAGACCATCTATTCAATGGTTCTTACCAAGTCTTCTTTTGCTATGCGACTCACAGTGAAGAGCCCAAGAGATCAGGCATGAGTCCCAGAAATCTCCTTTAAATATATGCATAAGCTACCTAATTAACTCCATTCCACACACTTCCAAATTTTCCCTATCTGTGAGAAATCGAAGAATGGGGAAGCAAGTTTAATTTCACATTTAGAATTTCCTGCTTTAGAATTGGGAGGCAATAAAACAAAACTTTTTCTGAACACATTGATGCCCCAGCCAGACTCCCTGTCAGAATCACTAAGATAATTAAAAGGAGTCAATTCATTATGACTTTCTGAATTGAGCTTATGAGAACCACTGTTGGTCTCCTGAAAAGAATGGCTACCAAAGCAAATATAACAAAAATCAGAATTAGATAAGGTTGAAACCCCCTGCATCTATTTTCTATGACTTTGAAGGCAGCACTGCTCTTCTGTGGCCCTTCTGTTAACTTTTAGCCATGATTGCAACCAAGACTGCAGTCTAAGGGTAAAACCAGGCTACAGAACAGAGGAAAAGAGTTCTTCCAAGGTTGAGCAGTGCAAGCAGAAATGCAATCTTCACCTACACCCCTCCCTAGGCCCTTCACATCTAACCCAACATTTCATTATTTACCGCTCGTTTGTCCCTTGGAAAAAGTTAATACAGTTTCTCTATCTTTCAACTACTCCCTAGACTGAACTCTCATACCCTCCCCCCTGTACAACTGTAAGAACCTCCTCACTACCCTGCCAGCATTTACTACTGCCCCATTTCAATCTCAAATTTCATTTAAAAATGAAAACTCATTAATTTTTTTGCCTGCTTAAAGCTCTTCAATGATTTCCCACTGCTTTTAGGATAAAGGTCCAAATCTTTACTATGGCCTATAAGACTCTTCATTACCTGGCCTATGTTTGCCTCTAAATTGTCATTTTAAACCAGTTTCCTTACATTCCTAAATCCTTTATTACCTAGCGCTTTTTTCAGTTCCTTTAAAACATCTTTCTCTCTTACTTCTCATATCTTCTGCATACTCTGTTCAATCTTCTTAGGAAAGTCTCCACCTTCTTCTTTAATGTCTGTCATCATTCATATCCCAGCTCAAACATCATTTCCTCAGACCCTCTCATACCTGCAATACTCTCTCATGGCTCCCAGAACTGTTCCTTTACAGCACTCAACCTAAGATTCATACATACTTATATAATGGTTTGATCACAATTATCTCCTCCACTAAACCTCTCTTTTTGCTAAGCATTATATCTTTAGCACTTAGTGTAGTTCCTGGTACATAGTAGGTGCTCAACAAAGATTTATTAAATGAATGAATAGATGAATATATACATAATACGCATAGCATCATAGGGTCATGTTTAGTCTTCTACCACCCACAGTCACTCCAAGTGAGAGTCATTCTTCCAGAAGATAATCTTAAAGGACAGAATTATTAATACACATCAAATTATTTGTGAATTTTTCATTCATACACATATCCAAATTTCATTCCTATTATATTGACTGACTGTGCTGCTCTTAGCTTAACAGTTAATAATGATTACTCATTGTGTAGAATAGCAATTTAAAATTTGTCCTAAAACCATTCAAATTTTGAAAAGTGATCTCTTATTCCAGTAGTTTAGAATTCTTTTAAATCTGTTTTATATGATATTTTGGATCTTAGACATATTTATTTTATCCTTTTCCTACTGTTGTAGGCTCTATAATGCTCTACACAGATCTCCTATATAGATCAGGCCAGTGCATCCATCAGCCACTATGAAGGTTGGCTGCTACCAGATCACAGCTGAACCCCTTTTAAAGGGAAAATTGTCCTTGAAAAGATGAAATTATGAGTTCATTGTCACCAGATCACCAAATAACTAGCATACGTTGACTCAGGCAAAATTATTCAGAAAAAACTAACACTTAATTAAAAGCATTTTTCTTCATAATAAAATGTTTAAAATTGTCACTACATAACTCCAAAGACTTGATAAATACCACTTCAACTTTCAGTTGCAGTATTGAGATTTACCAAGGTAAGTATGTACCAGGAGGAATTCTTCCTCCTACCTATCCCAGTCCAGTGCAGATTAAAGTATTAAATAATTTTAATTTTACGGTGTGTCTAAAAAAATGTGATGATTAGGTCATTCATTCACATAAGAACAAAATCAATATGGTCTACACACAAAAAAGAACAGATTGATAAAAGGCCCTAGAGAGTTTGGACTGCTCAACTCTTATTTTAGTAGCCAAGAAAAAAAACTGAAGGGCTAAAATTTAGTGGTTCAATCTACTATCCTGGACCAACTATCTTCAGCTACTTATAGTTCTCTAGAGAGCCAATAAGTGTTCATCAATTAAAATAAGAGAAAAAGATAAACAACTCTTGTCAAGATGGCTATTAATGTTCAGAAGTATAGCAAGTTACCCAGTCTCGGCTCAGTCCCTGGTGACTATAACTGCTTGGTAGATAACTGACCATAATTCACATAATGTGGCAACTTTGAGTCTCAAAGGTCCAAGATAAAGACTGCAGAGAGTTCTGATGTCAGAGTTTGCAGCCAAGGGTCTTCTTTGGGGGCAGTACTGGGAAGACAACTATGATCATCAAGATAAAAGAAGTCACAGTAACAAACACATGTCAAATATTCTTATTTAAAGTAAGGATATTTAAGTCCCCTATCTAGGTATTTGTGTTGGAGTAAAAACTTATTGAATAAATGAAATCAAAACTTGCTTAAATTAGATTTCATATTCAAGATTCCTAAAATTTCAGTACAGGAAAAACCACTCCACTTTGAATATGCTTTCTGTAGCTAGAAAATGCTTTATTTAACTAGATTCTATCTTTAAATTAACTATTTTATGTACAAGAAAATTAGAATAAGGTAAGCACATTAATGAATGAACACTAAACAATCTTCATACAACACAGTATTTGATATTAGCTTGTATAGCTAATCTGGATGCCATCCTTTCTCTTTTGTATGTCGTTTATCTTTTAAAGGATTAGATTTTAAAATTAAGGAAGCTGAACAAAATTTTGAAATGAATATTTTTTCTTGCAAAAAAATGGGATAAAATACTTACCCAAAATGGGAAAAAATAAAACTGATTCTTTCCAGGCTGAATTCAGCATAGCTGAAGAATGAGGATTCCTAAATTGAAAACCATTCAATTTGTGTTTCAGAATAAGTTGGTAGTAAAATAAAATCAAACTTATGGCTATCCATTTATTCTGTTTATGTTATAAGGACATATTCAGTTCAGTGGTTATTAAATTTGACCTTAATCAGCAATTCTTGCAAATATATTTCTAAATATTTATGGGAATCCTAAATCATACAAAAACATACACATGCACACAGGGCCAGGAGAAACAGAGGTTTTGTTATTTTTGTTTTTACTTTGTTTTGTTTCATTCATGTTGTTTAAAATCTTCTGGGAAGAAAAAATCAATCACAATTAATTAAGCAATAGAAGAACAGTATCTTTGCTTCAATAGTCAAAACAATAGTGATTATAAGGAACATGAAATTATTATTGTGGACATTTCTCCTCACGATATCCCACTGAATGGTTCAACTTTATAACTCCCTCCTCAGTGTAGCGTGAGGTAGCAAGAGCAGAGTGAAATTGACTTAACTCCTTGTACAGGAATGTCTGCCCTGAAATTTTTGCAGGGAAATGATGTCCCGAAACCAAAAAAGCCAAATACTCACCAGTAAACTGAACACTAATGACTGCCAGCATCCAAAACCTTATTTCCCAATAGATACCCTGGAAAATTGAGAGAGGCTAGGACAACGTAGGTAGGGAGCAGTGATGCTGGAGAAATAATTGGGAAAAGGTAAATTTAACAATAGAACCAATGGAGTTTTCACTCCAAATGAGTGCTCTTCTCCATGTATGCTATTTTGGAATTATCTACAGTCAAAACAGGTCAAGTTTCTTAAGAAAGGGTTTGCATTTAGTAAAACAAGAAGTGATTCTAGTACTTTCACCACTATACTCCACCTTAAAGGAAATCCTTCCTGGTAATTGTGTAAATGAGACTTTTCCTAAGTTGATAGAAAGATAATAACCTAAGGGGAATTTTCAAAGTTATAAAGGCACATTATAGTTGAGAGTAATCTTATTAAAAATCAAATTCACAACATCAACAGATCCTTCCTGTGCCATGTAATTACTTTACAAACACTTAATTGAAATAAATTGGAAGTGAAACCTGGCCTAGCACAGGCATGTACTGATGGTTAAGTCTCAGCAGGGTGGTACTAGCTCATTAAACATGGTCTTCTCATACGTCTGTCCATTGCATTTTAAGAAAATATTAAAAATAAGAATGCTTGCAATTAAACATGTATATATATAAACATTATTTGCTCTTGTGTATGTAAAACATTCTTGAAAAACATTGATAGAAATAAAGAATTTATATAACTTATTTTTTCTTCTAGATACTTGGAGACAAAGATTATATATAAGAGAACTAAACATTTCTAATGATAATTTGTATTTCAGGATGAGTAGGTAGTCAAATAAAATAAAAGCTTATATAAAATTAACAAAATATTCTATATTACAAACATTTCTCAAGAAAAATGTATAAATGCAGTGCTTAAGAGGTATGAATAGAAGAATGAAACTCACTTAAACCTTCCAAAATCACATTAAGCAGATCAGCGGTCACTCAAAGGCCAGAACTAGAAGGTCAGAAATTGCATCATTGCTATCTCAAGTACGTTGTACTCCTAGATTCTGAGGCTTTTGGGAAAGCGAGCCAACCGGAGTTTCCTCATACTGTCTCACCCAGGACATTGAATTTATTCAGACACAAACCTTATGTCTTAAATCTCAAGCTCAAATAAATTAACCAGGAACATGGGTTTCTGTTTGTGTGTCTGTGGCATTCAGGGCAAGGGGCCAGCATTTACAGGTCAATATAACAAGGGTACTTTTTTTTTTAATAGTGCAATTATATTTTTGATGAATATTCATGGAACAATCCCTTTATGTGAGTATCAAATATCGCACAATCCAAACAAAGACATTCTCTTGTTGGGGCTCAATGGCTCCGGCCATGGGGCCCAGCTACGCAGAGCAAAGCAGGCTGAAGGCTGTAGGGGCAGCTGCGGCAACCCTGTGAAGGTGGAAGCAGAAGCCCAAGCCACAGGCGTCAGTGAGGACAGCTGGTGGAAGGAAAATCCTTACCTCCTATAACATTTCTGGGAATGAATTGTTGGAAATTTTATCACATAAAGTGACTAGATTCCAATAATATTATTTTCTATATTTTATGGGGTGTTTTGATTAGATATTTAGAATTGCTGAGTTCAAATCACATTCCTGATACCTATAAACTTTCAGAAACATAAAACTTTTGATTGTCTAAAATCCCAACATGTTTACACTAAATATATGGTAAAAAAATAAAAAAATAAAAAATCTTGGAAAACTATTAGCAAAAATTAAAAATGAAATTACTGACATCTTTCTTTGAAAAATCCTAATGCTTTACTTACATATTGACTAACCTAATTTGCACTGAAAAATATTTAATAAATCAAAATTTTAAATTATTTTCTCACTCAAGAAAAGGGTGGATGTTTTAAATCTGTATACTAGATTTGCTCGAGTATTTTTCTTTCATCAAAACACATTTATTTTTCATAAAATATTTTTTAAGAACTAGTGGCAAATCAAAGTCCTTCTATATTAGGACTGATAATTACCAGAAACCACGAAACAAACTAGCTTTAACATTAAAGGTATTTACTGGCTCACATAACTGTTGGCCTTCAAAGTTGATTTGATCCAGCAAAGCAACAAAGTCAACATGGAACCTGATTTATTTTCCTCTCTCTGCTTGGCCTTCTGTTGAGTCAGATTCATCCTAGGTCTAATTTTCCTTATTGAGATAAAATGGCCAAGGAAGTATCTTTGCATAAAGCACTATCCAGGAGAAGAGAGAATTTCTGTACCTTAGAAAATCTCTCAGCTTGGTTTTGAATACACCACCCCTGAACCCATTCCTGTGGCCAGAAAAATGCCATGTGCTGCTTGGCTTAGCACCACATCATTGGTACATGGGTAACTCTGATTGGCTTTGACCAATTAAGGACCCACTTGGCATAAAGTCAATTCCATCCAAATTTTACTGTCTACAAAACAGTGGTAAGGTGGAGTCAGAGATGCCATTCAATATCTACACCAAAGCAATTTCCCTCCTCTTACTTGCTAATTAAAGCTCAATTTTGACAGGGTAATGAACCCAAATCCCCTGTTCTCAGGTGTAGGATTGTGACATAGACCTGGCTAGTGTGATATAAGGGTAAGTTTGTTGAAGAGCTATTGCCTGTTTCCTGTCTTTGAACTCAATTATGTGAGGATGAAATTTTGAAGCTTTAGCTATCTTGCAAATATTAACAAGAAAGCCCAGAAGAATCATAGATATTCTCTATATACCATGAAACTGTCATGTCACTCTCTCTCTCTGCTTCTAGACTTCTTGTTACGTGATTTCTACATTATGTATTGTGTAAACCTCTATTAAGCATTTTGCAACTTGTCTAAAGAACATATGGGAAGTCTACCAGGGATTCATTTTTACTTTTCACATTTATATAATTTCAGAATTACAGAAAAGTTGCAAAAATCATACGACTTCCCATATAAACTTTAATCAACTTCTGCAAATGTTAAGACTTTATAAAGCCACAAATAATTATCAAAACCAGAAGAAAAATATTGATCTTTATAGGTGATTTGACAAAATTTTATATTTATATTTATATGTAAAATTTGACAAAATTTTATATATTAAAGTGAACCAAGAATATAAACTTTATGAGGGCAAAGATCATGTCTCTCTTTTCATCATCCATTATCTCACATATTCCCTGACACATAGTAGGTGCTTGTTTTAATTAGGAGTCTTTTCACTGCAAATAACAGAATAATCAAACCAATTTTCAAAAATCAAATTTACTTACTGATAGATTACCTTTCAGTGGCTAAAACTGATATCCATGTTGGTTTGTTTCTCTTTTATTTTATTTAAGAAACAAGAGGGAAATAGCAAGATTATTAAATGGCCTAGTTAATGTTCCTAATGATTAAATTCATCAAGTTATCCCTCCTTCCTCCATGCGTGTGAAATTGTTACTAGCCTTATAAGAATGTTTTCCCCCGTTTTTTCCTGATGTCTTTTTATTACCATTTTTCTTTCAATTTTGTAGCAAAGCATCCTGCTTACTGCTTCAGGCTTACATCTTACCATTTTACCAACCCAATAAAAAGAAATTGCTTTCTTCTCAATAGATTTTGTGAAAGTACTTTGGTTGAATTTCACTGGCTAGATCTGGTTCCGGTACTCCTCCCTGGGATTGTGAGGGTAAGGTCCAATCCAAGCTACATGGAAAGATAATAGAATAAACCATGATTTCCCAAAAGAAAATCAGAGAACTAACCTGGAAAACAAAATTAATACATTCATTATAAAACAAATATTAAGTGAATAAGTCAGTGTATTGTAATGTTCACATATACTTAAGTTTCAACCTTAGGGAGAAGGTACAAAAAAATGAAACTAAAATAAAAACAAGTAAGTTTTGAAATCTCTGAGATATCTGGATAGGGCAATGTAAGCTCTATAAATGGACAGCATTGGCTTTGAATGGCTTGGAGGTGACAGAAGATAGACGTTTTGTAAAAGTTTCTCGACACAAACATTGGTGACCATATCTGAGAAATCAAGCTTGGTGGAAGACACCATTACAGAGAAGAGAAAAACCAAACTATTTTGAAGGAGGTCTACTTTGAAAAACAAAAAGTAAAACAAGAAAGTTTAAGATGCTCCTAAATCTTCTTATGAGCTAAGTGATGAGGAATCTGAAGAAATTTTGTTCAGTGGTACCTTGAGGTGGATAGATTAAGAGAGAGGATACCTTGCTACAGATATTTTAACCCTTCTATCACTTCCAAGTTGGGGTGGGCTGGGGAAACATAGACCGCAATATAGCCACATAATACTAAAATGAAATGAAAAGATGATAGACATATACTAATAAAATGGAAGCTCTTGTCAAGAAGAAGCACCAAATAAGAATGGTGGCTTTCATGAAAATTCTGGTATACATGTAACTATGAATTATGTAACTTTTTGGGAAAAGCAGGCATAGTGAGGCCCAAAAGAAATATGGAGGTTAGTATAGTACAAATGGGGAAAAAATGGCATTGAAACATCCATTATTTCCTTCTATCCATGTCCGTTCTGAATGAGTATGTTTTGTCTACTGCCTTGAAGAGGACGTTCCCACATGTTAGACAACAAACTTATTCCATACTCCTCAGCTGACTGGGTGAGAAATGGGCACATGAGCCAGGATTAAATAATCCATTGGCTGACTCAAGTGCGTCATCAAATATTTTTCTAAAGAATTAGAATTGTGAATCCATGACTTGGAAAAAGTTAAAGTTAAACCACATTAATATCAGAGTGGATACAATTTCTGCTGTTGATGGGGTAGATTCATCCTGGTTCTTGGCATTTCAGGACTTTTTCTTAAATTCATATAGCCAATAATATCCCATGATATTCTTAAACTTATGAGTATACCAAATACTTAGGAGCTTTGTTCATTGTATATAGTTCTTTTTAACTACATTTCTTCAAAAATTATGAGTACAAATAGGCATCTTTTTTAACTTTTCATTATGAAATATTTAAAAATACACAAAAGTAGAAGAGTAAGTGAATGAAGCATCTGAAGTACCATATACCCATCAACCAGCTTCTATAATTATCAACACTTTAGCACTGATAATTAATATTTTTTATTAAGTTTCATAATTTCATAGGTTTGGGTCATCTTTAAATACTCATTCTTTACAAATTTGAAATGTTTGGGGGATTATTTTGGTATCAATCCTCAGGCTAGTGCAAAAAAATCTTTCTCATGAAATTCTGATTTTTATTTTGCTAACATTCAAGTGTTTTACATACATTTTTAAACAAAGAGATGATTCAGCATTTTTAAGTAGGTTACCATTTGTAGGCAAAATACAACTTAACTCATACATTGTCTTTCCATTATCATTTCATATTGATTAATAATTAAAACAACTTATTTTTACTTAGCAGGTATTTACACCCTGTTAAACACCTTGATCTTCACCCTCTACTTTTTTTAAGAGGACTATGTGGGTAATATTTGTTCTGATTTTAAAGTTTTATAGTAAATTTTATGAAATTTTTATTTTGTATTTTCTACATATGTGTGGGGTCCTAAGCACTTCTGCAGGGTTGGAGAGAATGAAAGTTTATAGTAAACAAAATTTCATTATTATTGTTAAAAGTTAGAGCTGCTTTTTGGTATGCAAGAGCCGGAAATATGCCTAGTTATTGTTCTATTTATGTGCCCTGGAGTCTTTCAGAACAGTATTTATAACAATTTTGTAATCTTATGTATATGAACATACATTAAAGCATAAAGCTTTGGGAAACTCATTAAGCAGGAAATCAGGAAACCTGAGTTCCACTCCTGGATCTGCTACAAAATAGCTGGTGACCTTGGACAAGTCTAGAAAATAGACCATGGACAGACCTCTCTAAGACTCGGTTTCCTTACTCACAAAATGTGCAATTTAGACTAGATGACATTTAACTTTCTTTCAGCTCTGTAACTTGATGGCTAGCTATCCATTTCCCAATGAACAAATAGACTCATGTTTTCTTTTTAAAATCCCATTATCAAGGTTAAAAACAAACACATCTCATCTTCTTCAATGATTTTCACTAGTGGTTCAAAACACTTGAGATATAAAAAGATTATTTGCGATATATGTACTTAGGAAATGGATTCTCTAGTGCTTTTAAATATTTTGATTTGGACTAGATTTTTCCCTCCATTCTTGAGATTTTGTTTTACTCTGCAGAGTTATAAGATCTCAGTAGAAAAAAAGAGACATACTTAAGAGGGTGGGATTCCTGGATTACCTTAAAATAAGAGGTCAGAGTTATAATTATTATTTTATAGTTACAAGCAATGTGTATTTGTAGAGAAGAGCCAGGGTTTGACCTAATATTTCATTCAACTTCATGAATTTAACAGGAAAGTCTCTCACTCCCTATCGTCTTTGTGTTAAAAACAAGCTATCAAAATTTCAAGTACAATTTCCAGTGGATCTTTCTATATCTAGAGATTCAGTGTCTAATGTTGTGGTTCTAGATACATGTGATTATTGAGCACTTGAAATTGGGATACTGCTGCTAAGGAAATGAATTTTAAGAATTTATTTCAATTTTAAATTAATCAAAAACTTTTTTTTTTAACTATGCGTAGAACAACCTAGGAGTGTGAACCTAATTTTTCATTTGTAAATTTTATGACACTTAATCATATATCAAGTGTTTCTGATGAAAATTCAGCATCTCAAATGAGATGTGCTAAAAAGTGTAAAATATACAGTGGATTTTGAAGTCTTAGTAAGGAAAAAAGAAAGTAAAGTATTTCATTAACAATTTAAAGTATTGACTACATGTTGCAATATTTTGGAAATATTGGTTTAAAATACATTATTATAATTGATTTCACCAATTCCTTTTTAGTTTTTAAATGTAACTCCTAGATAAATTTAAATTACTTTGTGGCTCCAAGTATAGTTCTACTGAACGGTGCTAGTCTGGAGTATTGGGTCACTTGAAGAGACCAATTTCCAAGCAGCATTAGTCCTGGGTAAAATTTACTTATAAAGCTTTCAATAGAGGTAGTGATTGAATAAAAAATAAAGGAGAACACCTGAGCTCAGATGAAATTATGTTTGTTAAGCAAAAAAAAAATTAATTAGAAGTATTTGAGATGTCTCATATCTAAGAATAAATTTAGAATCATTGTCTGAATTTGAAAAATATATTTCAGAATTTTAGAATTAGGAAAGGTCTTTCCTTATCCAAATTGTTCATTTTATTCAAAAGCAAAGTTTGTTTATGTTATATTTCCAAGGTCATTTTGAAAGTTTGTAGTGGAATCAGAACTATAACTACTAACTTACAGTCAATTCTGCCCATGAGTTAATAAATGTAAATGAATTAGGAATTCCACTAGCGACTTAAAAAAAAAAGGTTTTTTTCCAGCAAAGTTTATCAAAACTGTTTTTTCCTAAAATCATCTAAAAGTTCTCTCTGTATACAAATGATCAAAACAAAAGTTGGTTCATTAAAAGGAACACCTTTTTCTCAAAGAATGTTTCACTTACTTTACTATTAATCAGTTACTCTTTCTAGGAGTCTTCTTGAAAGATATATTCCTATACCATAAAAGCAGTATATTCAATATGGTCATCCTTTTGCATATAAATGGCCTAGAAAGGGTTAAGATTGGGAGCAAACTTAAGGCCAACTGGAATTTAAAAAGTTGCTGATGTGAAGTACCAGGTCTCCTGGGGAAACAAGATACAGGCTGCATCATTGACTTGCCAATTAATCCAAGGAGCTACATGGCCATTAGTTCAGGAAAGAGACGCTTGCTTGCCTGCTTGCCTAGAGGTAAGAGCTAGGTTTGCAGCTGCCAAGCAGCAGGATGACAGAAATAAATGGGGGAAGAAATTAGGCCTAAGAATCTAAGTATTTCGTTTTGTTGCCTTGGCTTCAAAGGAAGGCCTAAATATCAAGCAAACTATGATATCTTGTATAGTGTACAGAAGAGTCATTTATCATAAAAGCCTTAAAAATATAGTTTTCTAAGTGTCTTTGAAATAGCATTACAGTAGGTACGTTCTATTAATTCCTATACAATTCTAAAACAATTCTTCTAATTTAATGATTTAAAACCTGAGAGACTTATTTCACTTTACAGAGCTACAAATAAGTTTTGAATAGTATACAAATACTATTTGCATCAAAGATGATGAATTCAGTGAAAAAGTGATTACAACCCTGCAGATTTATTAATATTTCTATATTAGTATCTTGCCCACTTAAGTTATTCTTTCCTATTTTCTTCTGTACACATTGAAAGTCAGGGGTTCAGGATCCTTTTAATTGCTACATGATTAACTTTCTATGGCAATTACCATGTATGAAATGATGCAATGAAAATCACTGTATTTGCTTCTGACACTGAGAAATTGCTAGCAGCTCATACCTGCTCTGAAGTTAATCAAGAACATCTTGGATATTCTCTTTGAGAAGGTATTTCATGGTAATCCACAGGGGGACAAAAGCATTCAACTAAAAGCATCCAACTAAATGGTTGAAATCTCAATTCCATTCTTCTAAATGTGCCTTGACAAAACCATAAGAGGACTGAGTCATGGAATTCAACTGAAGGAAACCATTGAATTTATACTCAGAAAAGTATTTGTAGCTTTCTCTCACCTGCAGTTGTTAAAAAATCACTCTGCAATTAATGTACCATTTTAAATACTCTAATAAAATGTTTCCTATCAGACATACCTTGCCCCATTGTACATTATTTCTCGTCTTAACTATGGCTTGGCTCATGGTGCAATGCTCAGTGGATGGAATCTAGGCCTCATAGAATTTAGTTGGGTAACACTGTGTCCTGTGCCTCCCTGTCTGCACTGAACCAAAGCAAAGGGAGTCTTGGGCAGTCAACAGCTTCATCAGTGCTTCCAAGTTCAGGTTGGCTGGACCCCCAAATCTCTTGGGGTGTGTTGGCTGTCAAAGCAAATTAGTATCACTTTATTTTGGAGCAGTTACTTTGCTAACTTTATTGGCTGTTTGCAGCCTAGGCCTTCTACCATCAATATGTAAAACACAGACCACACACACACACACACACACACACACACACACCCACACACACACACAAAGAGTAGTGAGAAGATTGATCCTTCACACCTCAAAGATGGTGTTAGGGAAAAAATGATTAGAAAAACCGTAAGAGAGGAAGAATCCAGTTAGAAAACATGAAAAACAGGGCTTACATTGTAGTAAAAAGTGGCAAAAATAGTAGCATAAGAGCACTATAAGAAATTGCTGTTATTAATTAACCCTAAATTTATAATCTAAAAAATAGTAATGCCATTGATAAAGCAGATGAAACAACAGCTCATACACAATATGTGGTATTAAATATATATTTTTAAAAGATAGTTGAGGAAGGAGAATATAATGACAGAAGCAACGAAGTGTAGAAATCATAGAAAAATTGGAGACGCTTTAGTGAGCCAATTGAAGAGTTCATGCAATACTATCAGGAACCACCTGCTCAAATATAAATGTGTTATCAGATAAGCTGCCAGTCCATGTCTTCAATCTCCCAAGCTAGTGAGAAAATCAGAGGAGCGTGTGTGTGTGTGTATGTGTGTGCAAACTTGTAAATAAATAAAAAGAACACTTCATTTATTTCAAATATGAAGTTTCTGGGGGAACAGATGGTTGAAAAAAATTCATTTTTTTCATTGAACCTCACAGAAATTACTCACAGTTTTTCTCCCTATTAACTGTATTTGTTCTAAGCCTAGGGCAGAAACCCAAATGTCCTCATCACCAGACATTCTGATTTGATAGGCCAATGATAGAGCCCAGGATAATTTCCTTTCTAATAATATCCATCTCTCAGAGCAAGAGAACGGACTTTGCCATGTTTACTGATATAGTATCAGAATATTAAAACTGTCATATGATAAATAATAAAAATTTAATGAATAAATTAGTGAATATACTAATAACGAATGAATAAATGAAGCACACTTACATGAATCTTATGCCAATTTCCATGGATCAAGGGTTCAGAAACAATGATCTGGAGACTTGATTCTTTTTCTTTCCTTTAATTTCAGAGATTGGTGGAAATTAATATTTATTGCTGTAACACACTATTTAGGAAATATTTGCAATCTGGGTCATCTAGCTCATTGAAACAACTCTAATTAACCAATATATGTTTCAAAAATAATTAGATGCAGTGTCAAGTATTTCTATAAAGACTTTCCTTCTGTGGTGATGAAACAATTTTTACTTTTAGTTTTTAGCTGAGACAATAGTGCTAAAGTTAACTCTATAGGATATAAACTTGCTAAGTCCAAAATGATTCTTCACTGACTATCTTTTCATCTTTATGGTTGTTATTATGAATTATCTGAAATCCCTGTCTACTTTATAAGCAACAAAAATGAATTTAAGTGAGAGTAACTAAGTCCTGATGTTACAGCTTGATAGCGGGCCTATTAATATATTCTGCTCATGGTCATGAAATTCAAAAGCCTTTGTTCCATTCTAGGTGAAGAGGGGAAAATGAAGAACTAGGCAATAACAGAGCTTCTGGAAAGGACTTCAGGAGCTTAGAATCTGAGGAATGATATTATAGAGGTATTGGTGCAATAAAAATGAAATATGAGATCACTTATTATTAAGCAAATTTAAAACTTTAAGATGGAAAACTGAATTTTAAATAGATCTGGCAAGTTCTTCTTGGATAGACTTCTGCTTACATCCTCATATTTATTTATTTATTTATTTATTCATTTATTTATCTGAGAAGTTGCAAATTTTCAGACAAATCATGCATACAACAGAGAGTCCCCACATGTCACTCCATTGTTAACACCTTGCTTGGGTGTGGTACACAAGTTACAAGTGATGAAAGGTCATATTTATAATTGTACTATCAACTACATAACCCATGGTTTTACTTAGGGTTCATTGTTTGCACTGTGCAGTTCCTTGGATATTTTTTAAAATTTTTATTGTAGTAACATGTATACAACCTAATATTTCCCCTTTTAACTACATTTAAATATATAATTCAGTGCTGTTCATTAAGTACATTTGAATCTTATTCTTTTGAATTAGCCACAACCCGCATTGTTTCAAGGCATAATAACCTTAAGTGGCCATACATTGAGTACTGTTTTCTTGTTATTCCTTTTCAATCCAAAATAATCACATTAGATATGTTCTGCCTAAGTCTGGAGGCAGTTTTGCCTACAGTTCCTTGCAGCCCTTGTTGATCAAAGGAGAGATAAAGAAAGCAATCCTAGATGTACAGTATCTTCATCTTTTAGGATTCTTGACATTGCACAAGTCACAGAGACATCTGGATTTATCTCAGCATTATGAATTTTTAAAAGTGACAAGGGATGAGGTACATATTAGAAACCTGCTCCCTTTTTCTTTTTTCTTTGCAAATTATCAGGGTCCTAGAACTGGGAGAATAAGAAGACTGAAGATTTTAACAATGGGACTTAGATTATTGTTCAACTTTCTTCTATGATTCTAAGGTACATTTGGACAACCCTGATTACCATGTTGGAATGTACTGTATTTTTAGGCTTTTGTGCATTAAATGGTCCAAGTATCTGTTATTCTGGCATCTAAGGGAACCACAGCTTGTGGGAAAGAAGGGTTAAAGCAAGAGTTCAACTGAGTGATATGAGAAGGGATAGCATTCTAAGCATGGAACCACCAGATAAAAGCCTGGGTAAAGTAAATAATCTTTTTTAAGTTGAGTTTGACACAAAGGTTTGATGCATGCCAGGAAAACTGAAATAACATTAAGAAAGGTTCAGAGAAGATCATAGAAATAGGGTCATTTGTGTTTTGATGAAGTACCTACAAAGGCAATCCAAAACTCAAAGTCAATTTATGTCCCTTCCCTCTTCTCACCCCTGTCCTCCCCTGCTTTGAAGAACATCAACAAGGAATTGAATGACTTGACTCAGAACCACAAAACTATCCAATGTGTTCTCACTGGAGATGAAATACACTATTGGTAAGGTTCAATAAAGGGGTCAACTCACAGTCTTTACCAGTGTGGTGTATTTTTCTTGAAATTCATTTCCCAACAGATGTCCCCCTTCAGTCTATCTACAATTGCATTTACCATATGAATAATGACTTCATTTGTCTTAATATTCTACTGTCTCAGTGGTCTACAAAATAGACTTTAAAAAGTGCTGTTGTCCCAATCCATTCTTTAGAGCATGCATGCATGTATCTAACCACAGAAATAGAAAAGTACAAGTGTAGATTCAGAAATATATTAAGTTATAAGAAAAGTAATGAATAATTTCTATGAATAAAGACTTGGTAACTGAAAAAATCAGCAAAGTCCCGGTAAATAAAAAAGAGAATAAATATACTAGAAAGGCAGAAGCTTCAAGGAGAAGATGATCAGCATTATCAAATACTGTGGAAATGAAAAAGATTAAAAAGAACAAGATCTGGTATTTAATTTATGAATTACAAGGTTATTGCTGATCTTGGGTAGAGAAGTTTCCAAAAAAAAAAAAAAAATGGCAGAAGTAAAAACCAACTGCAAAAGAATAAAAAGTTGGAAAAGTGTGTGTAGGTAATGAGGGTAGGCTCCTATTTGGAAAGATATGTTCATGAAACTTCATGTTGCTGAAATTCTTTCAGAATTTGAAAAGAAAACAAACAGATCATCTTTGAACAAGCTGTAGAAGTGATTCTCTGTAACAATGTTATGTCTCTAAATGAGAACATTTTTCATAATTACTAGAGTTTCCAAATACAGGGAAAAAAAGAAAAATTGAATGGTGGTTCCATATACCGTATGTGTGCAGATGAGCATTCAGGCATTTTTCTATAGGAAAATAAAATCTGTGAGCCGTCAGCATGTAACAAAAGGCACATGTACACTCATATGCTGCCCAACTAAACCTGCTTTTAAAATGGAAAGCGTGATTCAACGGTTACACAGCTAGAGCAAAAGGCATTGAACAAAAGTACATTTTCATAAAAATAGGTCCAAATTTTTTTTCAAAAAAGTGATAAGGTTAGGAATGAATGTTTTCAATGATTTAAAAAACATACTCAGTAAAGAAAAAACATGCAGAACCGTCTCTGTATGCCTGACCTGGAATGTTTGTGTCTTCATTGATCCTAAGATCTAGCTAGATACGTGCATCATTTATGTATTTTGTATGATTATGCTCCACCACAATACTTTTAAGAATCATGCTGCTTGTCAGTTTTCTTTCACAAAACGCTTATGAAGTAGTAGTTTCCATTTGCTATTTCATTTAATGCAACATATAACATGAAAGTAAAATAGTTTAAAACTGGAGGGGAGGGAAGGGGCAGGAGAGTCCAGAATGTGAGATACAGCCTTGTCTCGAGACATCTTTCTTCTGCCACTTCTTCTTACTAGCATTTATTTGAGGCAAATACTTTGTATGCCTTAAAAGTTTCAACCACTTTTTAATGCTGCCAATGCAATGTTTAATTTAGAAGGACAGTAGAAAGACAACCCTGTTTCTCTTTCAAAGGGATTCATACCTTGCTAAGGTCAAATGGCTTTAAATACTAAGAACTGAAAGGCTGTGGATGCTATTGAAAAAATATGTTCATTTTGGAATACTTTCTCAAGCTTCCCTTCAATTGAACCAAAAATGAAAATTCAGCAGTACACCATTTTTCTCTCTTCACATATTTTTATGTGAATGAGGAATTATTGCCGAGAAAAGCATCTTTACTTTTACTGCTATTGCCATATGCCTTACACGAGCAAATATATCTTTCATTATACTACTGTTCATTGGTGTTTTAAAATGTGCATTTTAAAAAACTGTATTATGCCTTAAAAGTACAAAATAACCATGTTAAACAACTTTATTTTTCCAGGAAATGGTGCATTCTGTAAGTGTTATCTACTGTAATCATTTTGCATTTAACATGAATTGAACAGACAGACACTCTCCTTTAAATGAACTTTCTGGTGACAAACTTTGAAATTGACAGATTAAAACTGATTCAGGGTTGTCAAAATACTGTATAGCTATCTGAATAAAATATGCATAAAATTTTACAGATGGTGGACTGCTGGTTTACATGGCAGCTATGTTAGTATACTCACTGCCAGTTAAATTAATAGTGTCACAGTCTTTCTTCCATGGCAGGTGTAAATGACTTTTAGACCATCAATAACTAGTTTACAATGATGTCCCTTCAGTAGTTAAGCCTTGCCACTGCTTTTGTGTTTTGTGCAGAATAGTACACATAAAATTCCCATAATTTTTTGGATGAGTTTTAAAATCAAATATTATGGGCTTGAGGAGACTCTATTAAAAACAGAGGATCTAGTCAGTTATCAAATTATCTGCTAATCACTCCATATGACAATAGGGTTTCCAAGTTTATAATTTTCATCTTACATGGATAGAAGTCTCTGTTATTTAAATGAACTAACATGAAAAATCTTCCTCAAATAGCTGCTATTAGAAGGTCGACAGTTCAATGATTTGGTAGGTATTCAATGATGAATATTAAATTAAATGAACAATACCTCATGGATGAACTTGCCTTCAGTAAAGGCTACCGATTTCATGATCACCCTCAAGATCACCATAATTATTCATAATAATACCTTAAATCTGTATAGTATCTTACAATCTTAAAAGTGCTTTTACATATAGAATAATTCCTATTCAATTTTAGTTACTATTATGTGAATTTCAAATATATGTAAATTTATTTCTATACACACACATGCACACACACACACATATATATATATTTGCAACTATAGAATATCAGTTCCCCTCACTTCTATTGAAGATGATTTTGAAAAAAGGAAACTGGGAGTTAGGAACCTCAAAATAACTTAAAGTGGGTTATCTAGAAATAGAGATTCTTACAATAGATTCTTTGAAAAGATAAAGAAAGAAAACGAAAGGAGATTCAGATCAGAAAACCACATTCTGGCAAGATCTGTGAAGAGGAATGGATGAAAGTAAGAGGATCTGATGACAAGTGCTTTGGCAGGAAGGTATTTTGGGCAAAGCATAGTTAAGAATATGTAAACCAGGCTACAGAGAGTTTGTGCAACACCTGCTCTGTGATATTGAGCAGGTCATATAAAGTAATACTATTTTTGTAGCTTAAGCACACAAGTTACTCTGTGTCTTATGGTGCATTTTCAGGCGTGAGAAGTGAGAACAAACCCAGAAATATTAAGTATTTGGTGGAAGGTACAGGGGCAGTAGAGAGAGAAAAGCTATGCAGTGTGCTTATTGTGTGGGGGAATAGACCACCTAACATATAAAACATCTTTAAACTGCAGAGAAGAACCTGAAAAGTTTATTAAAAAAAAAAAAAGCAAAAGATGATAAATAATAATGGTATAGTACCCATTATTACTTCTAAATGTGTAAACTGTCACTGATATTTTTATATCGATATTTTAATCTAGTGCACTGGCTTTGTTTTTGTTTCTGCAAAAATATTGATTTATCTGTAACTCCAAATCTCAGCCCTGTTTTCATTTTCCATTTCAACTGTGAATTTACAACTACTGAGAAGATTTTGTTAACTTATTTAAGATGTTATCGTTTTAGCATAAAATTTAGTTTCTCATGATTATCTGTTCAGTTTCAAATTGTAAATGGGAAGCTATAATTAAAAATTAGTAATTAAACTAAGAAACTTACATTAAACATTTGAGATCCAATTAATAGGAATTTTCATATTCTGAACAATACTGCTATGGTAGACTTTTACATGAGTGGCCACCAAAAACCTCCTGATATTCACACTCTTGTATAGTTCCCTCCAATGTTGTCTCTTCATTTGATCATGTGACTTGTGTTAGCCAATGGGACATAGGCAAGACTGAAGTAAGCAGGGGCTTGATAAACACTTGCACATTGAAGATTTGCCCCTTGGAATATTTGTTCTTGAACCCAGAGACCTTTTTGCTTTGAGGAATACCAAGCTAGACTCATAAGAACTGACAAATGAAGTTGATAACCGCAACCAAGGACACTGCATGTTGACCCATCCAAGCTGTCCCAGCTATGCCTCAAACTTCCTTGTGATCTCAGTTGAAGCACAATTTTGAGCCAATAAAGTACTGGTTCTTTTAAGTTACTGAGCTTTGGAGTGGTTTGTTAGACAACCATAGACACATTAAAAAAAATGTTTTGTGAGTTTCAAGATGCAGATGATATAACAAAACAGCAGTATTGTGGAGGCTGCTGACTATTAATATGAATAGTGAAACAACTTCAAATTATATGTCACTCTTTAAGTTTACTGATATTTAACTCAATTGGCATAAATTCTATGCATGTCTTTGAATTTTTTGTTTAATTTACAGGAACAATACATTTTAATGTTTCTAATGCTGCCATGTTTTAACTCCTGTCAAGAATCTCCTCTACAGCAGAAATCACAATAGATTTTAATATATTAAATTTTAGAGCAAAGATAATAATAATCCCATTAAAGTTTTAGACAAAAATTTTTTTATTTTTATTTGTAGAACACAAGTGTTTATTCAGCTTCATTCACAGTTACTGAATTAGTTTTCAGGGAGGCCTACGTTGTTAAAGATAAACTGGCATCATATATAATTCAGGTGCAATGAATCATTATCAAATAATACCTGAATTATTCCAAATGATTATCTGGAATGATTATCAAATAAAAGAAACTATGTATTTGATCACATTTCTATTACTACATAAACTAAAAAATTATTGCTAAATTATTCTACAAGAGGGAGAAATTGATTCTAAATCATTATAATGCAGCTAATATATTTTGACATGCATATAAGAAAAAAATAACAAGCCATAGGTTTTTCTCACTGTCTGCATTACACTAAGGGATACATTTCCTGAAATGCAGAGAGTAAAAACAGGGTGAGATATGCTCTTTTTATTTCTTAAGACAGGGAAGTCCGAAGATGTCCTAAGACTAAATGGTAATCTTTAAGAGTCTTGCTGCTTCATAAATCCCTGAATCTATGAGAATTATACAGAATTTAATTGTGGATATATAAGGAGTGCTTTTTTCTAAAACTCTCCTCCCCCCACTACAAAATAAACTTGGTTTTTGGCTTCCTTATTTCTCATTTGTTTACATTTGTTTTATGTTATTTATAATGCATTGGGGAAAGCTGTGACTTTTGACAGCTGAAAATGAACCAAAAGAGACAGGGAAGAGGCTGCTGAATTTAGAAATATGAATGTAATCCAACATAAACAGAAGTAACACAAATTCACATAATTTCATAGTAAAATTTTGCACATTGGAGTTGTCACCTATCAATGCACATCTATATTGATGTGACATGTTTTGTCACAGGTTAAAGAAGTGCATCATTATCAGTCTAGTCATCCAAATTAAAACCAATTCATAAATAATGCAAATTATTTTCTTAAATTAATATAGGAGCTACCTTAGAGCAGAAAAGAAGCTTTGGATATTAATAACAATTTATAGCATTTAACTTTGGTGGAACTGAGAATTCAGTCATACTTTGCATGAATCCTTGATACTATACAAGTATCACATTGATATGAGAGCAAGATAGTAAATGGCAATAGAGCAATGCAATCATTTTAATTTCTTTCAACATCTTTACCCACCACCTTGGCAGAATCAGTTTTGGGTAATTCACACTTTTCATGAAAACTGAAGGATCAATAAGGTAAACTTAGCTAAACCAGTTTATATGATTCAAACCACTTTCCATAGCTTATACATAAAAGACTATTCTCGCTTCATATTGTTCAATTTTTTCATGGGATGATGTGCATGTAGATATGTATCTGTTGGATTACTGTCTAATATTTTGTCCAGTATATTTCAGTTCTGAATTGTCAAATGAATATCTTTGACTAAATATAAATGTTTCTATTCCTGTTGTTACTTAATCTTGATATTTTTATGGCAGATAGCCTTTCAAAGAATTAAAACTAACAAAACAATGTCTGATACTGTTCTTTTTCATCAAACCTAAGTAAACAAATTAGTGGCATATAAGCTTCTTAAATAATGAGTTCTATGTTTTTAAAGCTTTATTATAAATCAGAACACGTTTTAAAGGTCTGGTATAAATGCCAGTTTTATTAGTGTTTTCTTATGTGGCCTTGTGCAACACTGAATTTATCTTCAAATATAAATATGAAAATGAACATAATAAATAAATATAACTACACAAGTTTTTTTTTAAATATACAAGGTAATTTCGATCTGAGTGTTTTCAGGTTAATCCTTGGGTATAACAGGAATCTCTTACAGTTTAGACACCAAGGGCAATGACAGAGATTTAAAAACAATGTTTTTAAAGAGGAGGAGACAGAAACAGTACAGGGGAAGCCAGCAGGGTCTAGAAGCTATGTGTTAATTCAAGATTGGCGTGGGGAAGGAGGGGTAAAGAAATGGAGATATTGTGGAAGTAGTGAAACATTGCCTCTGGGGTAAAACAGGAGGAGAAACAGCCATAAAAATTTAAAGGGCGCTAGAAATATACTCAGATGCCAAAATGAATCTGTGGAAGAATTATTGAATTCACTGCATGAGATACTCAAAGTTCAAACACAGCATCTTTGGGCTTATTGACGGGTGTGCTAAATGAACAGGAGATGTCTGTGTTTTCTCTATAGACAAACAGATGCATCATATATTCTTAAATAAACACAAACCCATGTTCGCTAACATATATCAAAATGATATATTTATGATAGATCCAGATCCAGAATTATTTTTAATTTGATCTCAGTGTATAAAATATAATTTCTATAGAAACATTTGTGGTGGATGACCGGTTAATACTAAACAAGAAACAAAATATTACTTTTCATTTAGTATAATATTGTGCATGTTTATAAATCTCTTACCTCATTTGTAGTATAAACTATTATTAGGCATAATGCTATAAAAGCATTCTATTTCATTTTAAGGGACTAATTGATCAGTGAATACCTCCTACATTTTACTTTTGATTTCCTCTTGATTCATGTAAATTCTTAATATTTGAATATATAAAGATTCTTAAAATTGTGAGTGAAAACATAATCTCATTTCAGAGTATAGATCTATAAGTTCTTATTCAATTCCTATCTTTCAAAACTCTACTATCTTGAGAAGATTTTAATGCTACAATCACTGTCCACTTCTTTTGCACTGAGAAAAACAAATAAAGGAGCAAACCAACAGACTTGGTTTCTATTTGGAAGAAATGTAATTTTTTTATTGTGGTATCTGCTTCTTAAAAGCCCCATGAATGTACATTGAGTAATGCAATGAATTGAAAGTGATGCACTTTTCTGTTTTGAGGGGATAAACTTGGTAGTCAGATTAATGTTGAAGCTGCTGATACCATCTATCCTGGTGGCTCAAACAAAGTTCTGCTCAGATTATGTGAAGGCCAATTTTATATAAGCTGGTTTAGGAATTAACAAGATACTCGATAGTAAAATAAGTTCAGTTATTATTTTCAAGGAAAAGAGGCAAAGTCACAAATAATAGCAGTGATGTGCCTTCCTCATGAGAACAGTGTATGTTGACTACCATGTTAAGCATTCTCGCATTTAAGCAATACTTGCAGAAGTAGATCAGGGCTGCTGTTAGACTGTTCTTTCTGTATCTTCCCTGACAGAATCAGAGGACATAATACAAGGGGGAAAACACCTGAGACAGAAGCTTAGGACAGTGGAGACCACAAGATATACTGGCATCCTTGGGATGCAAGGAGGCATTGACAAAGCCGAAGACTAGGGGTCAGACAGGGACTTAGAAGAGGTTGTGTGTGTGTGTGTGTGTGTCTATGTGTGTAGAGGGGCAGGGAGATTTCTGAGGAACAGTGATGAAGTTATGGAGAGGAGATGTCGCAAGGGGAAGGCCTAAGGTTGTGAGCCCTACTCTCATTTTTGGTACAAGAGAATGAATTAGGCCACGGGACAAATCCTGGCCTACTATTTTGCATTGCTCTGCCATATATGCCTATCAGGGTTCAACCTGAGTTTGGTCTGAAGGACATGATAATTGGAAAATAGATGGTGGCTACTTCCTGACCACTTTGAGCAGCACCGTGTTTCCACTGTGCATCCCAGCGAAAGCTTGGTTTTAAATAAAATGGAGTATCTCCAGATTTACTAGAGGTATATTCTAGAATTCTTCTGAAGACTGGAAATTTTGTGTGCCCACAGTGAAAGAAAGATGAAGGGGTGAGAAAATCCCTAGTCTCGGCTATCTGTTGATATGATTTAGACAAATGATAAAAAAAGAGCTCATGATCCACAGTTCTGGCCTTCCAGATGGTTACTCATATTCCCAAAAGAGCTTGTTAACACAAAAGGACTGAGTTGTCTTCTTCCTCCATTTCCTTTTCTCTATCTCTGCCACTCCACCTCTTACCTCATTAAACTAGTCCAGGAGGGATTAAGATGCTTCTTAACAGCTCCTAGCTGCAGACCGCCACTGAACCTTCCGGATGTACCCAAGTGGCTCAACCTAAAGAATATGGAATTTTTTTATGGAAATTATACAGATGGAAAGGATTTATTGCATATATATTCAGAGTTGTGTAACATAAAAAACAGAAAATCATTTATGAATGCATGCAAAAGTATAGGTTTTTAATAAAGAGAAGCAAAATAAAATATTAGAAAATAATCAACTATGTCCTTCCAATAGTAAGAAAGGGCAAACATTCTTGTAAGAAGTTAGTTTTGCATAGATTACTGTGCTAGATACATCAGGGCAGGGATTGAGCAATGTGATAATTCTTCCCTTGTAACACATCAACAGTAACAATGCATGTGAAAGCATTTCGGAAACTATAAAATATCCTTACTGACTTTAAAATTATTTATTATCTTTTGATCCTACGGATGGTATAATCTTATTCTTTATTTTGACTTTGTTCTCATGACCAGCTCTGCTTCTCTGCTCAACTATTCATTCATTCCATATCAATTATTCTTAATTATACATCTGTAACATTGAAGATACCTGAAGTAACCAACAAGAAACAGCTGCACCTTTGGATCATGTGTAAAATTGAATCTCATTTCCAGAAAATAAGTAAAAATTAGATTTATCCCAATCTCCTATCAATCATTATATATTGTTATGGGCTTTCCTTGTAGAAATCTACATAGGACTTCATAATGAAATCATTAAACATTTTAAATTATAAAGATATATAGCATTTTACTATTTAACCTTGTCTGGAAATCAAAAAATAAAATGCAATCAAGAATCTCTGTATTATATTGAGACAATACAAAATTGGATGCATTTTATTTAAGAATGTCTTAAGAAATTATAGAGAATTCATAATTGATGAACATGTATAAAGAATTGAGGGTAGATTTATTAGAATAGAGCCAAGCAGATGAAAGCATAGATGGTTCTGAAACAATCAGGAGCAACTTTATGTAGACAGGGTATTTTAAGAAATGTTCATTTGTTTTGTTGCAAATAGACATCATCTATCAGTCACTATAATATAAGATTAATTAATTTTATTGTGTGCTTATGACATCCCTTAAGCTTCACATTTATTAAATAGCTTAACCTTTTTAACTGTCCTAGAAAGTTGGTATTAATCTTCTCTTGGTTTTGCATATGAGGAAACAAGGGCCCCAAGAGATTAATTTGAATTCTCCAAGTTACCACAGTGAGAAAATGGAGAAGTGAGTTTTCTAACCCAGAAAGTATGTCTCCAGAGCCCATGTTCTTAAAAACTAAAATCTAAAATCTTAAATAATCTCATAGAAAATAGATTATATGGTGTGAGAAACATGACTGTATGTGGGGAAAAGGTAAAAGATTTTACTAGATAATTAATTACAACATAGGGTATGGCAGCACAGTAACGGAAGTAAAAATGTTAAAGGAATTGAGTCAAAATGGTAAACTGATATAGAGATTTGTCAGATGAAGTTTCATACTCAATCCAAAGGACAATTCAAGGGGTATAAAGTAGTAAAGCCCAATTGTTTTGCAGTAGTTTGGGTTACTGTCTATATCACTATTTTGAAAGGCAAAAATTATTGATTGGTAAAAAATTATCAAAATTGTAATTCATTTCTGGGCCAAGGATTCTAAGTCTATAAAAGGGAAATGGACTGGATCATCTATAAAGTTATTTTCAAATCTGACCCACTAAATAGTTTTTATGAAAAATAAAAAGGAAAATTTGCAAGAAAGCCAGTTAACAAATATATTTCTGCTCTTCAAGTTATACAGTTTTATAGTTTTGTTTCTAAGTGATTCTTTACAGTAATAGAAGTATAAAAATATGTTTCTTTGTAATTTAAATGCAAAGATGAATAGTACCAGTAAAGTTTTAGGGACAATAATATTTTAATCAATGAACAGATATTTATTGAATATTCATTGTGTGCCAAACACTGTGCCCAATGCTGAGAAATAGATGAAATAATTCTGAGTTCTGGTCCTTATGTTTCTAGAATTTTAAATTTTGAATGGAGATATTAGACAAACATGCATGAAATAGTAGGAAACATAGTTAAATAGTTTATCAGACTGCTTTTATTTGCACGTAACAGAAAATGCAATTCAAAATAGCTCAAATAATGGAGAACTGTATTAACTCACATTAGAAAAACTCATGATGTAAGGCAGCTTCTGAGTTGGTTAATTCAGCTGCTAAATGATGTTGATAGAGACCTTGGTTCCCTCCACCTATCACATCTGCTATTGTCATATGTCAGCTCTGCCAACAGACCAGTTTTTCTCAGGATCACAAGATGACTGCAGCAGTTTGAGGTGCCATTTACAGTCGCATAGATATGTCTTTTAGACGTGAGCAAATTTCTCTCAAAAGTTCCAATGTAATCCATCTCATCAGATGGTGTTACACCCATGCCTAAATCAGTTATTGGCAAGAGATATAGAACCCTGATGTTTAGCTTATATTAATAAAGATTTATCTCTGGAGCTGGTAATGGAGTCAGCCTTAGCTGAAACACACATACAGCTAGAGGACAGTGGCTACAGGATCAAAATTGGGAATCTATCAGGAATGTGAGGGCAATAAATGAGTGTACTTTAGAGAATACAATAGGATTTCAATATGGAAATAAATTAAAAGTAAACATATGATACTTGGGAAACAGTTCCTGAAGGAAATAGGATTTGGCCTGGCTCTAAATGGCTGATAACAAATAGATAATCTTCTGAGACTTCTGGGGAAGATGGTGGAGTAGGATAGTTGGTAGAACTGTCCTTCTACCAACAAAAAACAAAAAACAAAAAACAAAACAAAAAACAAACAAACAAACAAAAAACTATTAAACAGGCAGGAACTGTCTGAAACAAATATTTTGAAACTCTGGAGGCCAGAAGAACACTTTACAGTATCCAGGAAGAGCAGTAGGAAGGGGCCAATAAATTACAAAAAAGAAAAACAAATTACTTTCTCCATAGGGCGGCTAACTGTATCCATCTTCCTCACTCATGCCAGGTCACTTTGGGACCCACCTCCTACCTAGTTCACTGGTGGCAGAAAGGGATATAAAATCCTATTCTGCAAGACCAGGGTTGGGCACTGCCAATCACTGATCACAACTTTTGATTAGTAAATTAAGATACCAGGGGTCCATCCCTGAGAGCAACCATTGTCTCAACCTGCCAGGACAAAAGCAGCAGCTGCTATTGTTTCAACCCCACACTGGACAAAGAGAGCAGAAGCCATTGTTTGAACCCTCCCCAAATAGGGGAAGAGGTGATGGAGATTTAAATATGCAAGCACTTTCTCTGGGCTGTGGGGGAAAGTTAGCAGAAGGGTTGCATTCACTGGGCAGGCCAGGAAAGATCAGCTGTGGGGAGTCCTCAGAGAAGCATGTGGTACCTTTCTGATTCCCTCTCCGGGGCACTACGGAGCTGGTCTGCAGCCCCTTTTGTGAGTCTCTGGCCCTGTGTTGTCTAGGAAAGAGACACTCCTCCCAGAATTTGCCCTCCAGGCAAAAGTAGTGTGAGACAACCAAAGAATAAAAAATAGAGAGGCAGACAGTGTGGGACAAAGGCTCACCAGCTTCAAACATCCAGGAGAGGGACGTTAAGTCCCAGAGCTAACATTTAAAAATATGAAAATGTATATTGTGAAACAAAAGAGTGCAAGACAAAGAAATAGGAAATGATGGCCCATTCTAAAGAAGAGGTTAAAAATACAGAAAACACCAATGAAGAAGACAAGAATGTGGACATGGAAAAACATGTTTAAAAATGAACTTTAAAAATACTCAAGGAAATAAAGGAAAGTACAGAGAAAGAACTAAAGAATATCAGAAAAACAATGAGTGAATAATATAAAAGTCTAAGTAAAGAGATAGAAAGTTTAAAAAGGAACCAAACTACTGAAGTTGAAGACCCCAATAACTGAAATGAAAAATGCCCAGGAGGATTTCAAGAGCAGACTGGATTCTACTGAGTCATTGTTAGATTTACCTGTTTAGAGGGCTACCCTGAGGAAACAGTCCCCCACCTCCAGTCCACCCTGAGGAAACAGTTTTCCCACCTCCAGTTTGCCATGAGGAACCTGCCATCCAACCTTTACCTAAAGAGATTAACCCTTCAGTGCCTGCTAATCCTGTAATCACCTCCCCTGAGGAAGCAGCCCTCACTCCTCTGTCTGGAGAGATTAATCATCTTATAAAAGATGAAAATGCAACAGAATGTCCTGAGGTAAATGGCTTGAGGGATAATTCTAATTCTTTTCATGACCCACCCCCACCACTAGTCTTTGCTTCAAGACCTATAACTAGACTAAAGTCCCAACAGGCCCCGAAGGGTAAGGTACAAAGTGTGACCCATGAGGCAGTACACTATACTCCAAAAGAACTGTATGAGTTTTCCAAATTATACAGACAGAAACCAGGGGAATGTGGGGGGATGGATATTAGGAGTGTGGAATAATGGTGGAAGGAACATAAGGTTGGATCAGGCTGAATTACTGATATGGGCCCACGAAGCAGAGATTCTGCATTCAATGTTGTAGCTCGAGGGGTTAGAAAGGGCCTTAACAGTTTGTTTGGGTAGTTAGCTGAAACATGAATCAAAAGGTGGTCAGCATTACCAGAGGTGGAAATGCCAGAACTGCCCTGGTATAATGTAGAGGAGGGGATTCAAAGGCTTAGAGAAACTGGAATGGTAGAGCGGATTTATCATGGAAGACCTGCTCACACAGCCCTGGAATGTCCAGAGGACACACCTTCTACCAAGACTGTGAGGAATAAATTTGTGAGACTAGCTCCATCATCCGTGAAGAGCTCTGTAGTTGCCCTTCTCTGTAGGTCAGATATTACTGTAGGAACTGCTGTCACTGAGCTGGAATCCTTAAACACAATGGGAATAATTGGATCCTGTGTCTGCAGGAGCCAAGTGCCTACAGTTAATTGCCACAGACAAGGTGGGCATGCCTACCATAATGGAAAACAGGCTCAAAGCAGGAAACAAAATAATCTGACTCACAGAGGCTTATGGCATTGGTTAGTAGATCATGGAGTACCAAGTAGTAAAACAGATGGGCAATCAATTAAATTCTTGTTTGAACTATATAAGCAGAAGAATTCTAGGTCAAGTGAACAAAAGTCTCACTTGAATTACAGAAACAGAGAGCCACGGCCTCTTAATCAATTCCCAGACTTGAGACAGTTTACAGATCCAGAGCCCCTTGAGTGAGTGGAAGGCCAGGTACACTTGGGAAAGGACCCTGTTTCACTGCCAAAAATTTATACTGTTAATCTTCCTCTCAGCCTTCCCCAGGGGGACCTACAGCCTTTTATCAGGGTAACTGTGCATTGGGGAAAAGGAAATGATCATATATTTGGGGGATTATTACACACTGGTTCAGAAGTGACATTAATTCCAGGAGACCCAAAGTGTCACTCTGGTCCACCAGTCAGATCTGGGACTTATGGAGGTCAGGTGATCAATGGAGTCTTAGCTCAGGTCCATCTCACAGTGGATCCAGTGGGTTCCCAGACCCATTCTGTGGTTATTTCCCCAGTGCCAGCATGCATAATTGGAATAGACATACTCAGCAACTGGCAGAATCCTCACGTTGGTTCCCTGACTCATGGAGTAAGGGCTATTATGGTGGGAAAGGCCAAGTGGGAGCCACTAGAACTGCCCATGCCTAGCAAAATAGTAAACCAGAAGCAATACTGGATTCCTGAAAGAACTGCAGAGATTAATGCCTCTCTTAAGAACTTGAAAAATGCAGGGGTGGTTACTCCAACCACATCCTCATTCAACTCTCCTATTTGTCCTATGCAGAAAAGAGATGCATCTTGGAGGATGATAGTGGATTATTATAAGCTTAACAAATGGCATCTTGGAGAGTTCCTTACAATCAGTTGACTGAGGAAGAGAAAACTCAGGCCTGGTTCACAGATGGTTCTTCACAATATGCAGGCACCACCCAAAGGTGGAAAGCTGAATCCAATTGCAGCTGCTGTTCCAGATGTGGTATCATTGCTTGAGCAAATCAACAAATCCTCTAGTATCTAGTATGCAGCTATTGAGCTGGCAAATGCTTTTTTCTCAATAGCTATTAGTAAGGACCATGAGAAACCGTTTACATTTAGCTGTCAGGACCAGCAATTTACATTCACTGAGCTACCTCAAGGTTATATCAACTCTCCAGTCCTGTGTCATAATATTGTCCACAGGGAACTTGATCATTTCTCCCTCCCACAAGACATCACACTGGTCCATTATATTGTGATATCATGTTGATTGGACCCAGTGAGCAAGAAGTAGCAACTACTCTAGATTTGATGATAAGGTATTTGTGTGGCAGAGGATGGGAGGTAAATCCAACAAAAATACAGGGGTCTTCCACCTCAGTAAAATTTCTAAGTGTCCAGTGGTGTGGGGCCTGCTGAGATATCCCTTCTAAGCTGAAGGATAAGCTGTTGCATCTGGCCCCTCATATGACCAAAAAAGAGGCACAATGCTTAGTTGGCCTCTTTGGGTTTTGGAGACATGTTCCTCATTTGGGTGTGCTACTCCAGCCCATTTACTGAGTGAACAGAAAAGCTTCTAGTTTTGAGCGGGTACCAGAACAAGATGAGGCTCTGCAACAGGTCCAGGCTGTTGTGCTCTACTGCTTGGACCATATGATCCAGCTGACCTAATGGTGCTGAAAGTGTCAGTGGCAAATAGAGATGCTGTTTGGAGCCTTTCGCAGGCTCCCATAGGAGAATCACAACACAGGCCCTTAGGATTTTAGAGTAAAGCTTTATCATCCTTGGCAGATAACTACTCTCCATTTGAGAAGAAACAACTGTTGGCCAGCTACTGGGCCTTAGTAGAGATAGAATGCTTAACCATGGGCCACCAATTTACCATGAGACATGAGTTACCTATCATGAGCTTAGGTGTTGTCCAACCCACCAAGCCATAAAGCTGGGCATGCACAGCAGCACTCCATCACAAAATGGAAATGGTGTATATGAGATAGAGCTCGAGTGGTTCCTGAAGGCACAAGTAAGTTACATGAGGAAGTGGCCCAAATGTCCATGGCCCACACTCCTTCCACCTTACCTTCTCTTTCCCAGCCCCTAGCTATGGCATCTTGGGGAATCCCTTACAATCAGTTGACTGAGGAAGAGAAAACTCAGGCTGGTTTACAGATGGTTCTTCACGATATGCAGGCATCACCTGAAGGTGGACAGCTGCAGCACTGCAGCCCCTTTCTGGGATGCAGCTCACCCTTTCTGGTGAGTGAAAATCCTCCCAATGGGCAGAGCTTTGAGCAGTGCACCTGGTTGTTCACTTTGCTTGGAAGGAGAACTGGCCAGAGGGGCATTTGTATACTGATTCATGGGCTGTTGCTAATGGTTTGGCTGGATGGTCAGGGACTTGGAAGGAACATGATTGCAAGATTGATGACAAAGAAGTCTGAGGAAGGGGTACGTGGATAGACCTTTCTGAGTGGGCAAAAAACATGAAGATATTTGTGTCCCATATGAATGCTCTCCAGAGGGTGACTTTGGCAGAAAAAGACTTTAATAACCAAGTGGATAAAATGACCTGTTTGGTGGATACCAATCAGCCTTTTTCCCCCAGCAACTCCTGTCATTGTCCAATGGGCTCAGGCACAAATTGGTCATGGTGGTAGGGATGGCAGTTATGCATGGGCTCAGCAATATGGACTCCCACTTACCGAGGCTGACCTGGCCACAGCCACTGCTGAGTGCCCAATCTGCCAGCAGCAGAGACCCACATTCAGTCCCTGATATGGCACCATTCCCCGAGGTGATCAGCCTGCTACCTGGTGGCAGGTTGATTACATTGGATAACTTCTATCATAGAAGGGGCAGCAATTTGTTCTTACTGGAATAGACAAACACTCCAGATATGGGTTTGCCTTCCCTGCATGAAATGCTTCTGCCAAAACCATCATCCATGGACTTACAGAATGCCTTATCCACCATCATGGTATTCCACACAGCATTGCTTCTTAGCAAGTAACCCACATCCCTGTAAATGAAGTGAGGGGATGGGCACATGCTCATGGAATTCTCTGGTCTTACCATATTCCCCAATCATCCAGAGGCAGCTGGGTTGATAGAACAGTGGAATGACCTGTTGAAGACTCAATTATGGCACCAACTAGGTAGCAATACCTTGCAAGACTGGGATGGTGTTCTCCAGGAGGCTGTGAATGCTCTGAATCAGCATCCACTCTATGGTGCTGTTTCTCCCATAGCCAGGATTCATGGATCCAGGAATCAAGGGGTGGAAACAGGAGTGGCACCACTCACTATCACTCCTAGTGATCTACCAGGTAAATTTTTGCTTCCTGTCCCTTCAAGCTTAAGCTCTGCTGGCCTGCAAGTCTTTGTTCCAAAAGGAGGAGTGCTTCCACCAGGAAACACAACAATAATCCCATTGAATTGTAAGTTAAGACTGCCACCTGGCCACTTTGGGCTTCTTATGCCTCTGAATCAACAGGCAAGGAAGGGGATTACTATACTGGCTGGGGTGATTTATCCTGATCATCAAGGGGAAATAGCACTGCAACTACACAATGGAAGGAAAGAAGGGTTTTCCTGGAATACAGGAGATCCCCTAGGGCATCTCCTAGTACTTCCATGCCCTGTGATTAAAGTCAATGGAAAACTGCAACAACCCAATCCAGGCAGGACTACCAATGGCCAAAAAACTTCAGGAATGAAGGTTTGGGTCACTCCACCAGGCAAAGAACCATGGCCAGCTGAAGTGCTTGCTGAGGGTAAAGGGAACACGGAATGGCTAGTGGAAGAAGGTAGTGATAATATGAACTATGACCATGTGACCAGTTACAGAAACAAGGACTGTCATGGCATGAATTTTCCTCCTTGTTTTGTTATGATTATATTTGTATTTGTCTGTAAAACAAATATCTTTCCTTTTTCTCTGTCTTATCCCCTTATCATATGGCATAAGCTGTATTGTTCATTTTGCTGTATTTAAGCTAAAGGAAATCAATTTTAAGAGTTAATGTCACACAAGGACTTGCACCTTATTCTGGAGAGATTTAGTGCATTTCCAGTTGTATGCTATACAGCAGAATATTGTTAGGTGAAATATATGTCTCTTATTGATCTCTACTTAGAGATAAAGTATGGTTTTAGGTGATGTGTATAACTGCCAAGTTGACAACAGGTGGACTGTGATGGTTAGGTTCGTGTGTCAAATTGGCCAGGTGATGGTACCCAGCTGTCTGGTCAAGCAAGCACTGGCCTAACCATTGCTGTGAGGACATTTGTGGCTGGTTAATAAACCAACAGGCTGGTTTATTAAATCATTAGTCAATTGGCTGCTGCTGTGACTGACGACATCAACAAAGGGCGTGTCTTCCACAATGAGAGAGTGCAGTTGGTTGGACTTAATCCAAACAGTTGAAGACTTTTAAGTGAGATAGACAGAGGACCTTCATTTCTTCTTTGGCTGACCAGCAAAGGGTTTCCTGAGGAGTCTGTCAAAGTTGCCAGAGGAGTTCATCAAACACGTTCATTGAAGTTGCCAGTTCATATCCTGAGGAGTTCATCAAACATCTTCGTTGGAGATGCCAGTTTGCTGACTGCCCTACAGAATATGGAGTCATGCATACCCAAAGTTGTGTGAGACACTTTTATAAATCTTATATTCATGGATATCTCTCATTGATTCTATTTCCCTAGAGAACCCTAACTAATACAGAGCAGAAGGAATAGTCAAAGAAATAATGAAAGAGAACTTCCCAAACTTAGCAAAAGACATGAATATGCACATCCAAGCAGCTCAGAGAACATCTAACAGAATAAAAATGAAGAAAAATGTGCCCATGATATATTAATTAAGCTATTGAATGCAAAGGACAAGGAGAGAGTTCTGAAAGCTTCAAGAGAAAAGCAACATGTACATACATACAAGTGAGTCCCAATTAGATTGAGTGCCAATTTCTCATCAGAAACCATGAAGGCAAGAAAGCAGTAGGCTGAAATATTTAAAGTGCTGAAGGAAAACAAATGCCAGACAAGAATTTTATATCCAGCAAGAATCATTTCTTTTTAAATTAAAGGGGAGATTAAGATATTCTCAGATAAACAAAAGCAGAGGGAGTTCATCACCACTACACTGGCCCTACAAGCACTCCAGACTGAAAGGAAAGGACACTGGGCATTGGTTCAAAGCAGCATCACAAAGTAAAGACGTGCAGTGAAGGTAACCATTTGGGTAATTATAAATATCAATACAATTTGATTTACTGTTTGGTGGTATATAAACTCCATTTCTTACTTGTACAGGTATTAAAAATGAACATGCATAAAACATAATGATAAATCCAAGTTTTGGGAAATACAATTTACACATAAGGGGTAAAAAGTAAAAATAAATGGTGGATGGAAAGAGGGGTTGTATTAGTTAGGGTTCTCCTTGGAAACAGAATCAATGAGAGATGTCTCTTATTATCAAATTGTAAAAGTGACTCACGCAACTGCGGGAGCGCACGAGTCCAAATTCTGCAGAGCCGTCAACAAGCTGTCAACTCCAAGGAAGACGTCCGACGAGCTCCTCGGGAAACGAACCGACAACTTTGACGAACTCCTCAGGAAACGAACCAGCAACTTTGAAGAACTCCTCAGGAAACGAACCGACAACTTTGACGAACTCCTCAGGAAACGAACTGGCAACTTCGACGAGCTCCCCAGGAAAAGCTTCACTGAGCAGCTGAAGAAGAAGTCAAGGTTCTCTAACCGTCCAGCTTATAAGCCTCCAACTGATCACCCAGACCAAATCCAGCCAATTGCATTCTCTCACTGTGGAAGCACACCCCTTGATGAGTCATCAGTCAGCTGCAGTCAATTGACTGATGATCCGACAAACCAACCAGCCTCAAATAGCCTCACAGGAATCGTCAACTTTGACGAACTCCTCAGGAAACGAACCGGCAACTTTGAAGAACTCCTCAGGAAACGAACCGACAACTTTGACGAACTCCTCAGGAAACGAACTGGCAACTTCGACGAGCTCCCCAGGAAAAGCTTCACTGAGCAGCTGAAGAAGAAATCAAGGTTCTCTAACCGTCCAGCTTATAAGCCTCCAACTGATCACCCGGACCAAATCCAGCCAATTGCATTCTCTCACTGTGGAAGCACACCCCTTGATGAGTCATCAGTCAGCTGCAGTCAATTGACTGATGATCCGACAAACCAACCAGCCTCAAATAGCCTCACAGGAATCGTCAGGCCAGTGCCCGCTTGACCAGACAGCTAGGCCACCTAGCCAAGTTGACACATGAACCCAACCATCACAGGGGTATAGGAAAAGTATATGTGCATGGTATTGAAATTAAGTTGTTATCAAACCAGATGTGATTGTTATCTGTTTAGCATGCTAAATTTTAACCCTATGGTAACCACAAGGAAAACAGATAAAAACTATATCCAGACACAAATGAGAAGTCATTCAAAATGGTACAACACACAAAAAGCAAATAAGTATAAAAGTAGGCTTTCAAAGAAGTAAGGGACAGAATGGGTATAATACTTACACAGGCTAAATAGCAAAATGGAAGCAGAAAATCCTATATTATCTGTAGTGACTTTAAATGTAAATGGATTAAACCCTGCAGTCAAAAGTCAATGATTGGGACATCATCAACGTGGCGATATAAAGAGCTACTGAAAACTTCTCTCCAGAATTCAATGAAAAAGACAATTCTGAATTGTTTGAAACTGTGGAGGAGGATATAGACTGAAGTAGGACCCTGCAAATGCCTAACTGAAGAAAGAAGAAATATCAGGTAGGAATCGTCCTTCCTGGACCTGGCAGTCCTCTCCCCACACCCTCACTCACTCTCAGAGTAGGAAAGGCAGAGACTCAGCATACGAGACCCTTCCCACAAGGGATACAGACTATAAAATCTCTCAGAGCAGTGAGACATACCCCCACCATTTGAAGACACAGGGGACAGAGGACATCTCAAGGCTCAGGTCAGTGAGGGACAAAGAGACTGAGAAAACATGGACAGAGACTGTGTTTCCAGCCCTGGGTCTGAAACTCCATCACCATCCTTGAGGAAAGCAGCAGGGAGTGGCTGTTTCCTCGCCTTGGGGATGGTGGGAGTCCTGGGTCAGCTGAGGGAGCATTTTGGTACAGGTGGAGCCCTATAAGGCAGCTTTTGGCAGGCAAATTGAGGGCACAGGAATCCTGCAGGCTCACCTCACCTGTGTGGATTCAGCCTGTGCTCAGAGGCAAAGCAGCTTCTGAGGATGACTGAGTTACCAAACAGCATCATCTGCTGGGGACAGTCCAGAGATGCAAGGGAACTGAAACACTTTTGAAAAGATGCTACAGCTCTTAGGACAACAGAAGCTTGTCTGCATGCCCTTTATGAAAACCTGGCCCTGTTTTGGCTGAGAAATATGGAAGACTTAACTGCTAAGGCAGAGTTCTAAAACAAACTCAGGTCTTGCTGGCTAGTGGAAAACAGAGAACCACTGGAAGCCAGCCAATTTGTATTACCACATACAATGAACTTGTTAGGGTTCCTAGAGCCTACCTCCCCTCCCTGTCACTGGCCACAGTGGGAGCCTGATTTTGGGGGAAGATTGGGGGGCAGAGACAATCTGACAACTGGCCAGCAAGAGAAACAAAGGAAAGATAGAGATCAAAGACAACCAACAAGAAAACCCTAGAAAAAAGAGAGAAAACAACCTCCAGAATAAACTAATCAAGAAAATCAGATGCCTAGAAAGCAAAAAAATCACAAAGTACACCAGGAAAGATATGGCCCAGTCAAAGGAATAAAATATCACCTCAACTGAGATTCAGCAGTTTAAGCAACTAATTAAAAATGTTCAAACAATTCTTCTAAAACAAATCATTGAGTTGAAGGAAAATGTGACAAAAAAGGTGAAGGATGTAAAGAAGACACTGGGTTACCATAAGGAAGAATTTGTAAACTTGAAAAAAACAAATTGCAGAAATTATGGAAATGAAAGGCACAATAGAAGAGATGAAAAAACACAATGAAGACACACAACAGCAGAGTCAGAGAAGCAGAAGAAAGGCTCAGTGAATTAGAGGACAGACCATCTGAAATCCTACACATGAAAGGATAGGGAAAAGAATGGAAAAATATGAGCAAGATCTCAGGGAACTGAATGACAACATGAAACACATGAGTGTATAGGTGTTTCAGAAGGAGAAGAGAAGGGAAAGGGGGCAGAAAAAAATAATAGAGGAAGCAATCAATGAAAATTTCCCAACTTTTCTGAAAGACATAAAATTACAGTTTCAAGAAGCACAGTGTACCCCAAACAGAATTGCTCCAAATAGACCTACTCCAAGACACTTACTAATCATATTTTCAAATGCCAAAGCCAAAAGGAGAATTCTGAAAGCAGCAGAGAAAAACAACCTGTCACATACAAGGGAAGCTCAATAAGACTAAGCACAGATCTCTCAGCAGAAACCATGGAGGCAAGAAGGCAGTGGTAAGATATATTCAAGATACTGAAAGAGAAAGACTGCCAACCAAGAATTCTGTATCTAGAAAAATCTCTCCTTCAAAAAAGAGGGAGCGGGGGCTGAATCTTTACTTCAGACTTCCCACCCCCCATGCTGATGGCACTTTTCCTTCCAACCCCCACCATGCTGCTGCTCAAATAAAATGTTCCTGCTTGAAAAAAAAGAGGAAGAATTAAAAATATTTACAGATAAACAGACACTGAAAGAGTTTGTGAAAAAGAGGCCTCCTCTACAAGAAGTACTAAAGGGAGTGCTAGAGACAGATAGGAAAAGAAAGGAGAGAATAGTTTGGAGAAGAGTGTAGAAATGAAGATATCAGGAGATAGAAAGAGGATAGAGATCTAGCATTTGATGCTGAAGCAGTACAGAATGTTCAAGACAATTGATTGTATAGATCCAGAAATGGATAGCTCAATAGTGTGTAATGGTAGCACAATATTGTATGTACACTGAACTAAGATGACTGTGAGTACACTTAAAAGAGGAAGGTTAGGGGCATGTATGTCACCAGAAGAAAAGACATAATATAGGAGGATCTAAGATTGTAACACAGAGAGGAGTGGAAGCTAACTAGTCCCCCTGGAACAACTAAAAAAAACCAGAAGCAACTAGCAAATAATCCAGAATAACTGAACGGGGACAAACATGGCCATCTACTCACCGTACACCAACCTGAATTAGGAGGAATGCCTGAGATTACAGCATAAAATCTGTAAGTAAAAACTGCAGATCCAAATCGGGAGACCCCTCCCCCACAGCCCGAGCTACAAAGCCTCATGGTGCCAGAGAGAAGCTTTCTCCCAGCAAGTGAATATAGCTCAGCTGAGCTCCAACTGGAGTTTTAATTAGCGAGTATGAACTGCTTGCTATGAGGTACGAATCCCCAACAAGCAGACAGAGGCTTTGGGTGATGACTGACCTTGGAGAGCCAGAGGGTTGCCTCAGACCAGCTCTGAAGGGGACTCTCTGTTCCTTTTTTCAGTTCAGTGGAGAAAGCCTCAGCCATTTTTAGTTCCCAGTTCTGTGACCCAGACAAGGGTATACCACAGGCAGAGAGAGACCACTGAAATGCTAATGACCTCCATGTAGGAGATCTATCTTCTCTAAGAGGAAAGGGGTGGGGCGCATCTCTGCTACCTGCCTCTCATTCAGAACTTGGGGAAAAAGAACCACGTCTCCTTACACCAGTCAAGAATTATAGGCTAACAGGCACCACTTGCTCGGTAGAAAAGCACAGTGACTGGAGGCATCAGAGGGTGTACCAATGTTCTAAGACACACCCTCAGGGATACTGGATACTGAATATTTCTTCCTTCTGGGACCTGAGCCCATTCAGGTCTGGGGAGGCCTGATTGGGGTAACCAAGGAAACCATGCCTAGACAACAGAAAACTACAGACTGCACCAAGAAAAATGAGGTTATGGCCCAGTCAGGGAAACAAACTTTCCCTTCAACTGTGATGCAGGAATTGAAACAACTAATAATAAGTGAATTCAAAAAGTTTAGGGAAGATATGGCAAAAGAGCTGAACCATATAATGAAAACACAGGACGTACATAAGGTAGAAATTGAAAGCTCAAAAAACCAACTGGCAGAATCTATGGAAATGAAAGGCACAACACAAGAGATGAAAGACACAATGGAAACAATAACAGCAGATCTCAAGAGGCAGAAGAAAACACTCAGGAACTGAAGAACAAGGCACCTGAAAGCCTACACACAAAAGAACAGATAGAGAAAAGGATGGAAAAATATGAGCAACATCACCGGGAACTTAAAGACAAAATGAAAAGGAAGAATTTACATGTCATTGGTGTCCCAGAAGGAGAAGAGAAGGGAAAAGGGGCAGAAGCAATAATAGAGGAAATAATCAATGAAAATTTCCCATCTCTTATGAAAGACATAAAATTACGGATCCAAGAAGCACAGCATACCTCAAACAGAATAGATCTGAATAGGCCTACACCAAGACACTTAATAATCAGATTATCAAGCACCAAAGATAGAGAGAGAATCCTGAAAGCAACAAGAGAGAAACGATCTATCACATACAAAGGAAACTTGATAAGACTATGTGTGGATTTGTCAATAGAAACCATGGAGGCAAGAAGGAAGTGGGGTGATATATTTAAGATACTGAAAAAGAAAAACCACCAACCAAGAATCCTATATCCAGCAAAACTATCCTTCAGATATGAGGGAAAGCTTAAAATGTTCTCTGACAGACAATGACAGTTTGTGAACAAGATACCTGTTCTACAGGAAACACTAAAGGAAGCACTGAAAACAGAAAGGAAAAGACAGGAGTGAGAGGTTTGGAAAACAATTTTGGGAGATAGTAGCACAGCAATGTAAGTACACTGAAGAAAGATGACTGTGAATATGGTTGAAAGAGGAAGGCTGGGATCAGAACAAAAGATGAATGATAAAGACTGGGACTGTGTAACTCAGGGAAACCTAGGGTGCTAAAACGATTGTAATAAAAGGTACAAATATGCTTTTAAATGAGGTAGAACAAATGAATGTCAACATTGCCAGGTGTTAAAAAATAGGGTGGGATTGGGGGGAAAATACAATTAATGCAAACTAGAAGCTAGAATTAACAGAAATACTGTATTATGCTTCCTTTAATGTAACAAAAGCAATATACCAAAGCTAAATGCATATGGGGGGGTGGGGAATAGGGGAAGGGTATGGGACTCCTGGCATTGGTGATGTTGTCTCACTCTTTATTCTACTCTAGGTTAATGCTATCTTTCCTTTCGTCACCTTCCAGCTATCAAGTTGTTTTGTTTGTTTGTTTTTCTTTCTCTTGCCTTTTTCTTTTGCCTCTCTGCCTTCTTTGACTCTTCCTCCATCTTAGCGGAAGAAATGTCCTTATATAAAGAGTGGCAATTGTGCTCAAAACATAAATACATGACTATATGGGGAACCAATGATTGTTTACTTAGGATGGAATGTATAGTGTTTGAACAAAACCATCTTAAAAGAAATGGGTTGATGAAGAAACCACGAGGGCACTATATTGAGTGAAATAAGACAGACACATAAAGGCAAATATTGCAGGGTCTCAGTGATATGAACTAATTATAATATGTGAACTCATAGACATGAAATATAAGTTACCAGGATATAGAATGAGGCTAAAGAATGGGGAGCAGTTGCTTATTATGAGTAAAATGTTCAACTAGGGTGAACTTAAATATTTGGAAATGGACAGGGGTGATGGTAGCATGTAATGAGAATAACTAATAGTGCTAAAAGGTGTGTGAAGGTGGTGGCAAGGGTAAGCTCAGAGTCACACATGTCACCAGAAGGAAAGTTGGAGGTTAAAAGACAGGAATGTATAAAACAGTGAATCTTGTGGTGGACAATGTCTGTGATTAACTGTACACATATTAGAAATCTCTCCCATGAACTGGAACAAATGTATGACACTATAACTAGAAGTTAATAATAGAGAGTCATATAGGGAAAAAATATACACCTATTGCAAACGATATACTACAGTTAGTAGTATTTTAACATTCTTTCATCAACAGTAACAAATGTACTATACCAAAACTATGAATCAATAATGGAGGGGGGGGACATGGTTAGGGGTATGGGAGGATCTGGGTTTCCTTTTTTTGTCTTTATTTCTTTTCTGGAGTAATGAAAATGTTCTAAAAATTGAAAAAAATAATTGTGTTGATGGATGCACTGCTGTGTGGTGGTGCCATGGGCAACTGATTGTACACTTTGAATCTTTGGATAGTTGTATGGTACCTGAACAATCTCAATAAAAATATATATTAAAAAAAGGCATAATATAAAGACTGGGACTGTATAATATAGTGAAACCTAGAGAGGTCAATGATTGTGACTAAACATACAAATATAAAAATGTTTTTACATGAGGGAGAACAAATGAATGTCAACTTTGCAAGTTGTTGAAAATGGGATAGTATTGGGAAAAATAGAATCAATACAAACTAGAGTTTATAGTTAACAGTAACATTTTAATATGCTTCCATTAATTGTAACAAAGGCAATATACCAGAGCCAAATGTCCATAAGAGGGGGATATAAGGAAGGGTTATGGGATTCCTCATGGTGGTGTTGTTATTTGACCTTTTTATTGTATTGTATTATGTATTTTTTTATTTTATATTTTAGGCATAAATATTTTTCTTTTTCTTTTTTTTCTTTTTTCTTTTGTCTTTTTTTCTCCTCTTCCCCTTTCTTTGCAGAAAAAATGAAGATGTCCTCATATAGATTATGGTGATGAATGCATAACTATGTGATTATACCAGGAATGGTGTTTTAAAACTTCAACTTCTGTGTGAGACCAAAGGAAGAGATGTTCATTTGGTGCATAATCCATATTTTCTGTAGCACACTTTATAATTAACACGTATGATCAGTTCATTCAAACACCATAATTGCATGGATCTTTGAATAGGGACTGAGATCTGGTTGGTTTGTACAGGTTAGTGTGATGCCCAAATACATACCAGGGTAATTTGGGCAGAGAATAAAAAATGTATTGGGAAAGCCCCTTTGAGGGAGTGGGGGAAAAGGTGGAAATATTAAACTTCCCCACCTGTGGAATTACTGATATTCTCACAAGCATTGGAAACTAACAATTTAAAGGGTGAGCCCTCAATCTTGAGGCTTGCCCTTATGAAGCTTCTTTCTGCAAAGGAGAGGTCAACCTTACTTAAAATTGTGCCTGAGAGTCACCCCCAGATAACCTCTTTTGTTGCTGAGATGTGGCCTCTCTAAGCCAACTCTGCAGGTAAACTCATTGCCCTACCCCCTAAATGAGACATGAATCCCAGGTGCGTAAATCTCCCTGGCAATGTAGGTTATGTCTCCCAGGGATGAACCTGGACCAGGCATCAAGGGATTAGGAAAGCCTTCTTGACCAAAAGGGAGAAGAGAAATGAAACAAAATAAAGTTTCAGTGGCTGAGAGATTTCAAATGGAGTCAAGTGAACATTCTGGAAGTTATTCTTATGCATTATATAGATATCCCTTTTTAGTTTTTTAGTGTATTGGAATCAGCAGAAGGAAATATCTGAAACTGCTGTACCACAACCCAGCAGACTTGATTCTTGAAGATGATTTTATAACTATAAAGCTTATATTGTGTGACCATGTGATTGTGAAAACCTTGTGACTCACACTCCCTTTATCCAGTGTATGGACAGATGAGTAGGAAATTGGGGACAAAAAGTAAACAAATAAAAAGGAGGGATGGTGGGATGGGATGTTTTGGTTGTTATTTTTTACTTTAATCTTTATTCTTATTCTTTTTTGTGGTAATTAAAATGTTCAAAAATTAATTGTGCTAATGAATGCATGGCTATATAATGGTACTGTGAACAACTGAATGTACACTTTGGATGATTGTATGGTATGTGAATATATATCTCAATAAAATTACAAATAAAGAAAATCAGAAGTGAAAAGGGGGCATTACCACTGATGCTGCTGAAATAAGACTATAAGAGGCAACTATGAACGACTGTATTCCAATAAATTAGATAATATAGATGAAATGGACGAATTCTTCTAAACACACAAACTACCTACATTGACACAAGAAGAAATAGAAGATCTTAACAAACCTTACTAGTAAAGAGATTGAATCAGTAACTAAAAACCTCCCAACAATTTAAAGCCCAGGATGAGATGGCTTCACGGAAGAATTCTAACAAACTTTCTAAGAAGACTTAACTCCAATTCTGTTGAAAATCTTCCAAAAATTGAAGAGGAGGGAATATTCCCTAACTGATTGTATGAGGCTGACATCACCTTCATACCAAAGCCAGATAAAGATGCAAGAAATGAAAATTACAGATGAATATCTACTGTGAATATAGATGCAAAAATCCTCAAAAAACAAAACAAAACAAAACAAAAAACTAGCAAATCAAATACAATAGCACATTAAAAGAATTATACACCATGATCAAGTGAAATTTATCCATGGTCTGCAAGGTTCATTCATCATAAGAAAATCTTTAATACAGTACACTACATTAACAGAATAAAGGGGAAACCCACATGATCATCTCAGTTGACACAGAAAAGGCAATTTACAAAAACAGCACACTTTCTTGATGAAAACACTTGGAACACTAGGAATAGAAGGAAATGTCCTCAATATTATAAAGGGCATATATGAAAATCACACAGCTAACATCTTACTTAATGGTGAAAGAAAGCTTTCCTTTTAACATCAGGAACAAGACAAGGATGTCTGCTGTCACCACTGTTATTCACCATTGTACTGGAAGTTCTTGCTAGGGCAATTAAGAAAGAAAAAGAAATAAAAGACATCCAAATTGGAAAGGAAAAAGTAAAACTTTCCCTATTTGCAAATGATGTGATCCTATATGCAGAAAATCCTGAAAAATCTACAATGAATCTCCTAGAGCTAATAGATGGATTCAGCAAAGTGGTAGGGTACCAGATCAACACCCCAAATCAGTAGCATTTCTATACACAAGCAATGAACAATTAGAAGAAGAAATTAAGAAAAAATCCCATTCACAATAGCAAGGAAAAGGATCAAATATCTAACCAAGGATGTAAATGGCTTATACACAGGAAACTATAAAGCATTCCTAAAAGAAATCAAAGATCTAAATAAATGGAATAACATTCTACATTCGTGGATTGCTAGACTAAATGTTAATATATCAATACTCCCAAAGCAAATATTAGATTCCATGCAATCGCAATAAAAATTCCAACACGCTTCTTTGCAGAAAAGGAAAAGCCAATCATCAAATCTATATGGAAGATTAAGGGACACAGAACAGCTAAAGCCATCCTAGAGAAGAAGAATGAAACTTAAAGACCCTGATGTTAAAACCTATTACAAAGTCACAGTATTGAAAACAGCATGGTACTGGCACAAGGTCAGACATATATACCAATGTAATAAAAATGAAAGCTCATAAATCACCTGTCACATTTATGGCCAACTGATTTTTGACAAGTTGGTACAGACCACTCAATTGGGAAAGTATAGTCAGGAATCACCAGTCAATAAATGGTGCTGGGAAAACTGGATTTCCATTTGCAAAAAAAAAAAAAACAAAAAAACGGAAGACCCATACCTTACACCATAAACAAAACACAACTCAAAATGAATCAAAAACCTAAATATAAGACACCCATTAAAATGACTGCTATTTACAAAATCAGAAAATATCAAGTGTTGGAGGGAATGTGGAGAAATAGGAACACTCGTTCGTTGCTGGTGGCAATGTAAAATGGTTCGGCCATTGTGAAAGAGATTGGTGGTTCCTCAGAAAGTTAATTGTAGAACTATCATATGACCTGGTAATCCTATTACTAGGTTTATACCCAAAATAATTGAAAGCAGAGACTCAAACAGATATTTACAAACCACTGTCCATAGAGGCATTATTTAAAATTACACAAAGACAGAAACAACCCAAGTTTCTCTCAACCAATGAGTGGATAAATAAACTGTGGTATATACATACAATGGAATATTATTCAGCATTAAAAAGGAATGAAGTCCTGATACATGTGACAACATAGATGAACCCTGAAGACATCATGTTGAGTGAAATAAGCTAGACACAAAAGGACAAATATTGTATGATCGCACCAGTTTGCAACAATTAGAATAAGCAAATTCATAGAGACAGAATCTAGAATATAAGTTATCAGGGGATGATATGGAAATAGGGAAAGAGAAGTTAAGGCTTAAAATGTACAGGGTTCCTACTTGGAATGATGGAAAAGTTTTGGTAATGGATGGTGGTGATTATAGCACAACACTGTGAACACAATGAAGAGTTCTGAAATATATTTCTGAATATTATTAAAAAGGGAAATGTTAGATTGTATATATGGTACTGAATTAAAAATTTTAAAAATCCAAGTGACTACACTACACGAACAGTGAACCTAAGTTAAACCATGGACTTTAATTAATAGCAAAATTTTAAAAATGTGCTATCATCAATTGAAACAAATGTTCCATACCAATGCAAGGTGTTGGTGGTGGGGAGGTTTTCCAGTTTGCTAGAGCTGTCACTATTCAAAATACCAGAAATGGATTGACTTTTATAAAAGGGATTTATTAGGTTGAAAATTTACAGTTCTAAGACCATAAAAGTGTCCAAAATAGGGCATCAACAAGATGATACCTTCACTGAAGGAAGGCCAATGGTATCTGGAGCACCTTGTCAGCTAGGAAGTCATTTGGACAGCATCTGCTGGTCTTTCATTCCCAGGTTGTGTTTTAAAATGATTTTCTCTGGGCTTCTTTCTCAGCTCCTGTGTGTCCTTGCTTCTTACTCCCAGGGCACTTCTCTCTAAGTGTCTAGGGGTCCTCTCTTAGCTTCTTCAGGACAAAGTCTGGGCTTCATCTCTTAGCTTAGCATCTCCAAATGTCCTTCTGTCCACATCTCCAAGGTTCAGCATCTATGTCAGCTCTTGAAATCTCTTAAGTACTCCAGTGAACTAATCAAGATCCACCATGAATGGGAGGGGTCACATCTCCATGGAAATAATTTAATCAATGTTCTCACCCACAGGTGGGTGAGTCACATCTCCATGTAAACAGTTGATAAGAAGGTTCCACCTAAAAATATAGGATTAAAAGGTCATGGCTTTTCTGGGGCCCATAACAGTTTCAAACTGGCACAGGAGGTGTAAGGGAATCCTGCATTTTGTGCATGAATGGTCTGTAAAGCCACAACTTCTATAATACAGAAAAAACAAAAATAAATAAAGAAACAAAATATATAATCTTCTACTTGTTCTTTCCTTCATTTCCCTTCCTGAACAATTCAGCCTAAAGGCAGAACAAGGTGTTCCGGTTTGCTAAAGCTGCCATTATGCAAAATACCAGAAATGGATTGGCTTTCATAAAGGGGATTTACTATGTTAGAAATTTGTAGTTATAAGTCTATAAAAGTGTCCTAACTAAGGTATCACATGAGGATACCTTCATTGAAGAAAGTCTAATGGCATCCAGAACATCTGTCAGCTGGGAAGGCACATGGCTGGCATCTGCTGGTCCTTTACTTCTGGGTTGCATTTCAAAATGGCTTTCTCCAAAATGTCTCTGGGTTTCTGTCTTTCTTAGTTTCTCTAAGCTCTCTGCTTGGTTCTCCTGGGGCATTTCTCCTTAAGCATCTGGGAATCCTTTTTTAGCCTCTCTGGGGCAAACTCTGGGCTTCACCTCTTAGCTTAGCATCTCCAAATGACTTTCTGTCTGCATCTCCAAGTGTCTGGGTCTATATTGGTTCTTAGCTTCTCCAGGAGGCAAACTCTGTATTACAACCAAAAGGTTCCACCCATAAAGACTGGATTAAAAGATCATGGCTTTTCTGGGACCCATAAAAATTTCAAACCGGCAGATTCCACCTCTTGGGCCCCAGAAAGACATGTTTTTTCCAAATGCAAAAATACATTCATTCCATCACAATATAGAGAAGTACAAAGTCTTATCTAAATCCATTACAGGTGTGGCCTGTCCTAAGGCAAAATTTCCCTCTGACTGTGAACTTGTGAAACTTAGAGCAAGTTATCTGCTTCTGATATTCAAGGGGATGAGGGGGACAGTAATAGTATAAAGATTCCAACTGCCACAGGAAGAAATTGAGAGAAAAATGGGGTCATGGGACCAAAAAAGTTCTGAAAACCTGCAGGGAAAACTTCATTAGATTTCAAAGTCTAAGAGTTATTTATAGAATGATTTTTTCCCTCAGGGTTTGAGTCAGTGGCAGTCCCACCCTTTCCAAAGTCTTACACAGTGGCCTTGCTCTTGCTAAACACTTGGGTGATTGCTCCAACATACCAACACATTGGGGACACTACCTTATTCTCTGCTCCACCTTCCTCAAACATCTGGGTGGCACCCAGACTCTCTGCCATTTCCAGGGCACACACTCAACCCCTTCAGAACAGAGGGGTGGTAGCCAAGCTCTCCCCAATCCCTGGGTAATATGTTCCACCCTCTGAGTCCTGGCATGGCAGCACTCTTCCTGAACATAGAGGCAGAAGGCCCACCCTCTGCCTCCAGGGAAAACTCACCCTTGTCATGTGCATGAGTGGGTCCACTTTTCTGGCCAGAGATTTCTTGGCACCAGATGTTGGATTCCATGGTTCTACCTTTGAAGACATTTTTCCTTCCACATGTCTCTTTTCTGTCCCTTTTAGTCCAGATTTGCAGTGATTCCATTTCCACAGGTCATGCAAAAAAAATGTGTTGACTTGGCATGCAGCATACAGAGGTCAAAACCATTAGATAATAGGACTTTCCACAAATCCTTCCTAAGTAACTCCATTTCCAATCCTGGCTTGTACCGAAATGACTGTCAGGTTCTAGGGTTGGTTAAATCCTCATGTGGGGGAGAATTTTCCAGACCCTCAATTTCTGGTTTCCTTGTACCCAAGAGTTCAGTTCTCAGCTTATCTCTTTCTACTCCCATTTTACTATAAACTGCAAGGAGAGACAGGCTTCATTTTCCATATTTAGTTTGGAAATCTTTTCAGCTATATATCCCAGCTCATCACTTTCAAATTCTGCCTTCTATCTGACACCAGGACTCAATTTTGCCAAATTCTCCATCACTTTAAAACAAGGATCACCTTTCTTCCAGTAGGCAATAACACATTCATCATTTCTGCTTAATGCCTCATCAGAAGTATCTTTAGAGTCCATATTTCTACCAACATTCTCTTCAAAGCAGTCTAGGCCTTTTTTATCAAGCTTCTCACAATTTTTCCAGAATCTTCCCTTTATCTACTTAAAAAGCCATTCCAACATGTTTGATATTTGCAAACCCAGCAGCACCCCACTCTCTAGTACCAAAATCTGTTCCAGTTTGCTAGAGCTTCACTGAAGAAAGGCTGATGGCATCTGGAACACCTCTGTCAGATGGGAAGGCACATGGCTGGTGTCTGCTGGTTCTTTGCTCCTGGGTTGCATTTCAAAATAGTTTTCTCCAAAATGTCTCCAAGCATCTGAGTCTATGTCAGCTCTTAGCTTCTCCTGGGGGCAAACTCTGGATGACAATCAAAAACTACCACCCAACAAGATTGGATTAAAAATCATGGCTCTTCTGGGATCCCTGACAGTTTCAAACTGGCACACAGGTGTCTACCCAAAGATGGGTAGAAGAAGATGTGATTTCCCAGAGCAGAATGTCAGAATCTGAACAAGGTAAGGAGGGCATCCATGAGACAGTGGCCCTGGGTGGAGTGTTGTGTTCTGGTGGAGTGTGGAAGGCTTTCACTGGCACTGTTCCCTGAAGCAGGGAATTAGGGCCCACACAGAATGAGAGAGGCACCTACAAGGGAGATAGTGACAACAGAATGCCCAGCCCTGTGTGAGGTGAAGAGAACATCCACACAAGGGAGGGAGTGGCAACAATGATTGGAAATTGAATACATATGGGGGAATCAATCAAATAAGTAAATATTTGAGAATAATAAGAGTCAAGTACTTTTGTTCTTGAAGGAAATTAGAAATATAGAAATGCATAAAATTGAACTGCTCTCTGGAGTATTGTTTGAAATTAGAGGTGTCAATGTGAACCCATGGTTTCAATGCATATAGATTAACAGCTATATACAGATGTAAATGCATATTATATACACATATATTCCTTCCACAGAAAGTGCCTAGAAGCCATGACACTACAGTTGCAGCAAGCACACCCTATGCTGAAATTTTGATTTTCAATACTATAATAAACAAAAATGAACCAGGGAAAAAATGGTTGATTCCAGAACTGGGGCAGCGAAAGTATAAAATAAGTATGCTTATACATTATAAAGTGAGGAAGTGCTCAAAGAATGATGAGGATAACCAAAGAACAAAGGAGGCAGTTTGATGGCACCAGTTCTAGGACAAATTGACAAATAATGATCATAGTGGAGTATAATCCCATTAAATATAATAGGAAAACATGAGCCCATCATGATATAAATAAATAAATTGAACATTTGAGAATGATGAGATTCACATGATTTCAAAGTACCTCCCTATAAGATATTTATCAATTACAAAATGAACAGAGAGTAACTTTAAGTGAGAAAGAATTCGCAGAAGCATCTTAATCACATAATCAAAGTGAATGCTATCAGCAATGGGCTAATCAAAATTGTGTGCTAGCTGATAGGATATAATGAGAAAAACAGCATCACTTATGATATTCTCACCACAGTTGCATAACATGAATTTTACTGTGAAGAAACATCAGAAAACACAAGTTGAGGACCTTCTTCAAAAGAACTGACCTGTAATATTTAAAAGTGTTTAAGATCATGAAAGTTGAAGAAAGACTGGAGCAGTTGCAGACTGGAGGGTATTAAAGAGACATGACAACCAAAGGCAACATTTGTTGCTGAAACAATTCATTTTGGCAAAAATTGAACATTGTTTGAAGATCAGATAGTAGTAATGCATTGATGTCTACTTCCTGATTTTGAAGTTTGCATTGTGGTTATGTAGAAGAATGTCCTGCTTTAAGAAAATACATGTTAAAGTATTAGGGATCATTAGGGATCATGTTGACAACTTACTTCCAGGGGAAAACATCTGTTTATTGTTCTTGCTACTTTTACATACATTGAAGATTATTTCAAGATAAATATTCAATGTAATGTATATAATATAATATATGAACAGAAGTGTGGACTTTCCTAATAATGAAACAATATGACTAAAGTCTTAAAACCATAAAATATATTTGCTATGTTCATTCACTTAACTAATGTTTATTGAGCATCTCATAGTTCTAAGGGCTGTGCCCAGAACTGGGGGCACTATTGTGAACAGAAGAAGCAGAACATCTGCCCTCATACAGCTTAGAGTCTGTTGGTCAAAGCAGTTAAGCAAACAGGAAATCATGGTATGGTAATAATGTGAGAGCAAATGCAGGGTGCTATGAGAGCACAGAGGTGTGGTCCCAGATAACCTATCATATAAAGTAGTTCTATAAAAATTGATATCTAAGCTAAAGCATATTGTACGAGTTAAGAGTTATCCAGTAAGGTGGCTGTTTCGGAATGAAGGTGTGCTCAAGAGAATTGATCCACATTGAAATAACAGTCTGAATTAATGTGTGGAAATAAAAGATAAAGCAAGTGAGTTGGGTGTATTGAGAATGCCCTGTTACCACCATTCAAAGCCATTAATTTCCCTCATATTTAAAAATGATGGTGGATTTTTTTTACCTGTAAAATGTTACTAAGTGAATAATACAATTTTCCATATTTGGTGTCAGTCTTGCTAGAGCCCACATCATGGTTGGATCAATAAGACAAGCCCAGATAATACAGGGTTGTATAAAGTTTAAGGATCTGGACTTTATCCTGAATGCTACAGGGAGCTGTTTAAGAATTTTAAGCAGAGAAATTATTTTTAATCACTTTGTTACAGAGTGAAGAATGTTAGAATAATCTAAACAAGAGATGATGGCAGTACAGACTTAGAAAGAGAAGAAAAGTGATGGATTGAAAAAAGATTTAGGACTTCAGAATTAATCAGAAGCTGTTGTCGAGGTAAATGGCGTGTCAGTTTTGAGCAATCTGGTAAATTCTGATGCTCTTCGTTATGACTGGAAACAGGAAGAAAAACAGGCTTGTGCATGGAGATGATGAGATCTTGCCTGGGTATGGCAAGACCTCCTTGTGTATGGGATACCTAAGTAGAGATACCTAAGAGGCCATTGGTTATGTAGGGGTCTAGGGTTCCGAAGAGTGAACTGAGTTGGAAAATGTTGAAAGTCTTTGGCATGTACATGGTCTGACATGTATTGAGGGTTGTTATTGCAGGGAAGAAGGAAGTTTACTTGAATAGGTAAGTAAAATGGGTCAAGATTATGGGCGGTTTAGGAGATCCAATCTGGATGCAATTTGGTGAGCAGCAATGGCAGAAGGTGAGTCGTATTAGAGTGGAGAGAGAGAGCCTGGAAGAGAGACATAACCAGATTAGAGGTGTCCATAAAAGTTTAAAGTGAGTTTTGACTGCTAACTCAAAGGCTGGAGTCGTTGCTGGAACTCGTCCATGTTCCACAAGCAAGGCCTCCAAGAGCTTCACAAACCAGAATGAACATCTGGGTGTGCAATGAGCAGAACCACTGAGAAGCTAGGGTCATTCCCAGCTGGTATGAGTGTCTCTTGCTTGCACCAATTTACCTCATATTATCCTGTATGGCATGGAAGCTGCTGGGAAATTTTGATAATCTATTCCAAATCAGGGACTTTCCTGTAATGCGCATGCCAATCCTATTCAAGAGTATTAAAAAAAATCAGTAGGACCATACGTTTATTTATTGATCATTCTGTGTGTCTACAGTGGTTGCATAAATTATTCTGAGGCAAAAACATAAGTTCATTGTTGGCTTGGACTTAACAGCAGGCACAGCATATTGTTTTAATGTATTCTAAATCACTGGCCAGCAAGAGGGTGAGAGGAGGGTGGGAGGTGTTGAGATGAGAGATCTGCATTCTGCAGGAGCTCCTGATTTTAAGAGAAAGTTGGAAGCAAATGGACTTTATTTCATCTTTACATTCAGAGGATATCTGTTTTCTGATGTAGAAAGGATTTCTCTGTAATAAGAAATTTTAGACAGGAATCAGAAAACTTTTTTTTTCTTGACTATGACAATGTTGATCTCTGTGCAACCTTATAAAAGTCACTTTTGACTCTAAAACTCAAGATTCAATTTTTAAAGCAGGAATAATACTTTGTACCTCTCACCTAGATATTGTAAGGTTTCATAAAACATTCACAATACTGTAAAAATACAGATTGCTAAGAAATATGAGGTATATAAACTACCTTAAAGTTTTTTTTACAAAACTCTACATTTTTTATCTAGTTAATTTTAAATTAAGCATGACTTCAAATTTAAAGGGCATGCTTAATATTTTCTTTACAAAAATATTGGGAGAAATGCAAAACCATCCCTCAGATTCTGTATTCAGTTTGGAAGCATATTCTATAAAAGAAAATATATTCTACATTCCCAAAGAGAATGCCAAAAGAATGAGTAAAGCAGTCATGCTGATCCTACCTTTTATATCAACAACAAGAGGAATAAACCTTCATGCTTTCAACCAGTTTTGAATACAGGGAAGCAGCAGGGGCCTCAAATCTTCTTTCATCACCTCAGGGTGTGACATGATTATTCAGGAAAAATCAAATTGACTTTATAACTTCGGAAAGATACATCTACAAAGAAAAGAACTGAAATGAGAAACTGTAAATTATAGTCCTCTACTTTAGCAGGCTAAATAATTCACCCTGGTCTCAGGAATATCTTCCGTGCTTCAGGGATAGCAGCATGGTTTCTGTGTGAAAAAGTTGATGTTGAGTGACACCAGCTAGTAAGGGTTTCATTTTTTATTTCATAGGAGAGCTAAGAAACCATTTTTAAAAATTATATATATAATAGAGAGAGCAAGGGGAGAGTCCTCATAGGATAAAAATTTTACTTATATCTGGTACGATTTGGAAAAAATGATTACAATTATTAATATATTTAAATCTTTTTTTCTTAAATCAGTAATTCAAATCACCTATGTGGAAGTAATATGAGCTTACCAAAATCATGGTTCTAATAGTGACCTACATGGAAAGAATGCTTATTGGAAAACAACTGCCCATATTTTCACATCCTGATCTTCGCATATTTTGAGGAAGCCAATAATGGGCTGTAGACCTTAGTAGGCAGAAGTGAGCTCTTTCTCTGGACAGCAGATAAGAAGCTCAATTAAAAAATCCTCTCCTCCTAACACTTGTTGAGTAAAGTGTGAGGACTTGGATTTCACAGCCATCTGCATCCATGAATAAGATTACAAAAAGAGCACTACCTTCTTCCATCTTCTCTGACACCTCATAAAATACTGAGTGATTTGCCTAAGAAAATTCTAAGTTATAACCTCAAATAATTTAATACTGCCCTCTAGAGGAATTATACTAGCATTAAATTTGTTCCTTCTGGTATGATTTTATCAAATTTTAGTTCCTCAAATTTAAAAGCACAAATTTTGAAAACCCACAAAAGCATAAGCACCATAGAATTTTTTAAAGTTGTATCAGTTTTAAATTTCAACTGCATGTAGCAAATTTGTGTGTGTGTTTTTTTTAAAGCAATTTAATAAAGCTCAATAGATTAAGATTTCCTCTAAAATTAATCTTGGAAATTCTAAACCATTAGCCAATTGACAATAGGTGCATTGGAGTACCCTAGTTTCTATGGTTTTACTATGAAACCCTGAAACACATGGAAGGGAGAGGTCAGATCCCCCCCACCCTAAAAAATTTCACTTAAAATCAAGAATTTAGAAAATGAGAAACATTTCTTTCCCAAGGAAAAGATAAAGTAGGAAACTAAGGGCATCCTACTCAAACCATGAGTAACAGGCAATTTGCTTAAAATATGAATCAATGAAGCAGAAAAATGAAGGGCTATTTTTAGAAATGAATACATGGGAGACTGTTATGAATAGAGAAGTAGATTAAGTAAAGTAAATTTAGATTTAACATTAGAATGGTTATGAAAAGTATTCAAAGACAAGAGAATGTGCAGGTGTTTGGAATCTCTGTGGGTAAATTCTAGTATGAACACTAGACACTAACAGAAAGTCAATAGAAGTTTGAAAATTAAGAGTCGTTAAAAAGCTTTGTCATAAAACATCTGGTCATTTGAGGACTAAAGGACTGGGTCATAGGAATTCTTATTTTAAAAGAAAAGTTCAGTGTTTTGCTCAATATTTTACTTCATTTTACAATTGTGTAATATTTTATATTTTATAATTTTTACTTTATAATTTTTAGTGTTAGGAAATAATATATAATGCCTGCTGCCTTTCTTATTAGCACAAATAAATATATTTGGAAATAAAATGCAGTGTCTATAGTTAATATTATAGTGAATAATGTAACTATAATAGTGGTTTCAATTGTAACAAATGCAAAACATTAATAATAGGGAGCACTGTGGGGAAGGGGGAGAGTATATATGAATGCTGTACTTTCTGCATGATTTTTCTGTAAACCTTAACTGCTCTAATAAAAAAAAATGTAAAAAAGAACGGTGTCTGTTTCCTACAATAAGGAAGACTTTCTTAAGGATTTGTATTGGAAATGTTGATTGCTGTCAACACAAGTAATGCATTACTAAATCTGCATTATATAACAATTTTAAAGAAAATAAACTGCTTTTTGAAATAAATTACTTCACAATTATCTGTACAATAAATTACTTCCACTCATTTTTCCATCTTGTTTGTAATCAATGATCCACGCCCATAACTTAGAAGCCTATAATTTTTGTATGTCAGTAAATATCCTGTGCAGATTGAAGTATAATTTTAAAAAAACAATTACTAAGAGTTTAAACAATTTGTGCTAAATGAAGGTATATATGGAGGAAAGTTTATCTACATTTACAACTATGTTCTAACTCAGATGGAGATCATATAATCTATATATTTTTTAATTTAAATTTTATGCACACACATGTAAATTTAAATGATTTTTCCAAAGGGAAATAAGTAACTTGTTGCCTGGAAATGACTAAATTATAGAATAACTTTATGAGATTTTGGGAAAATATAGATTTGCATGAAGAAATACTTTGGATGTTGGATAAAATATTTAATTATATCATACAATATCCAGATAACACAAAATATTTATTTTTAACATTTGTTTAACGTTCATGCATTCTTGTTTCCTCTCCTCTTTTTTTGGATTGTCTTAACTAACCATTCAAACAATCAACCAGGTAAAAGAATGCTGGAAGAGATATAAAAGTAAAATTACTAATATCAGTTAGGCTTAAGCATAGCTATAACTTACATCATCTATGTAGTTAAATGAAATAACAAAAAATACAGATAATTAAAATCAACCTGAGCAGCAAAAGAGGGTTTGCAAATTCACAAGTTATATTTATATATAAGAAGTTTGATACCTAAGATACAAGTTAATCACATTTTTAAAACTGGAGAATTTATGCTGGTTCTCTAAAAGTATAATGAAATGATGAATACAACCATCAGGTGATTGTGTTGACCAAAAGACTGAAGCAGGGTGGGAGAGAGGAGAGTGTTAATTTGTTGCTACATAAATATATTTGGAGGGCATATGCCACAGAGAAGGAAGTGGAAAAATACAGGGAAAAAAAATATGTAGTTATCTCTCACTCAATAGTTTTTACATTTTGGGTTTTGAAGGAATAATGACTGAAACATCTCAGTCAAGGTATTCTATACTTGTCCAACATAATTCTTAAAACTAAAAATTGGGAAAAGTTTTGAGGAGAAACTATCCCAAGAAATCATTATATCTGAATGGGGCAATATATTTTACCCATCAGCCAATATAAAATAATCTATTTTAAAATCAAACACATTTCCACCTGCAAGTACAGAAGAAAACAAACACAAAAAGTTTATCAAGAAGTTGCATCTGTGAGGGGGCAGGGGTTGTATGGGAGCAGAGGGGATTAGTGTCAAGGTATTTCCCTGAAATTGAAATTGTCATTGATCTAGTTTTATTTAAAGAAAAGCTTATGTGATGACATTGCAAAATCACATAGTATTAAAACTAAACATTAGGGTTAGATCTTAATACTGGAGTTACAGTTCAAATATTGCATATACACATTTTTCTGTTATAAATGTACAATAGTATATTTGTACAACAGTATAAAACCAATATTTTTTATTAAGGAGATAGAACAATGAGAGGATTTTTAAAGCACCCATTGCTTTGTTTGACACAGTACTTTTATATAAAAATTTGTTCATTATCAAGATCTTTTGATTTATCACTCCATGTTCTGAATACAAACAAAAGAACAGTCATTCAAGCAAATAAATAAATTTTTAAAATATTTAAGAAGGACGGTTGGTTGTTACATTTTCTGAGCCATTAAATTTTGGAAAATATCTTTCTGTTTATTTTCCCAATGATAGGCAACTTGCTAGCTTTTGCAGACTACAAATTTTTGTAGTTGACTCAAAAAATTCTGGGAATATATGTTTAGTAGGAAGAAGTTTACAGCTAGTTTCAGAAAAAAAATTAGGAAATTCTGCACTTCTTTGGATTTTAGAGAGAATTTGTTATAAAAAGCAAAAGATAAATCACAGAATTGAAAAAAAATTGACAATTACATATTTTCTGATAATTTCATTTATTATAAAATTACTTACATACCTATACAATGCTTCCACTGACTGGAACATGTAAAATGCATCATACTCTCTCATCGTTCCTCTAACTCACTGGTTTCTTGTGTTTATATATATAATATATTTAATATATTATATGGTAAGTTTGTTATAAAGCAAATCTCCATATCTGTATATTTGAGTCAAACGGTCGGGGGGAGGGGGGAGGACCAGTAATCTGGACCCAAAAAACCCAAGTGGTAATGATGCAGAATTCTGAATGTCCTCTTGAGAATACTGCATGCTTTGAATCATTTCCTTCTGTGAGTAACCTGAAGGCATAGGTCCTAAATAAATCAATATTTCCCAATCTATCATTTGTCTTATATTTGGACACTGTCGCTAATACCGATGCTTTTAGAATCCTGTCCTAGTCCTCAAATGGTGCCAACTACAAACCTCTTTCTCCTCTGGATTAGATTTTTTTCTTCTCTTATAACAAAGTACAAGTTTTTGCCTAAGAGTTTTCCTTTTGCCTGAATTTGTTTCCCTCCATCTCTACCTCTCCCTGTTTTCAGTTGTTGCGATGTGGACACCTGTCTTGCTTTCACAGCTCTGGAAGTCAGTGTATAATACTACTCCATTTGGAGCACTGGACACCAAGTTCAAGTCCTAGATCTGCTACTTGCCATGGGGAAAGTTGACAAGTTTCTTGAGCTCTCTCAGTATCGGATTTGTTCTTCAGATCAGATTAATATATGTATACTAAACGAAATTCACTTTCCTCATTTCATTATAGATGTGGTTGTGCAATGACTGGTAATGTGATTTGCTTTTCTGAAAAATATTATAAGTGTTATTTGGCTTTCCTAAAAATCTTAACTTTATAATTCTAGAAAACTCTTCTATCTAAAGGTCACCAATTTCCTCCTAATTTCAAAATTAAAGGGCCCCATAGCATTTGACGCATCCAATTTTAAAGTTCTTTACTCTCATGATTTCTGTGGTACTTCTCTGCCCTGGTTTTTTATATCCAACTTTAAAAGGTTCTTATCAGCCTCCCTGCCCTCTTAATTTATCCCAAGTTTGCTTTATGTCTTTATATTTATTTTTTCTGGAAGTTTCTTTTTTTCAACTTGGAAACCTCCCAGAGCGAAATATTTAACCCAGATTTCTTGCTTGACTTCCAGCCCAATGAAAGTTTCTACTGATCCTTTCCAAATTGTATGCCTGAACACACCTCATATGAAATGTCTAAACTAAATTCCTTGTATCCCTCTAAGTTATCTATCCCTCCATGTTCCCAATGTCTGTGAATGGCCCCAACAACCACCCGATGTGGAATAATCCTAGATTCTTTCTTTTCAAGATACCCCTCACCACAAAATTGATCACAATTTCTTATCTATTTTTCCTGCTAATAGCATCCATCCAATACATTGACTTTCTCTATACCCCCTCCACTGCTTCAGCCCAGACTATCATGTCTTCTTGCCTTGACTATTCCAATAGTGTCTTAAAGCTCTGCCTCTAAATTTCCCCTCCTAATCCATTCTCCACACTAACCGAAATGACCACCCTAGTAGTCATTCTAAAATACAATTCTAATTACATTAATTTTGTGCTTAACATGATTACATAGCTCCCTTTCACTTTCTGGACAGTCCAAATTCCTTAGCATGATATGTAAGTTCCTCATTATTTGATTCCTGAATTTTTCCACCATTTTCTCCCACCAACTCTTTCATATACCCAATGCTTCAAATATATTAAATTATTTTACAATTCAATTAACTATTCTGTTATGCATCCATACATTTGCAAATGCTATTACCTCTGTTTAAACTCTTTCTTGGGTTCTCCTTTACCTGGTTAGGAGATATTGGTACCTTAAGATTCAGCCCGATCACCACATTCTCCTAAAGTCTTCTCTGGTATTATGGGTATGAAATAGCCATATCCTCCTGGCATTACCAGGATAGCCTATGTTCTATTATTAACTAAGTCAACACATACTTAGAACAGAATCTGGCATATAGCAAGTACTCTATTACTTTTAACTACTATTATTATTAATAGCAATAATTGTATTTATAACACATTAAATTTTAGTTGCTGGCTGCTTTGTCTCTTGCTCCAAGAAATACTTTACAGGGTGACAATTTTTACCTATCCTTATAATTTCCCAGCTCCTAGCACTGTGCCTGAAACACAGTAGGTAATAAATAAATGACATTGAATGAATTAAGTTGAATTAAAGAACTCCTTATTATTAAATACACTTTTTAGACATAAAAATACATTTTACAAAAAAAATTCAGATGCAATGCCATATGACTTAGATTTCAAACAAGAATTAGTATATTTATTCAACAGGTTTTTACTAAAAGACTTCATAAAATTAAACAAGAATTTATCATATTTATAGAATTTTTGACATTAGCTTTTGCCAGTGATATGTCCATAGAGTAGCTATTGTTTCTATCATTAAAAATAGTTCAGGAAATGGCTGTTGAATGAAATGTCACTAAAATGATTCCAGTCCCTGAATTTCCAGATAATTTCCAGAACATTTTATTCTAAAACTTAAAATACACAATGTCCTTTTGTCTCACCTTGTACTCACCACTTTTTGCCTTTACAGAAATCTTGTCTTTTTGTTAAAGATTTGTCAATCTTTTTCCCGTTTGTCTCTTTAAAAAAAAGAAATCCTTAAAAGTTTTCAAGTCAATCTTCATGCATGTTACCCAACTTTGCTCTATACTAAAAGCTTTAAAAAAGACAGTAAGTAATAAATGAAATATATCTGCCAGCCTCTGGTTTCTTTTATTTGAAGCCATATGAGAATGACATTTAAACATGGCAATGCATTTATGTTTTCTTATGATTATCCAGATTTTCTTTACAGTTGATCTACAAATAAATGATTTTTACAATTGGCAAAAACTGGCCTTCACAGCTTTCTTAAAATTCCCAACTTCAGCTTATATATCCTGCAACTGATAGTCTAGTACAATGATTCACAACCCTTCTCACACGCTAAAATCACCTGGGCAGTTTTAGAAAGTATTAATGTTTTGTTTTTCCCTCTAGGGATTTAGTTCTTCTCAGGTGGGAACCTAGGATGGGTATTTTTTTTTCTTAGAACTTCCCAGATGATTCTAATGTATGTAGCCATGATTGAAAAACAATGAGGTAGGCTGTTTTTCATTCTTACATAAGGTCAAGTAATTATGGAGATATGATTCAAATAAGGATTTGCAGAACTTTGTGTTGTCCTCAGACATATTCTTGGAGATGGACAATTTCTCTTTAAGAGTTTTCAAATCTCAGAGGTTTTTTTAATGGAAAATTTAAAATTAATATAACAATATTTTGGATTACTTACATAACCAATACTGCCATGAACATTCTGCATTATATTTGGTTTACTCTACTGTTAGCTCCAAGTAATTCTATTTAACTAGAGTCTAATAAGAAAATAACCATTGAGTTGATATTAACAATGTGTTCATCTAAGTCCAAGGCCTCCTTGGAATTTTACTGGGCCCTTGCTTGGGGATTTGATTCACCTGAGGAAGTTTAATACATCCCAATGCTCAAGTCACATACACAGCAATTACATTCGAATCTTTGGGGGTGGGTCCTAGCCATTAGTATTTTTGAAAGCTTCCTGGATTAGTTCCTTATGCAGCTGAGTTTGAGAAACACATTAATGTTAGTTAAAATTGAGAATGGAGTCTCAATGCATGTTCCAGTTTGAATGTATTGTGTCCCCCAAAATGCCATGTCCTTTGATGCAATCTTGTGGGAGCAGATATGTTGGTGTTGATTAGGTTGGGATCCTTTGAGTGTTTCCATGGAGATGTGACTTAATCAACTATGGGCAGGACCTTTGATTGTATAATTTCCATGGAGGTGTCACCCCTCCCATTCATGGTGAGCCTTAATTGAATCACTGGAGTCCAATAGAAGTGTTCACAGACAGAATGGGGTGCTGCAGCCAAGAGATACACTTTGAAGAATGCACAGGAGCTGAGAGTGGAGCTGGAACACAACCCGGGATCAGCAGACGCCAGCCACGTGCCTCCCCAGCTAACAAAGGTTTTCATGATGACAATGGCCTTTCTCCAGTGAAGGTACCCTATTGTTGATGCCTTTTCTTGGACACTTTATGGCCTTAAGACTGTAACTTTGTAACCAAATAAACCCCTTTATAAAAGCCAATCCATTTCTGGTATTTTGCATTTCGGCAGTGTTAGCAAACCAGAACAATGCAATATCTTGGTAATCTGGGATTTACACCCTCAAAATAACTTGTGCCATAGTAGTCAGTTCCATATTTGATTTGCAATTATTTAAATTAAAAATGATGTGTTAATGTTTGAATTTGAATTTTATTGTTGTATAGCTTTTTAACTTTTACTTCAATTTTTAAATTTGTTTTAGCTTTATAGTTTTATCCAAGTTAGTTTATTCTTTGTTTTATGTTTGCATTTATTTACATAGTACGATAAAATAATTCAGAAAATTCTGAAGAGCTGGAGATTATTTTTTAAGGAGATCTAATCATTAATCAAGTTTGACAAAATATATCTACAGCTTGAGCTGTAGAGTTCTAGATTTAAATAACAAAATTAAATGTTTACCATGGCATCCTTAAAAATGAAAAAGAGGATCTGTTCAAATCTCTTGCCCATTTTTTAAGTTGGTTTGTATATGTTTGAATTTTGAAATGTATATTATCTGCATAAGGTACTTATATCTTTTTTTAATATTTTTAATATTTTTTCAAATATTTTCTATCAGAATTCAACAAGTATTACTGGAGAGAAAGAGAATACAAGTATCAGCCCAACATTAAAATATAACAGTCTTAAACTTGACACAGTTAATGAATAGCCCCAAATATATAAATAAAAAAAAAAAATGGACAGAATAACAAGGAGAAGCAGACAAATCCAAAGTCACTGTTGGAATTTTAAACTTTTAACCTTGGTAATTATTAAAACAAGTATACATAAAATCAGTATGGATATAACAGATTTGAAAAGCAGATTTGAATAAAAAATTTTACCTTATTTAAATCTGAATATCTCTGTAACTTGCAACTCCAGAATATATTTTGTTTACAAAAGCACATGGAATATATATGAACATTTAATATATTCTGGACCATAAAACTAATCTCAATAAATTTTAAATTATTTAAAACATACATACATAGACACATGCATACATGGAACATAGTGAAAATAAGTTAGAAATTAATTAAAAATACCTAGAAAAACAGCAATGTTTAGAAATCAAGTGACACATTTCTGAATAACCCATGAAACAAACTAGAAACCACAGTGGAAATTATAAAATATTTTGAACTGAAATAAAAATATTGTATATCAAAATTTTGGAATAAACTAAAGATCAATCTAGAGAGAAGTTGGTAACTTCAAGTTAAATTCAAATTCAAGTTAAATTCAAATGTTAGCGAAGAAGAAAGGCTAAAAACTCTGTTATCTACAAAACATTTTCAAGAAATTAGGAAAAGTGAGCAAATCAAACTCACAGAAAGTAGAGAAAATAAAATAAAAATAAGATCAGAAGTTAATGAAGTAGGAAACAAATGAATATTAGAGAAAAATTTTAAAAACCAAAACAAAAGAAACAGAAAATCAAATTTACTGAAATTGAAAAACTATTGTGCATTTTGACCGGGTTGGGTTTATTCTAAGATTGCAAGGTTGGTTTCATGCTACAAAATAGATCTATGTACTAGAAAATAGACGGGAAAATTCATCTAATCTTCTCAATAGATGCAAAAAAGTCATTTGTTAAATTTTTCAACTGATCAAGATAAAAACAGCAAACTAAAATTACAAGGAGAATTACTTATTCTGGGAAAGAGTATTCACCATCAAAAGCAAAAACAAAAGCAAAAACCCTTCAAAAACATTGTGTTTAAAGGTAAAATATTAGAAACTTCCTCTTTGAGATAAAGAAAGAAGTTGCCTGCTATTAACACTTCTGTTTAAATTTAATGGAAGTTATAGCCTGTAATAGGCAAAAAAAAGAAATAAAAAATTTAAGAATTGGAAACTAAAAAAAAAAAATGCTTATTCACTGATGACATGATTTTTCTACATAGAAAATTTAAAATAAATTAAAATAAGTTATTCACATTAATCAGTGATTTTAGCATAACCATTAGAAACAAGGAATATTATACACATGCACACACACACACGTATGAAACAGAAGATAAAATATAACAATAATGCCATTTACAAAAGCATCAAATATTAAATATCTAGAAATAGACCTAACAATAACTGGAACTTTATCAGTTGGATATCTATATAAAATTATTCTTATTACTACCTTATGCCATACACACAAATAAGTTATATATGGACTGAGTACCTACGTTAAAAAGAAAAACAAGATCCCCAGAAAATGACATAAGACAATGATTTTAGAAATTGAGTGTTTGAAAAAAATATTAACCATATGAGAAAAGATTTATAAATTGGAATTTTTGAACATTAGGATATTTTGTGCATCAAAACAGTGAAAAGGCAAGCCACAGAGTAGTAGAAGATATTTGCAGTATACATATACAAAAGATGCATATCCAGAATTATGTATATGTGTATGCATATGTATATTTACATGTATATATGTATGCATATGTATATGTTTATACATGTGAATAAATATATGTGCCTACAAATCAGTAAGAAAATTAGACAACATGAAAATATTGGCAATAAAATAATTTTGAATAGATTTAACAAAAGAGTAGTATATACTAGTATCCATATGAAAAGATGCTGAACCTCATGATCACCAAAATGCAAATTAAAGCCACGCTGAGATATCCTCATAAACCTACCAAAATATTTAAAATTAAAAATAGTGAGAGTACAAAGTTCTGGTGAGAATTCAGAGCATGTTGCACCATCATATACTCTTCATTAAAAAAAAAATGGGTACAAACCACTTTGGAAAAAAGTTGGTATTATCTACTAAACTTGACTGTGTGTATATTTATATACATACACACAGATATACAGACATGCAAACACACATGTATATAATCAGACATGCATACACAAACACAAAAGAGATATATATGTGAAAATATATGATATATATGAATATATACATATTGATTCCCATGACCTGGCAATTCCATACATGTGTGTACCAAAGGATGCATATAAGAATGCAAGAAAAAAATGTGAATAGCCAAACCATTTACTCATCATTGGTTTAACCAGTAATTAATTGTGGTGCATTTGTTCTATGGAGCATTATACAGGAAAGAAAATAAAAGGACTACAGAGATGAATTTCACAAAGTTAATGTTAAGTGAAAAAGTCAGAGAGAAAAGAATACACATTTTAAAATTCCATATAGAGGTGGGATTTCTGAAATGGTGGAGTAGAAATCTCCAAAATTCTGTCCTTCCATAAAAGCAAGGAGAACACAGCTAAAAATTGTCACAGGCAACTTTTTCAAAAGTCTGGAAATTAACCAAAGCTTTATACAAATCTCTGTGGGAAAAATCAGCAGCCCTGCATCCTTAGAGCTGTGGAACCTAGCAGCCTAACAGCCACTGAATAAAGCAGACCAGGTTCAGAGCTCCTCAGGAAGAACCACCCCCAGAGATGTATCATATTTGACCAGTCTGACAGCTTTCTGGAAAAGGCGCATTCACAGAGCTTGTCTTGAAACACGCTGACTCAGAACTCACTGAGGAGAAAGCCTTATTCCAAGGGGATTTGTCAAAAAATATCAGTGACAACTGTTTAATATCACAGCTGCCTGAGGTGGTGCTAACAGTTTCAGCAAACAAGAGGCTACACAAAAATATTTAAAAGGAAGATCTAGAGAGGAGATAGGGAGTTTTGAGAAGTTCTGATATATTTCTGGGACTCTAGAAGACCAATACAGTGAAGCACGGTTGTGTGCATGCCTAAGACAGACATGAGAAGGAATAATCTTTCACCTCTGGGTGTCCTTCAGGCTGCACAGGAGGGGAGTGAAGTCTAAGGTACATGTGTAAACTGCCAGAGTATAAAATGTGTGCCTCAACAAAACATTCATGTAGACCCTCAGCAAAGGGTACACGACATACTGATTCAAAAAAGCATTTAAGGAAATCTCTGTCCACTTTGCTACATTAAGCTAACTGAGCAGGAAATTCAGTGACCATACATGACAGGGAATAAGGAATTTACATAATTAATTCAGGAAAAATAAATTTAAAAAGTAGGAACACAATAGCAAACAACAGAATAAGCCCAGGGTGGGGGTGGGGGGTTGATTTCCAAAGTTGCATTTTATATTCTTTAAAATGTCAAGTTTTAAACAAAAATTTGATGAATGTAAAGAAATAGAAAGGTATGGACCTTGTATATATGGCGGGGGGGGGGGGCAGTCAATAGAAACTGTCCCTGAGGAAGCCCAGACGTTGGGCTTTTTAGACAAATACTTAAATCAGCTATTCTAAAAATGTTCCAAAAATTAAAGGAAACAATGTCTAAAGAAATCAAAGCAGTAGTAAAATGATACCTCAACAATCAATACCAATAAAGAGACAGAAATTATATTAAAAAAAGAACCAAATAGAATTTTGGAGCTGAAAAGTAAAATAAATGAAATTAAAATTTCACTAGAGAAACTCAAAAGGAGATTTGAATAATCAGAGGGAAAAACAATGAATTTGATGATAGGTCAATTGAGACTGTCCAGGCTGAAGAACAGTAAGGAAAAAAATGAGAACATATGAATAGATCCTCAGACAACTTCAGGAAATGATCAACTATACCAACATATGCTTAATGGGAGTCCCAGAAGGAGAACAGAGAGAAAGGTACTGAACAAATCCTTTAAGTAATAGTGGCTGTAAACTCCCCAAATTTGATTTTGAAAAGACCTTTTAATCTACATATTCAAGAACCTCTATAAATTCCAAGTAGAATAAAGTCAAAGTGATCTGCACCTTGTCACATCTTAGTCAAACTTTTAAAAGTTAAAGCCCAAGAGGGAATCTTGAAAGCAGCAAGAAAGAAGCAACTCTGCACATAAAAGGGATGTTCAATAAGATTTAAGAGCTGACTTCTCTTCAGAAATTTTATAGGCCAGAAGGGAGTAGGATGATATATTCAAAATGCTAGGTAAAATAAATAAACTGTAAACCCAAAATTTGATATCCAGTAAAACTATCTTCAAAAGTGAAGAAGAAATTAAGAAACTCCCAGATATGCAAAAACTGAAAAAATTCATTGTTATCAGGCTTTCCCTATGAGAAATACTAAACAGATTCCTTCAGATCAAAATGAAAGACTATTAAATGTTAACTTCAATTCATAAAGAAATATAGAGTGCAGAAAAGATAACTACATAGATAAATATAAAGGACAGTATAAATTTATTTTTATTTTTAACACTTCTATTTTATTTAAAAGACGACTGTTTAGAAACAAAAATTATTAAAATGTTTTGATGGGCTTGTAATGTATAAAGATATACTTTGTATGAAATAATAACACAAAGGAGGAGGAAGGAAATATTAAGTCAAAAGTTTTTTTTATATTTGAGCTAGATTATTTTAAGTTAAAATGTTAATTACAATTGCTTAAGCACCTACAAAGGAAAAAAACACTCAAAATATAGCAAAAAAGAAATAACATAGGAATTAAAATGTTACATTAGAAAATATATATTTAACCCAAAAGAAAGCAGAGATGGAGTGAGAGAGGACAAAAAGAAATAAGATACATAAAAAACAAACAGCAAAATATCAGGTATGTATCCTACCTAACCAATAATTATGCTAATATAAATGGATATAACTCTTCAACCAAAGGAAAACATTGGCAGAATGGATAAAAAAGAAATAAATAAAACGTGATGCAAGTGAATCTTTCTATAAGAGACATGCTTTAGATTCAAAACCACAAATAATTTTGTGGAGAAAAGCATGGAAAAAAGACATATCATTGCAAACAATGATAAAAATGGAGCTAGAGTGGTTATCAGAAGAAATAAACTTTAATATCAGATAAAATAAAAGAAAAAATTTTACTAGAGACATAGAATAATATTTTTTAATGATAAAATGTCAACACATCAGGAAAATATAAAAAATCACAAACACCTAACAAGAGAGCCCCAAAACTTACAAAGCAAAAACTAATATAATCAAAGGGAAAAAATAGCAAGTTCAGCAGTAATAGTCAGAGACCCCAATATCAGACTTTTGTTAATGGATTTAAAAACTAATCTGAAGATCAACAAAAAAATAAGATGTGCAAACAACACTATAAACCAACTAGACCTAATTGTCATCTATAAAACACACATCAGAAAAATACACATTCTTCTTAAGCACACATGAAACATTCTCCAGGATAAGCCATATGTTAGGCAATAAAACAAACTTCAATAAATTTAAGGTGATTGAAATCACACTAACTAGGATCACTGAACATAATTGAATGAATTTATAAACAATAATAATAGGAAAGAAAATTTGGAAAATCCATAAATGTGTGGAAATTAAGTAACACACTTATAAATAGTCATTGGTTTAAAAAATTAACATGAAAGAAATTAGATAATACTTTGAGATGAACAAAACTTAAAACACAATATACATATGTAAATTTATGGGATTTGATGAACACAGTTCTCAGAGGAAAATTTATAACTGCAAATACCTATATTAAGAAGAAATATCTCAAATCAATAACTTAACTTTCCACCTTAAGAAACTAGAAAAAAAAAAACGAAAAACAAAAAACCCAAACTAAATCCAAAGCAAGCAGAAGGGAGGAAATATTAAAACTAGAGCAAAAATGAAATAGAAAAATAATTGAAAAAAACCATCAAAACCAAAAGGTTCTTTGATAAGATCAACAAAATTAACAAACCTTTAACTAGTCTGACCAAGATAAAAAGATAGACTCCTATTACTAAAATCATGAATAAAATAGGGGATATCACAATCTCCCTTGCAGAAATGAAAACAATTATGAGAAAATCCTATGAACTTTATGCTAAAAATTAGATAATCTAAATGAAATTGAAAAATTGCTAGTAAGACACAAAAAAACAAAATTTACTTAAGAAGAAATAGAAAATTTCTACAAACATTTAAATAAAAAGACATTGAATTACTAATTAAGGAAAAAAAAAAACAAAAAAATCTTATTCAACAAAAGTCCCAGACCTAGATAGCTTCACTGATTAATTCTAGCAAATGTTTTAAGAAGAATTAATAACATTTCTTCACCCAATCTTCCAACAACTAGAAGTCAGAACACTTAATAATTCTGAGGCCAGCATTGCTATAATACAAAGCCAGACAAAGAGATTACAAGAAAAAAATAACACATATGGATAGTTAATAGTGCAATTATAAAAATGTGCTATCATCAATTCTAACAAACATTCCACACCAATGCAAGGTGTTATTAACAGGGTGGTATATGGGAATCCTGCATTTTATGCATGATTGTTCTGTGAACCCACAACTTCCCTAATAAAGGAAAAAAAAAGGAAGGAAGTTCTGATATATGCAACAACATGGATGAACCCTGAATACATCATGTTGAGTAAAAAAGCCAGAAACGAAAAGACAATTTAAGATCTCAATAATTAGACTAAGCAAATTCATGGGATCAGAAACTAGAATAAAGTTCCTGGGGGCCAGGGTGGGGTTAGGAAGAGAGTAGTTAATGCTTAAATGTTACAGAGTTTTGTTTGGGGTAATAGAAAAGTTTTGGTAATGGATGGTGGTGATTGTAGCACATTTTGAATGTAATTAATACTACTGAATTACAAATTTGAATGTGGTTTAAAAGGGGGAAATTTTAGGTTGTATATAAGCTGCTAGAATAAAAATTTTAAAATAAGAACTGTAGGACTGTACAGCACAAAGACTGAGCCCTAATGTAAACTATGGACTATAGTTAATAGTACAACTATAATAATATTCTTTGACAAATCGTAACAAAGTTACGATTTTGTAACTGCCGGAATTTGGGTATTAAAATCCTAAATAATAAGGACATACCGTATTTTAGAAAGGACAAACACTAAGCATGATGTCTCACTCATTTTTAATTCATTTCCTTAGCATGTAAAGTACTCGCAAAGCAATGCAGTATCACTGTCCTAGTACTGAGCCACATTGTCTTTAAACAAATGTTTCAAAAACATTATCAGTCATATGGATCCTGTAAAGGCAAAAGTACAGTTTTATATTTGGAAACTTTTAAACTTTTCCTAGCTTACTTTCCCAACTCTAATTCTTTCCTAATAATCTATTGATTATTTGGTTGGACTAATCTTCCTAAAGCACAACTCTGATCAGATCATTAACTGGTTAAAACCTTTCAGTGACTCCCTGTTTCTTATCACATAAAATCCTAATCCCTTGGCTGGGCATCAAGGCTTTCTAGGATATTACCATCACTCTCTGTACTGGTCTAATGTTCTACAGCTCTTTACAAGGCTCACAATCCTTGCATGCAAAAGTTACAGAAACACTTTCAGTTTCAGGTCTATGTCTAACACTTTCCCATATCTGAGACTTTACTTGTATGATCCCCTCTGACTGGACTGTGATTTGCATACATGCCCACACACCCATACATGCACCTATCTCTGCATTTTTAAAACTTATTCTGCAAGACCCAGCTTTCATGCTGACAAGTCTATTTCCTGATTCTTGCCAATTAGCACTATTCTCTCCTTCCCCTCAATTCCCAATTTATCTGTACTTATCTTATGATACTTACCATTTCTTTACCCAGATTTTCTTTCATTTTTTACAGGTTTATATAGCTACTTTACGAAAAAGACTTAATTTTATCTTTTTTTCTTCCTCTGGCACTTAAATCAGTGCTGACACTTAAGAGTTGTGCAACAAGATTCATTGAAAAATAAAAGTAGTGATGTCTATGGACTTGCCATGTACTGACTTGTAATGACCTTGAATTTGTATACCTTACAAAGTAAGAGAGGGCAAACTTATCTTAACAAAGCAAACATTTCAGTGGTATTTTGGTTTAAAATGCATCAGCATTCTTGTAAGTAATATCAGAAATCTTTTGCTGCTGCTAAGAAGAAAGCTAAATGCACGATTTTGTGATGAATATACACTAATTTCAGGCCCATTTAACAAATTATGATGATGCAAAAAATAGTGGTTCAAATAATCGTATCACATTTAGGAAATCACATTTATTACTGAATGCAGTACTATGAATAATAATAATAGTGACCAGGTACCCTATTAAGAGCTTTCCATGCTTCTCACAATGTCTTATACAACCTATGATAAGGTAGGTACTATGTCCAACCCTATTTTACAGATCAGAAAACAAAGACACAGAGAAGTGAGACAAGTAACATATCCCTTAAGTGGTGGAGTGGGGTTCAGATCATCACAGTCTGTATTACTGAGTTATACTGCCTTATCGTCTACACTATATGAACCGTAATGTCACTTATCTAGGACGCATTACAAAATACGAAACTAAAAAAAAGGACCTCTCAGCAAAAGCCTGTCATAGTACCACAGGGTGGAGAGGCAATCAAGCGTAAAATCCGGCAGATCTAGCTTCAAGTCCCAGGTCCGCTGCTTACTAGATATGGCACCTCAGGTAAGTTACTCTCAGCTTCAGTGCCCAAATCTGTAAATTGGGAAAATAATCTCATTGGTAGGATTAACAAGATAACATATAAAATAATGCTTGGCATAGTAATGCTGCTTATTCAATAAAGATTTCAAAATCCCTAAGTAGAGTATAATGATCACTAATGGTATCACCATGGATTTGCTCCTTAACTCTACTGCTTGCCCACTCAACCTCCCCACTTCCTAAACCTTGAGATGAATATTTTTTATAAAATATTATGTGCTAATTGTATGAAGACACTATTATAAAGATATGTGAAAATAAAGAAAATCCCCTGTGTTCTCACCACCCAGAGATAACTTTCATGGACAATTTGGTGTTCATCATTCCATAAATATTGTTATTAAAATTATAATACATAAAACTTCCTTTTTAATTTACTAATTTATCATGGCTCCTCTATATAAATACCTATGCATACATCTCCCTGAAAAAGGAGCAATACAACAGAACATACCATTGATATATATATATTTATGTAACTACTTGTATCTTTGTAAAATTATCTGAATTTTTAAGGATAAATATACAGGGGTCCAATTTCTAAATCAAAGTTGCATACTAAATTATAGCTATTGATACATTTTTCCATATCACAACAGGATACAACAGTGTCTTCAAACAACTAGCATATAATATTTTATAAAAATATGAGCATTAATGTTTTAAAAATATCAATTTGATAGGTTAAAATTGGAATTTTATTCTGATCTGCATATTTGTTTATTACTGAAATCAAGGATTTTCCATGCATTATGTTCAGTTGTTTTATTGTGAAATTTAATGTTCCTCTGAAAAGTAAGCTGATTATTTAACAATTATTCCTATATGTTTGCCTTTCAAAGATTATTTCTTTCTATATTACAGGATGCAGTAAATAACTTTTTTTTAAGTCAGCAAGGTTTTTTTAGAAACTGACAGAATGAGAAATGTTAAAATGAGGAAGCAAAGCCAAGAGAATACCCCATTATTTAGTGGCTTAGTGCCACTCATTATAATCTATTGAAACATACGTAATAATAATGAAAATAAGGTGAGGTCAATAAGAAAAAAACATTTAAATTTAGTTTCATATTAATTAAGGCATGAACTATGTACTATGTTTTGGAAATATTTTCATCTAAAATTATTAGTACCTGGTATCTGAAAATTTAATATTCAAAAGACTAAAAAATTCAATTAAGTGAATGTTTTTATTCCTGTGATAATAAACAAAAAAAAATTGATTTATTTTTTCTATTATTATAAGATTAATTTGTATACATCTTCATGACAATGGAATATAACATTTTCTTAAATGCCAAAATTATATATGGACATCTTGACTCCCATATATTTCCATAGTAGGGTAAACAAGAATATAGTACACACTGGCAACTCTGAATTATTTATTCTTAATCTGATTTTACATACAATATTTCATTTCAGCTGAGTGAAGATGCACTATTTTTCCAAAAGAAAACTTGATTTTTATCATCATGGTAAAACCACTGCCAAGAAGAATTCCTAGTGTATAGTAGAAACTCAAAGCATATTTGTTGAATGTATGGCTTTAAAGCAAAGTAAAATGCTTAGTTTTATGAGCAAAATCATGCTAAAATCAAAGGATTACTATGTTAACTCAAAGAATAGTTTGTCACTAATAAAATATTTGATAAAACATTTTATGTTTCTTGAAGATACAATAAATTAATTGCATATGGAAATGAAAAGACTTGGAATATCTGCTCTAGTAAGAAAGATTTCAGGCTAAGAGTTAAAACACCTAAGAGTTAGTCCTGTGTCTCTTCTTACAATTATGTGACATTAAACAAAACATTTAACCTCCTTTGGTGTCATTTTTTCCAGCTGTAAATGGTGATGATAGTAACTTTTCTGTGCAACTCAGAGGGTTGTTGAAAAGAAAAAATGAGATAATATATGTAAAACTGCTTTCAAATGTAAGCCTTATATAAATGTAAGATATTATATAGATGTGTTCAGGCCAAAGGAAAATCAGAACAAGCTCACAAAGGTAGACTGACTAAATCTGAATGTAATTCTTTCAACTCTGAATGGAGTTAGATAAGAAAAATAACCTGAATAATTTCCCAAAGAACTAGGTTTCCTTCTAAGAAGCAGCAATTTGAATTGGATAACCTCTAAATGCCTATCTCATAAACTGGATATTAACCACCCACAGTATTTCCAAACAAGAATAGGTAAGAGCACACAGATCCGAAGCCTATTTATTTTTTTCTTACAAGGCAATTTTATTCTCCTCTGTCCCAAATAAATGCACATCTAAAGTTATGTTTACATTATTTTCATAGACACTTTAAGGGTTAAAGTTTTACGTATGTATGAAATATGGAAGCATGCATATACATGAAAACTGAGAATATGTATATTATAAACATTTGAATATATAAAATTCAGTCATTTCCTAAACTAATTATTTGGCATAAAAAGATTGAACACCTAAGAATCTCCAAGCAATGAGCTAGTGCCTAGGAGTTGCTGATATAAATGAAAAATCAAAGTGCTTGGCTTTCAATGAGAGGGATATGTAAAGAAAGTGAGAATATACAAGTGCACACATGGATTTGTGAATTAGATACGCCTGGCTCTTACCACTTAGTTCCAGAACACTCAAATTGAACACTTCCAAAAAATTAAAATATTTTAGGTTGCTCTTTATTTACAGGAAAATACATATTTAAGAAGTGCTTTTAGATATCCAGAGGGAAAGCTACAATAAAAATGTTCCATTTCCACCAGTTTGAAGCTGTTGGCATTGTCCAAAATCTTAAATCAATCCCATGTAGTTTTCAACATATTCCTAAATTTTTCTCTGATTTTATAATAGGCATATACCAATTGAATTTGATTTTGTGTAAACTCTGAAACTGCAGCTACACAAATAAAAATTAAAAGCATGTACAATTAACATTTAAGCCTTTTAAAAATAAAGTTTAAATTTCAAATGCAAAATGGTTCTGGTTTAACAAAGTTATTTTTTTTTTTACCTTGCTGATTCTTTTTTATACCAAGATATATCAATTTCTGTGTTTTGTGGAGTAAATTCTTTATTTAAAAATATAGTTTGCATTTTTGACAATTTCAAAACTTATCTTTAAACAGCTTAAATTAAAAACATATATATATATATTCATTTTAATCTAACTAGCAAGCTGTCTCCTCTGCTAGTGATTTATGTCTAAAATTTATTGACACTCTGAACAATACTGGCATTGTATAACTCGGGGATCAATTTTGGTTTACAGATCTAAACTTAAATTGAAATTAGTCTATTTGTTCCTCTATTTTTCTTGGTAGCAACAGCTAAGAAAGTACCATGGAGACTGTTTTTTTACATTCACTATAAATTTTCAGGTGAGTACACACTGACAACAAAAACTGCGTTCAATGGAATTTATCCTAATTTTGATGCATAGTTCTTTATTTTCTTTAAAGCTCTGGGCAGGATCAAACCTCTCTTTTCCTTCTTAATCTATGGAAGTATCTAGTTTACTGCCCTTTCTAGAGTTTTACATTAGTGTTTCGACAGTCATTTAAACAGCATCCAGACTTCCAATTCTATAAGAATGGCAGAGGAGATTTTCTGAATATCCCAGATAAAATCAACTGACGTGAGTAATAAGATATGGAAAAAATAAAATGTATTGCTGACTTGCACAATAGCAAGGGACCCAAGAGGTCAAAAATTAAGTGAGTGTGGTAACACAGTGAACTAGATCTTTATGAATAGGTTTGCCAAATCCGGAATTTCTTGGATTTCCACTTTCATGGTTGCGCAGAACAAGGAATAGGAGATAAAGCCTGGCACTGCTAAGTTGAGGAGGGTAGTGGGAAACCCCCCATATCAAGTTGGCTTCAAAGGACAGTAATACTATGTACTGTTAAATTAAAAGTAAACTTCCATGTAGAACAAAGAAAGTTGTCTGTCTCAGCTAAGTAGAGGGACCCTACAAACAAATAATTATCCCTAAGAATTTGTAATCATAATTCAGCCATCTAATAAATACTAACTGTTGCCTAAAAACCTCATGAGGAAATTTTAATTTAAAGTGGTGGATTGGGATTATTTCTGGGAATCGAGAGAAGCAAATATAAATCCTCTTGAAAGAATATAATTTGAACCCAGACAAGAAAGAATTCCCACAGAAAAATTCCCAAGAGAAGTAAGAAGTTTACATAAAAATCACAAAGTATGGTCTCACTAATATGAACTAATTATAACGAGCAAACTCATGGGGTTAAAATCTAAAGTATACATTAGCAGGAGATAAAGTGAGGGTAGAGACTGGGAAGCTGATGCCTAATTTGTGCAGAATTTTAAATAATATTATCGTAAATGTTTGGAAATAGATAGTGGTGATGGTAGCATATTATTGTGAGTGTAATTAACGACACTGAATTATGGGTGTGACTGTGGTTAAAGAGGAAGTTTAGTGTCATGTGTGTCACTAGAAGGAAAGCTAGAGGATAAAACATGGGACTGGATGACATAGCGAACCCTGTTGAGGATGATGACTGTAGTTATTAGTACAAATATAAGAATGTTCTTCCATGAACCAAAACAAATGTGCATATATTATAAAGTGTTAATAATAGGGTAGTATATGAGAAAAATACAACTTATGCAAACTATGGACTACAGTTAACAGTAATATTGCAGTATTCTTTCATCCCTTGTAACAAAGGTAACATACTAAAACTTGATAAGCAGCATCTGATCACATTGAAAAAGAGCAAATAAAACTTTCAAAAATAAACATATAACTAAAATTAAAAATAAGATTGGACATATTAAAGAGCAGAATATTCACTGGTGAAGTGAGAATTATCTAATGCAGTATAAATTCAAAGAAATTATGCAAAAGAAGAACACCTTAAATTAATGAGAAATCAAAAAGATACTTTAAGATAGGCTAATATACTACTACTCAGAATTTCAGAAGAAAGATATGAGGTAATGGAGACGAGACAAAGAGAGATGATGGCAAATTATATAATATTCAATATTTGATCTGTCCATTGTTTGTTTTTCTCCTTTAGGGACTCAGGTAGTTTGAATATTATTCCTTTTTTGCCTGTCTTCCATTTCTTCTACTTTCTCTCTGAACCTTTTTACCTCTTTCATTATATCATCTTCATTTTCCTCATTGCTTTCCGGCCTTTCTTCAATAACAATTGTTATTTGTGTCTATTTTCCTCAGGCATCTTGCAACTTATTCCTTTTTTCTGAGTTAATTTTGTTTTTACTTTCTGTTTCTTTCTTGAGTATTTTAGTTCCTTGGCTGCTCAAGCAAATACCATGCAATTGATTGGCATAAACAATGGTAATTTATTAGCGCATCATTATGAGGCTAGGAAAATGAACGAATCAAGGGGTCATCAAGGTGATGCTTTCTTCCTTAAGACTGGTGTTCTGGGTCTGACTGCTAGTTTTCCTTGGTCTTGGGCTCCTCTGTCACCTGGCAATGCACATGACAGCCTCCCCGGGCCTCTCCCTTTTCTTTGGGCTCCATTGACCTTCAGCTCTTGCTTCCCAGGGTTTTCAATCTCTCTCTCTCTGAATCTCATTCTGTTTATAAAGGACTCCAGTAATAGGACTAAGACCCACTCTGTTGAGTTGGCCACATCTTAACTAAAGTAACTTCATCAAAAGTTCCTACTTAAAATGGTTTCACACCCACAGGGATGGGTTAAGTTTAAGAGCATGTTTTCCCAGGGTATAGAGCTCCAAATTGTCACACTCTGCCCTCTGGACCTCAAAAAGGCATGTTCTTCCTACATGCAAAATACGTTCAATTTTTGTAGGAACACATGTACTATCAAAATGTTAAGTACAAGGTCTCATCACAATTGGTCACGGGTGTGGTCTGTATTGTGGTACAATTCCCCTCTGTTTGTGGACCTGAGAAATATCAAAATAAGTTATCTGCTTCCAATATATAATGGAGGGACAAACATAGGATAGACATTTCCATCCCAATAGGGAGAAATTGAAAGGAAAACAGGGGTTCATGGTTCCCAACAATTCAGAAACACAGCAAGGCAAGCTCCATTAGATTTCAAGGTCTGATAGTCATCTATGGATCAATGTTTTGTCCTCTGGGCCTTAAGGAGTGGCAGCTCCACCCCTTCTGATAGCTTGCTCGATGATCATGCTCTCCCCAAGCACTGGAGTGAGAGCCTCACATTCTGCAAGCATTGGGGTGGTGGCCAGGCTCTCCACAAACACCAGGCACAGACCTAACCATCTCTCAGGATTGGGGTGGGTGCCCTCTCCCCGAACAATGAGGTGGAAGGCCTGCCCACTCCAAGTACAGGGTCAGAACTCACACTTTCCATGTAGATCCATGGCCTGCTCACGTGGCCTGCTCTCGTGGCCTGAGGAGATACCTTTGGTCCAGACCTTGGCTTCGGTGATTCTGCCCTTGAAGTCATTCTTCCTTTCATCTGTATCTCTTCTGTCCCTTTTAATCCAGGCTAGCAGTTGTTCCCCTTGTACAAATTTTGCAAAAACTTGTCAGCCTTGAGTGCAGTTCACAAGGGTCCAGACTGTCAATAATAAAACTTTCCAGTGATCCTTCCTGCAAAACTGCATTTCTAGTCCTGGCTTCCACTGAAATGGCTGACTGGTTCCATGTTCAGTTAAACCCTTATACTGAGTTCGATAAACTTTTTTTTTTTTTTTCAGTTTTCCTGGTTTTGTCTATATCTGGTTTTAATTTTTGAATTTCTAATGCAAGATGCTTTTTCATATCCTCAAATACTTGATTGAAAATATTTGATCATACTCGAAATGTCAATTTAAAGTTTTCTTCTGCTTCATGGTTTTCTGCCAGAGGGGGGATTTTACCCAGTTGGAATGTATCAAATTTTGTTACCTGACTTTTTGGAATAAATTTATATGAACTTGTTGAGCATATTCATGTTCACTTTTATGATACTGAGTGTTTTCAAAAATTCCTGGCTTAATGGCTACTTAATGTGTTCATAGAGCAATATTCCAGTACTCTATAGGCTTTTTTATCTGCTCATTTTGGAGTGGTGGGCAGGAGTTGTGAATTCTTAGATTTTATGGTCTTCTTTTTGTCATGGCAGACCCTACCCCCCCACTTTTATGTATGTATGTATGTATGTATGTATTTCATTTTTGCTTTACTCTTTTACCACCCAATTGCAAAGGAGTGTTTTTCCCTTCCTTTTTGCCTTTTTTCTTCTCCAGAAGCAATGCATTTTGAAAAGTGCCCATTTAAATTGAACTTTTCCCTTTAAATTGCATGTACTTTTAATTGCCTATCCTTGTAGTCCATGCCTTGATCAGTTCAAACATGGACACATTTTTAGCATTTTTAGGTTTAGGGTAGATTTATCTTTTTGGCAATTGTTTTGATCATACATCATCTCCTTCACTAAATTCCTTCCTTTTGCCTCCCTGAAGTTTTTCTTGACTGCCTTTGCTTTCCTCACAGACTTGCAACAGGGCAACAGGACAGGGTTGGTACAAGAGCAAGAGAGATTGTGTGCAGGGATTTGGTGATTTTTTTCTGTTTTACTTAGAATTATTTTAATGTTTTAGGATGGTCTGTCTTCCACTAATGCTGAAGGAATGGTTTCATACAGAATTTACTTTTCTGTTCTTGTTTCTTATCATTTGGAGCAATACTGGTAGTTAGGAAACTAGGCAGCTGCCATCATTTTTGGTGATCTAAAAGTCTTGGGCTTTTATGTATAAAGCTGCTGTGAACATTTATGTGAGTCTTTTTTGTAGATGTATATTTTAATTTCTCTTAGGTAAATAACTAAAAGCAGATTTTCTAGGTCATAGGATAGTCATGTGTTTGACTTTTTAAGAAATTGTCAAATAGTTCTCTAAAGTTCTCTGTGTAGTTCTCTACTCCATCGGCAATACAAACTGCTCCAGTTGCCCTTTATCCTTTTGGACACCTGGTGCTGTCAGTTTTTAGTTTTTAATTTTAGACATTCTAGAAGTTGTAATATGCTATCTCATTATGACTTTAATTTGCTTATTCCTAATGAGTAATAATAATGAGCACTTTTCATATGCTCATTGGCCATTTATTTTTGTAAATTTCATCTCTTTTTTTTATTGGTTAATGCATCTTTTTATTGTTGATATGTAAAAGCTCTTTATATATTCTAGTTATGATACCTTGTCAGAAAGATGTGTTAGGAATATGTTTTCCACTTGCTGGCTTGTCTATTCAGTTTTTAAATGGAATTGTCTGATGAGCAGAATTTTAAAAATTTTTTAAATTATCATTTTTCTTTTAGGATTCATGCTTTTTGTGCCCAATATAAGAATTTTTTCCTAGCCAAAATTGGCAAAGATATTATTTTATGTTTTTAGTAGAAGAGTTAAAGTTCTGCCTTTTATATTAAGATGTTTAATGACATATCTTGATATTTGTGTATAAAGTGAGATAGGATTTGAAGTTGTTTTCTTTCCATATGGCTATCAAGGTGTTTCAAGAACATTTGTTTTACAGGACTTGCTTTCCCCCATTTGAACAAATGGGTACCATGGTTAGAAGTTTTGACCGTATATATGTTGGTGTATTTTGGAATTTTCTCTTATGATACTTTGATTTATGCTATTCATTCATTGTGTCTATGTTAATTGGAGATATTTATGGTATTATTTTCTGTTGAACTCTCTGCCAGAATTTGGTTTTGGGATTATGGTGGTCTCATAGCATGAGTTTGGAAGAGTTTATCCTTCCTCTATTTCTGAAAGAGGTTTTTTAAAGTTACAATTACTTCTTTCCTAAATGTTATCAGTATTTTCCTGGAGGCATCTATGCCAGGAGTTTTCTCAAGGTTTTGATTACAAATGGAGTTTCTTTCATAGATATTGACTTAATTAAAGTTTATTTCTTTTTGTGTCATTTTAGTTAGTTGTGATTTTTTTTTAAAAATGCCCCATCAGTTGTTGAATTTTTCATCAAGTTCTTAACAGTAAAAATTGGCATCTCTTTTATGAGTTCAATTTCTATTGCCTACTTAAGATCATATTAGCAACTATACAATGAATGGGAACTAAAATTTAATATGTGAGTGTTTTAAGTGTCTATTACTGATAATCAAATATGAGTTCCTCCTAAGACTTATAGTACATGTAGAGGAAACAGTATAGTTGATGTATTTATTTTTTTTATATCCAAAGATACAGCTTTGACCAGTCTGACATTTTCATCTTAAAGGCCAGTCCTGAGTTTCCAGCAGCCTAATAGCTATTTTCCATTTACTTCCCCACTATTATCTTAAACTCAATTTGGCCAGTACCTCTCAAAATTAACTTATTTTCTTGACTGACATGTTTTCTATTAATGGGTCCATTCTTTCATCTACTCAGGCTTGAAAGCTCGGAGCAATCATTGTCTCATCCATGTTTTTCATACTCTGTATTTAATCAGTCACTAAGTCTGTCAATTTACTTTCAAACTTCTCTCACCCACTCCTTTCCTTTTCATCACTATCACCATTCTAGTTTGCATTGCTTCATGCTTGGACTCAAAATCTGTTTTCCTTTTCTTTAGTTTCTTTCTCTTCCAACACATTATACATATTGTCACAAGATCAATATTGTCAATATACTGCTTTCATCATTTCAGGCTTCTAGTCCCAAATCCTCAACCCCTGTCCTCTTTGTCTGTGTGATGTAGATTGAATACCAAAATTAGAATTTAAGACCCTTATTCTCTAATTACAACCTGCCTTCCTTAGCTTCATCTCTCATGTGACTCCTTCTCTACCTATACTTGGATACTCAAACCAACTTAATACCATTTGTTTTGTCTTAAGCTCTTGTGAAAAAGTTCACAAAACTTTCAGTTGTTAGCAACTGAGTACTCAAATCACAATTGCTTAAATAGTAAATGGTTTATTATCTCACCTAACAAGAGTTTGGGAGATTTTTTTTCCAGCTTTGGTTAATTGAATAGTTCAGTGACATCAATTACACAGGTTCTTTCCAAGTGTCTGCTGAACTATGTGTGGTATGTTAAACAAAACCTTTACATATTAGAATTGTGTCAAGCTGCCATCTCCAAGTGAATCGCTTGGTGAGAAGAATAAGGTCACTTTTAATGGTTTAGACAAATCAAGATTCACCCACTAAAGCTGGTTCAGTTAATAAGGAATAAATAGAAAAATGCCTGCTAGAGAAAATCTTATCAATTTGCCAGTAAGGGTCTTCTTTTTGCCCCCAGGAATTATTATCTCAATTACATATTTATTGGTTGATATTTATCAAAAGTAATTTGGCTTCAGCTACTTATACCAGTAGACTACTAAGAAGAGATAATGTATTAGCTGGCTCCTACAATGGGAAGAATGAGGTTAACTGATTAAAACTTATTTATGATCCACTACCACCAAACTAAAAGAAAAACATATATACACATAACCAAATAAACAAGCAGACTGGAAAAATTTAGCCAAAATCAGGGGAGACAGTAGAAAATGGCAGGGTAGGAAACTCCAGGACTAAGTCTCTCTACCAGAGCAACTATTAAATAGGCAGGAATGTCTGAAACAACTATTTCAAAATTCCAGAGTCCAGTAGAGCAGTGTATTGTGTTCAGGGAAAAGCAGGAGGAAGAGACTGGTAAAGTATGGCAAAGACAATTAAATTGCTCTCTCTGCACCTTGGTTACTGGTGCCCATCCCCCAATCTTATGGCAGACTGCTGTGGGGCAGGGCCTGGGCTAGCTCGCTGGTGACAGGGACACAACATTCCACTTACCCAAGATCGGGGTGGACATGGCCAATCACTGTTTACAGTTTTTGATTAGTGAGTTTGGATCACAGGGCGGGGGGTGAGGGTGGGGGTATCGGGGCAGCTCTGAGGGCAGCTATTGTTCCAAACCGCACGACACAGAGGCTGCTGAGGAGACTTAAAGATGCTAGTTTCCTCAGGGATGTGGGGGACAGTTCACAGGCTGCAAAGCTCAAGAAAGCACAGCTCTTGGAAGCTACAGAAATTCCTGGTGCCCTCCTATCCTATCCCATTCCCAGGGCAGTTTGGAGACAGTCTGTGCCCCCTTCATGGGTTCCTGGCCTTATTCTGGCTGGGAAAGACTGAAATTGGGAAACTCCTCTCTGGCATGCCCCACCTCCCAGAAGTAGTGCTCTGGGTGAAAGCAGCTGGAGTCAACAAAGAAAACAGTATAAGAAACTATTGAGGCAGATAGCCTGAGGCAAAAGATTACCTGCCTTAAATACCCCAAAGAAGGAAAAGGTCTGTTTCCTGGGAATTAGAGGAGAATTCAATCTCCTGTAAACAGACAAAGTCTAAAGCAACTAACAAGCACAAACATAGGACAAGACATAGATCCAGAAAAGAGAGGGGGGGCCCCTGCTCTTGGTATTTGCCCTGGGTGGACTTTCCTGATAGGGCAGCTGACAATCAAGAAAATATCTGTCATATCATCATATGTCTATAAAAGCAAGAGAGAGACATCTCAGGGAATAAATCCCATTTAAAATGTATTCAAATGCACAATGTACAACAAAAGAGTATAAGATGAACAAAGAAACAGGGAATATTGACCCATCCAAAGGAAGAAGATAAAAAATAAAGATAAAAACACCACCAAAGAATGTCAGGCTGTGGGACATACTGAACAATGAGTTTAAAAAAAAAAAAAACCTTAAAATTGCTCAAGCAGATGAAGGATAATATGGAGAAAGAAATAAAGGGTATCAGGAAAACAATGAATAAGCAATATGAGAATCCTAACAGAGACAGTTTTAAAAAAGAACCACACACTAGCCAATTCTGAAAATAAACTCACTACCCTCCCCCTTAGGTGAGACATGACTCCCAAGGGTGTAAATCTCTCGGGCAACATGGGACATGACTCCCAGGGAGGGATGAGCCTGGACCTGACATCATGGGATTGAGAAAGCTGTCTTGACCTAAAGGGGGAAAATAAATGAAACAAAATAAATAATCAGTGGCTAAGAGATTTCATAGAGTCGAGAGCTCATTCTGGAGGTTACTCTTATGTATTACATAGATATTCCTTTTTAGTCTCTAGTGTATTATAACAGCTGGAAGGAAATACCTGAAACTGTTGAACTGTAATCCAGTGGACTGGATTCTTGATGATGATTTTATAACTATATAGCTTTTGTCATGTGGCCATGTGATTGTGAAAACCTTGTTACTGACACTCCCTTTATCCAGTGTATGAGCAGATAAATAATAAAATAAAGGCAAAAAATAAATAAATAATGGGGGAGGATAGGGGATATGGGACGTTTTGGGTGTTCTTTTTTATTTTTATTTGTATTTTTTTCTTGGAGTAATGAAAACTTTCTAAAGGTGATTATGGGGATGAATGCACAATTATATAATGTTAATGTGAGGCAGTGATGGTATACTTTGGCTGGATTTTTTGGTGTGTGAATATATCTCAAAAAAATTGCATTTAAAAAAGAAAAAATTAAAAAAAAAAAAAAAAGAAAACACACAGAACTACTGAAGTTGATGAGCACAATAACCACAATGAAAAATCCTCGAGGGTTTTGATAGCAGACTGGAGCTGGCAGAAGTAAGAATTGGCAAACCAAAAGTTAAGATTTTTCAAATGAGGTAGGCCAAGGAGCAAAGGAGAAGAAAAAGAGAAACAGACAGAGGAGTATTTAAATTTTATAACAGAGAATGTCCCAAACTTAGCAGAAGACACAGATATGCAAATCTAAGAAGCCCAGAGAACACCAAACAGTATAAACATGAAGAAAAACAAACTCCAGCATATACAGATCAAACTATTAAATTCAAAGGACAAGGGGAGAGTTCAGGAGCTGTAAGAGAAAAGCAACATGTTGTGTACATGGGAGTACCAATTAGATTGAGTTCCAATTTCTCATTTGAAATCCATGAAGGCAGAAAAGCAGTGGTGGAAATACTTAAAGTGCTGAAAGAAAACAACTACCAAATAAGAATTTTATATCTAGTGGGACTTTATTTCAAAGATGAGGGAGAGATTAAGTTATTCCCAGATTTTAAAAAGCCCCCTTAAGGTGCTGTGGAAAAATATGGAAATATTAAACTTTCCCACCTGGGGAATTCCTGATATTCTTGCAAGCACTGGGTACTACAAATTTGGTAGGCCAAGCCCTTGATCCTGGGGCTTGCCTTTATGAAGCTTGTTACTACAAAGGAGAGGCTAAGGCTACTTAGAATTGTGCCTAAGAGTCATCCCCAGAGAACCTGTTTTGTTGCTCAAATGTGGCCTTTCTCTCTAAGCCACCTTGGCAGGTGAACTCACTGCCCTCCCCCCAACATGGGACCTGACTCCCGAGGTATAAATCTCCCTGGCAACATGGGACATGACTCCTGGAGATGAGCTTGGACCCACATCATGGGATTGAGAAAATCTTCTGGACCAAAAAGGGGAGGAGAAATGAAACAAAATAAAGTTTCAGTGGCTGAGAGATTTCAAATGGAGTTGAGAGGTCATTCTGGAGGTTATTCTTATGCATTGTATAGATATCCCTTTTTAGCTTTTAGTGTATTAGAATAGCTAGAAGGAAATACCTGAATCTGTTTAACTGCAATCTAGTATCCTTGATTCTTGAAGACGATCATATAATTATATACCTTATACGGTATGACTGTGAGATTGTGAAAACCTAGTGGCTTACACTTCCTTTATCCAGTGTATGAACAGATGAGTAGAAAAATAGGGACAAAAATTAAATGAATAATGGGGGGGGGGGGAGGAGGAGTATGAGATGTTTTGGGTGTTCTTTTTTACTTTTATTTTTATTTTTATTCTTATTTTTATTCTTATTTTTACTTTTATTTCTTGGAGTAATGAAAAGTGTCAAAAATTGTGGTGATGAATGCACAACTATATGATGATACTGTGAAGAATTGATTGTACACTTTGGAAGATTGTATGATGTATTAATTAGGGATCTCTAGGGAGACAGGATCAATGAGAGATATCTATAAATAAAAGATTTATAAAAGTATCTCACACAACTGTGGGTATGCATGAGTCCAAATTCTGTAGGGCAGGCAGCAAACTGGCAACTCCAATGAAAATGTTCAATGAACTCCTCAGGCAGCAAACTAGCAACTTCGACGAACTCCTCAGGAAACACTTCTCTGGTCAACTGAAGAAGTGAAGGTCTTCCATTTGTCTGGCTTAAAAGTCTTCAACTGACTGGATTAAATCCAGCTGACTGCATTCTCTCATTGTGGAAGACATGCCCTTCGTTGACGTCATCAGTCACAGCTGCAGCCAATTGAACTGATGACTTAACAAACCAGCGTCCTAGCAGTAATAGTTAGGCCAGTGCTTGCTTGACCAGATACCTGGGTACCATCACCCAGCCAAGTTGACACATCAACCTAACCATCACTTATGGTATGTGAATATATCTCAATAAAATTGCATTAAAAAAAAAAAGCTGAGGTAGTTCATCACCAATATTCCTGTCCTATGAGCAATCCTAAGGGGAGTTCTTTGGAATGAAAGGAAAAACACTAGACAATGTTTCAAAGCTGCATAAAGAAGTAAAGGCCTCCAGAAAAGGTAAGCATTTTGTAATTATAACTGCCAGTACCATTGTGTTAATTTTTTTGGTATGTAACCCCACTTCTTATTTCTTATGTACACTAAAAAGCAAATGCATAAAGAGTAATGATAAATCTATGGTTTGGAACATACAATGTAGAAAGACAGAAACAGTAGCAAGTATAAAACAAAGTAGGGAGATGGAGAAGTATAGAAAAAGTGAATGTGGATACTATTGAAGTCAGGTTGGTATCAAACAAAATACGATTATTATATATTTAAGATTTTAAATTTTAATCCCATGGTAATCACAAGGAAAATAGATGAAAAATATATTCAGATAGAAAAGAGAAGGCACACAATACGGTGCAACACACAAAAAAATCAAATAAATATTAAAGTAAGTATTAACAGAAGAATTGAGGGACAAAAAAGGTATAAGACTTACAAAGACTAAATAGCAAAATGGCAGAAGAGAGTCCTGCATTATAAGTAGTAACTTTAAATATAAATGGATTAAACTATCCAGTCAAAAGACAGAAATTAGCAGAATGCCTAAAAAAGCATGACCTAAATACATACTGTCTGCACTCACCTTACAGCCAAAGACCCAAGTAGGTTGAAAGTGAAGAGATGGAAAAAAATATACTATGCGAATCATAACCAAAAGGAGCTCTGGTAGATATAATAACATCATATAAAATAGACTCTAAGTCAAAAATGTTTATGAGGCACAAAGGCACTCATTATGTACTGATAAAGTGGTCAATTCAACCAGAAGATGAACTAATTATAAATACTTCTACACCTAACAGCAGAGCCACAAAATACACAAAGCAAATACTGATAGATTTGAAGGGAGAAATTTATGGTTTTACATTAATAGTAAGAGAATTTAGTAGACCACTTTCAATAATGGATAGAGCATCTAGATGGACGATCAATAAGGAAATACTAGACTTGAACAATACACTAAATCAACTGGACCTAACAGACACATAAAGAACAATTCACCCAACAACAACAGAATACACCTCTTCTTGACTGCACATGATTATCCTCCAGAATAGCCTATATTGTAGGTCACAAAACAAGTTTCAATAAATTGAAAAACATTGAAATCATATAATATATCTTCTCAGATTACAACAGAATGAAGTTAGAAATCAATAACAGAGGGAGAAATGAAAAACTCACAAATATGTGGAAATTAAACAACCTATTCTCAAACAACCATTGGGTTAAAGAAGAAATCAGAAATTACATTAGGAAATATACTGAGGAAGATGAAAATGAAAATACAACATACCAAAACTTTTGGGATACAGCAGACAGTGCTCAGAGGCAAATTTATAGCCCTAAATGCTTACATTAAAGAAGAAGAAAGATTTAAAATCAGAGACCTAGATCAAAACTGGAGAACTAGAAAAAGAAGGGCAAACTCAAAGCCAAGCAAGCAGATGGAAGGAAATAACAAAGATTAGAGGAAAGATAAATGAAATAGAGAATAAAAATCAATAGAGAGCATCAACAAACCAAAATGTGGTTCTATGTATAGATCAATAAAATTGACAAACCTTTAGCTAGACTAATAAAAAAAGAAAAAGGACACAATAACGAAAATCAGAAGTAAAAAATGGGGCATTACTACCGAAATCACTGAAAAACAGGAAGTTTGAGAAGATATTATGAACAACTATATGCCAATAAATTAGATAACCTAGATGAAAGGGACAAATTCTTATAAAAATACAAACTACCTACATAACTCAAGAAGAAATAGAAGACATCACCAAACCAATATCTAGCAAAGAGATTGAATCAGTAATCCCAAACCTCCCAGCAAAAGCCCAGGATTAGATAGCTTCACAAGGGAATTTTACCAAGCATTCCATGAACACTTAACTCCAATCTTGCTCAAACTCTTCCAAAAATATTGAAAAAGAGGAAACACTCCCTAATTCATTCTATGAGGCCAATATTACCCTCATACCAAAGCCATATAAAGATACCAAAAGAAAAGAAAATTACAGAATAATATGTATTATGAATATAGATGCAAAACTCTCAACAAAATACTAGCAAACCAATTCCAACCATGATCAAGTGGGATTTATCCCAGGTGTGCAAGGGTGGTTCAACATAAGAAAACCAATTAATGTAATATACCACATAAATATACCACATAAATGTAATATACCACATAAGCAGAATGAAGGAAACAGAAACATCTCAACTGATGTAGAATACTTATTTGACAAAATGCAGCATCACTCCTTGAAATAAACACTTAGAAAATTAGGAATAAAAGGAAACTTCCTCAACATGATATAGGGCATATATGAAAAACATATAGCTAACATCCTACTTAATGGTGACAAAAAGCTTTCTCTCTAATATCAGGAACTGCTATTCAACATTATACTAGATGCTCTTGCTAGGGCAATTAGGAAAGAAAAAGAAATAAAAAGCATCCAAATGGGACAGGAAGAAGTAAAACTCTTCCTGTTTGCAGATGACATGATCCTATATACAAAAAAATCCTGAGAAATCCACAACAAAGCTCCTAGAGCTAACAAATGAATTCAGCAAAGTGGTGAAGTACAAAATAAAAAAACCCAAATCTGTACTGTTTCTATACACAAACAATGAATAACCAGTAGAAGAAATCAAGAAAATAATTCTGTTTACAATAGCAGCTAAAAGAATCAAAATCTAGGATGAAATCTAATCGAGGATGTTAAGGACTCGTACACAGAAAACTACAAAACAATGCTAAAAGAAACCCAAGAAGACCTAAGTAAATGGGAGGGCATTCTGTATTCATGGATTGGAAGACTAAATATTGCTAAGATGTCAATTTTACCCAAAGCAATTTACAGATGCCCACTAATTTGGAGTCTTTCCTGCACAGAAGTTGGGTGAAATCAGAGTATCCACCTTCTGTATCTCCACTTGAGTGAAACTAGAGTAATGTATCTGTAGAAGAATTAACTCTTTGACAACAAGGACAGAAAACGAATCCTACTGCCCCAGGATTTATGTGCCTTTGTGTACAAAGGGAGGCAATTTTAATACTTCAAATCTCTGTAATAGTCTCATTTATTTGACAGGCAAGGAGTCTTCTCTTTTCTGTGCTTTTCCTCTCAAATTTTCCAAATTTCATTATGTGCTTACTGACTCCACAAATCACTCTGATAATAGGACGCTATTGTCTCCAGTAAGAGAAGCTACAATACAAGCAATTGCTCAATCAAACTGGATATTATTTGCACTGAAAATTCATCCTCAGTGCCACATACCCAACCCAGAATGAGAAGCAGCCACATCTGCCTCTTTTGTATTACATTTCATCAAGGGCCATCCCACAGCAGAGTTGCCCAGATCCCAAAGATCTGTAGCCCTTCTAATTCACACACAGGCCATTTCCCCAGAACTTCAAATTATAAAAGATGGCAGTGCCATGAGAAGCTCTTCTGTCACTGATGTGTTCTAATAAGAACTAATACTTCCCTCTGATACGCAGGCCTTGGCCCTGGCCTGGCTTTGTGCCAGAATCCTTTTACAGTGAGTCCTTTCTCAAGTCCATACTGCCTCTGTCAGTCCTGCTTTCTCTAGGATTTCCCACATCTGCCTGATATTTTACTTTTCTGGAAAAGTAATTCTAGACAGTGGGGCCATATAATATTGGCTTCTCCCAGACATGGTTCAAATCCAGGTTTACCTCATTCATGACCCTGGATAAATACTTAAATACTCCAAAGCCTCAAATGTATAAGGCAGATTAATACTGTCATCACAGAGTTGCTGTGAAGATAGGGGGGACTGGTAAATCTGAATTCCATAGAGAAGTCACAAGTTGGAAACTCCAATGAAGGCTTTGATGAATTCCCCAGGAGAAAGCTGGATGGCTGAAGTAGACATGGAAATTCTTCCTTTTCACTGCTGAAATCATCAGTTCTCCCTTTAAGGCCTTCAACTAGCTAGGTGAGACTTCTTTCATTGCTGAAGCCAATCTACTTTGATTGCAGATGTAATCAGCCATAGATGCAATCAAGCGACTGATGATTTAAATTCATGAAATACCCTCACAGTAACAATCAAGCCAGTTCTGATGTGACCAATCAACTGGACATCATAACCCAGCCAAGTTGACATGTGAACTTAACCATCACAATTATGAACTTAACCATCATTCAATCATCACTGTAATGTTGCAGTCTGTTTGAAAGTAAAAATAATTTAAAGAAACTTACCAAGTCCAAAAAAAGTATATTAAACATGTTTGTTGTCTGTTGTGTGTCTTAAAATGTATATTGAAATAGTAGACTTAAAGAATTTAAAAAAATATAAAAAAGAATGAAATGTGTGGACCCAACAAAAACATTCCCCACTCCTTCACAATACACACACACACACACACACACACACAAACACACACACTTGCCTCAAATTCCACCATTTATACATGATCTACTATTCAAGGTAAGTTAATTATGTTTCTAAGAAAATAAAGCAACATATGTTAATTGCTGCTTTTAAATTATTATAAATAATTGTTATAAATATGTTTATTGTTGTTATTGTTATTGGCTGTGTTTAGGAAACCTGCAGGAACTTGGAATAAACACTGTTCCACCTATCCTCTCTTATTCAGCATCATAATGTGTGAAATGTCTGACTTCTTTATATCTGTTGAGTAACTTTTTTATCTATCATGAATACTTAAAACCATCAGAGGAGTCTCCTAAAACTGGTAATGCTAAAAATTTACAATTTTTCAAATCACAAAAAAAAAAAGAACAAAAGAAAAAAAAATCATCATGAAAAGCATAAAGGCCACAATTTATAAGAACTCTTATAAATAAGGAACAATTATGTAAAGTATCAGGCAAGCTAGGGGCATCCCTGTGAAAGCAAGGTTTTTCTGTCAATTGCCTTCATCAGTAGGAGACTAGGTCTTCTAAAATGTATATATTTAGCAGCCATTTTGTGGTTGGTCCCCCAAAAAAGAAAGGTAATAGATCTTTTAACTCAGACATTTTTTCCAATCCCATTGTTTTTCAAAGTTTGGAAAACTGTTTTCCAAATTTTTTCAAAATTTTATATAAAAATGTTATAAATGTGATTATTATATATATTTTCAGTTAGTCATTCACTCAATGACATATGAATTGTACTGCCCTGACCATTCAGAACATTCAATATAAAGGCTAATAATTCATCCTCAATAATCAACAGTATAATTTGCATGCAATTTAATCAACTACAAAATACAACTTGCTTATATAGTGTTTGACTCTGCTGTCTAAGATTGATTACACTTTGGTAACCACAGTTTAAGAGATGTTTCCAAACGTTAATGTTCCTTTTCCTATAAATATATTTTAATAGTGTTCCAGTATAAGATTAGTATTTCCTACCTCAACAACCTAGAGGTAAGCTCTCAAAATATTTGCTCAGTTAGTAAGCCTCTATAGAAACATAATTATTTTCCTCCAACACAATCACAGACGCAAATTTATGCAGCATTGCATTTAAAAATACTCTCAACTGATTTCTCCACAAGGCTTGCTTGTCACAGTGCTTTGTTAACCTATCCCATACAGTACAGTGTATCAGATAACTGAAGTTATTTGCCTTGCATTGTCAACTAGAAAAAAAAAAAATAGCCAAAATAGTTTGCCTTCCAAATTTTTAGCTGCCCCAATGCTGAAAGCCAATGATGTGTAGAAAAGAAAAACCCTCATAACTCCTTGCCTGATAAATGAGTAGGGAGAATTTGACAGATCAGAACGAGATGAAGCAGCCTAAAACATTTGGCACAATGTGCGTCTGGCATACAGAGACTGCCTGTCAAATGCCTATAACTCCATACAGCAGCTAGGGACCCTATGGAGCAGCAGATGGGCCATTAAGGTAGTATTAATGTAGATGCCATCAGTTTTCAGTTCTGACTGGGACATACTCTTTAGAACTATGAGCAGCTGCTGCCATTTATTGTGACAGCTTCCTGCTAACTTTTGCCAACTGGCACAATCTGACTCTTTGTACCTGAGCTATTAAATGTGTGACTTCCACCATTTTATTCCTCCAGAGAATGCTTTTAATAATCCTCTAAAGAAGAAATGAAGCATTTATCACCAAAGTGAATATACATACCATGCAGTTCTATTGTACAAGACTCCTGCCCAGTGTACTTTATAGAACTTATATTAATGCATTCTTATTAAAACTAAGCATGGATCTTTTCACATATTTGGAAGTGCTAAATTGAAAATGATCACTTATATTAAATATAAATCTTTAATATAATACTGATGTATTTTGTTAACTAACTGGAAACTTTAATCTTTTGAAATCTTTTCTTCTCTGATGAGTGAATTTAAAAATGTTATATGAAGTATATTAATAAATTAACAAACCAAAAGTAAGTTATTTCATGGCTCTCTAAGTATAGGTAAATAGTTTCTTCTCAAGAGGTTTAGATACACCTGGTGGTTTATTTAAGAATTTGTGCATAGAAATTTCAGGTATGCGAATGGATTTCAAAGGTCTGTATCTGAATAATGTCTCTACTATAGGTGTTGAACAGATGCATTATAAATGAGGGTAATTGTGTATTTATCACCTGCAAAAGAATTTCAACAGAATATGCATCCAAACTATCTGCAGAAGCAGCGCTCCAGCACTCTGCTGCTTTCCTTTCATCCAGCTAGACTTCTAGGGATACATTGCATCATTTTTGATTATGTTGAACAAGAAAGCTCACAGTACAGCACAGCATACGGGGTTTGTCAGGCAATAAAAACTGCAGCAAATCATTATAAAAATGGCTGGCAGACATATTCATTATGCTGAGCTGATGTCTTTTCTGCTTCAAATATCTCTACAAGCTGACCAATATATGCATGAGCTTGCTAAATAAATCTCACCCATTCAATAGTATATTTCATAGGAAGGTCTGTGTGTTAGTACAGTGCACACACACCCATATGCAGACAAACACTATATCTTAAGGCAATTAAACTTTCTAAGTTCATTTCTGTTTGTGCAGTGATGACAATGCATTTATCAGAATGCGTAGTACATGGAAAGTTTAAGAGGTTGATGTTAATAATACAGCTTTGGTACTGTTTAAGATTTGGATGCATGATATAAATAATACAGAAATAATATTTAAGATAACCTGTGTTATATGCAAAGGGGATATCTGAAATAACAATGATGCAAATTGACCAAAGAATATTCAGAGCAATGGCAACAAAATGCCAAGAGACTTTCAAACAGTGACACCCATGTTTTCTTCCATGAACGAATCTATGATCTCTGATGGAATTTAAAAGACTTTTTTTACTATGCATGTGTCTGTAATTACTTGCCTTTCTGTATCATTTCTAAAGCATTTGAAAAATATTTACTTCTAAACAAATCCAAAGTGTGAAACATTATATTATGGAAATGGATCTAAAAAAAAAAAACAGTATTCATGAAGGTGAGTGTGATTTACAAGAACTAAAAGAAAACTGAAATTATCATATGAAAATCTAGAGCCTGAATATAAAACAAAATTTAAAAAAAATCTATTTATTGGTTTAATTTTAGTAGTTGACATATTGAGCTACTTAGAATTTTTGTGGGTTATTTTTGACATTTCTGTTTCCAGATGCCAGATTTACCTAAGATAGTACTATAACCATAAAACAACATAATCATGTTTTTCAATGTTTAACTCATAATGCTCATCATGATTAATTCACATGACAGTAGCTAATTTTTGAAAGCCTTTCATAGGTTAACAAAAACAAAAAAAAGCAATTTCTTTAAGATACCTCTTTCTCTTCATCAGTGTACATATACCAGTTTCAAAAGCACATTAATATCCTGTGTGACTTCAGCTAAAGTAAACAGAAATAATTGGAAGGTTGACAGCTGAATTATTAGAGATTTATTTAGAAAGAACAGTACAATCTAAGTACAAAAGATTCCATTGGTAGTCATTTCTCAGAAAATTGATAAGATTGGAATGCTTGTTTCTTCTTTGCCTTCTCACCATCATGGGGATAGTTTATCTAGAAAAGTGTTACTGTAAACATAGAGGAAGCTTAAGTTAAAACAAAATTATACCCATTTGCATGATCTTATTTTGCTCTACTGCACAAAAGTAAAAAAATCCCCCAATATCTATAGAGGAATTTTAGTCATGCAGTGTGTTTTGCTTTGAATTAAAAAACTGAACTGCGAAACTGTCTTTGTTTCCTTAGGCTTTGAGTGACTTTCATGCTTCACAAACAACCACAGGACACATCTAAGCACCAAAGGCAGATAAAGGGGAACAAGATTTTGATCTGCCTCACTCATCTTTCCCTAAACTTGATCTTGATCTTTCTCCATTTTTTTCCCAATTCTCGTCATATCTTACTTCCTCCTTGAAACCTTCACAAACCATCTTAGCTAGTCTTAATTCAGCTTACAATTTGATTATGCAGGGGGAAAATAATTACTTAACCTAGAATTACTCCAGTCTTCCCTCTAAAACCCTATTTACTCATTATCAGGGGAAAAAAATAAGCAAAGCAACAAGAAAAATTTTTTAAGCTAATTTTTAAAAGCCTGTCATGGGTTGAATTACTTCTTCAGAAATGATATGTTGGGGTCCTCCTTCCCAGTACCTGAGTATATGACCTTATTTGGAAATAGGGTCATTACAGATGGAGCTCAGGCAAGTTAAATAGAGGTCACGTTGCAGTAGGGTGGACCCTTCACCCAATATTTTGATGCCCCTATAAGAAGGGGAGAGGAGACACAGGGAGGACCCCTTGTTACTACTGAGTCAGAGATTGAAGAACTGCAAGCCAAGGAATGACCAGGATTGCCAGCAGAGCATCAGAGGAAGGATTCACTCCTACAGGTTGCAGAAGGAGCATGGCCCTGCTGATTTCAGACTTCTAGCCCCCAGAATTGTAAGTCAATAAATTTCTATCATGTTAAGTCACCCAGTTTGTGGTACTTGTTATGGCAGCCCTAGGAAATGAAGAGAAAACCTAACCTAAGCAATGATATAAATCTTCTATTTAAAGGATATTTATTTTATCTTGAATAAAAATACTCAGTTTCTCATCCTGTCCACTCCGTGTTTCTCTTCCTAAGATGAAACCCAGGTATAACAGAAGCGTCTGGGACCTCATGGAAGTAGGGGATTGTCAGGCCCTCCGGTGAGACTTCTGCTATTGCCTCCAGTCTCAAAGATTATTTTTGTCCACTTGGCTGCTGTGTGCCCCGCTGGCCTTGGAGGTGTATCTCTTAGTCTCTTTGTAACGTGGCAGTTTTCCTGTACTTATTCAGCCTCATCTAGGCTCTTGTTAGTGCTACTAGAATTTTCCCATTCAATCTTAGATCTGTAGCCCTGGACAGGAAGTCATCTGACGACAAGATCTCTCTGGTAATCTCTGTATTCATCAGGTTTCTGCTCTGACAAAGGTCATAAAGCTGCATAACAAGCATGCCTGCCCACACATTCAGAGTTTTACAAAAGCAAACATTAATTTTTTTACTCAAAGGTTTGTGGTTTGTCTTAGATGGCTTGGCATTAGGCTGCAGGTGTGGGTCAGGCCTTTTCATGTATTCTGAGAATAGTGGCTACCCAGGACATGGTCTTTTCCTGATGGATGGTAGAAGAGCAAGAGGAGATAGTGCAAACGTGCAATGCTTCTTAAAGCCATAGTTCATAAATGGTACACTAGCACTTCTGCCCAAGGTCCATTGGCCAGAGAAAGTCACATGGGCAAGCCAAAGTCATTAGAATGGGGATGTCTAATCTACATATTTTTGTCAGAGGCACTGAAAATTCACATGCTAAAAGACAAACATAAACTTCTATGACAGAGTGAATAAAGTTTTGGAAACGATAATCTGATCTATCACCACCCCTCCAGCAAACTCTCTGGACAGATCTATGTCACACCAGCTCAGCTCAGGGCTCTTTATTTCCTGACCATGATAAATCCACAATGTTAATGGGACTGAGCCCTCATCCTTCCACTCACCTTATTTAACTGTCCTTCCTCTCACTGTTTTGGAGACAAGAGATACAGTCTGTTTCTTTTCTCCCTGCCTTTCTTTTCTTCACAACTTCTAATAATCCCACTCTAGCTCAGAAAAGAAATTTCTCCTATAATGTATCCTCTGTCTTTGCTATTCCAACTTCCTGGGAAAGACTAAATGGCAAACAGGGATGTATTCTTTATGTATACAGAGAGTTAGGAGAATTTCATGACATCAATTTTCCAGGATCAAATGCCATATGAAAAATGTGAGAATTTGGAAAATTTACTTCTCAAGACAATCAACTTGTTTGCAAAGTGAGGGACTAAATGCATAATCATATTTTAGAGTGTCAGAGACTGATTATCAACTAAGTCTTTATCATTATATTTCTTCATAGCATACTTATTTCCTTTTAAAAGGTTATGTTCACTGGAAAGCAAAAGATAAAAGTACATTAATTTTTTATTTTAGTACCATTATGCAAGCAAGGTTTTTATTTTCTTTTGTTCAAGTGTCAACTCCTTGAGGGTAGAATATGTTATGCCGAGTTTTATTACTTGGGAATAATTAGAATATCAATTATGGAAAGAAAAATGAGATGGTCTATATAATGCAATAAGAATTGTTGCTTTGAAAGTAGATTCCTAAGAAAGAAATACTGATTGGAATAGCACTGGCATCCTCATTATCGTATGGGATGTTCATAGGGAAGATGGAAAAGGAGGGTGGACAAATGATTTCTAGGACCCAGCTAAGGCAATGTGTTGGGAAAGGGGATAAAATCACTGTGAATAGAGGAAAGATTTTAATGGCAATAACTGGTGTTCTAGTTTGCTAATGCTGCCAGAATTCAAAACACCAGAAATGGACTGGCTTTTATAAAAGGAGGTTTATTTGGTTACACAGTTGCAGTCTTAAGGCCATAAAGTGTCCAAGGTAACACATCAGCAATCGGCTACCTTCACTGGAGGATGGCCAATGGCGTCCAGAAAACCTCTGTTCACTGGGAAGGCACAAGGCGTCTGCACCAAAGTTCTGGTTTCAAAATGGCTTTCTCCCAGGACATTCCTCTCTAGGCTGCAGTTCCTCAAAAATGTCACTCTTAGTTGCGCTTGGGGTATTTGTCCTCTCTTAGCTTTTCCGGAGCAAGAGTCTGCTTTCAACAGCCGTCTTCAAACTGTCTCTCATCTGCAGCTCGTGTTTTCTTCAAAGTGTCCCTCTTGGCTGTAGCTCCTCTTCAAAATGTCACTCACAGCTGCACTGAGTTCCCTCTGCCCATCTGCTCATTTATATGGCTCTACAGATCAAGGCCCACCCTGAATGGGTGGGGCCACACCTCCATGGAAATTATCCAATTGGAGTTATCACCTGCAGTTGAGTGGGGCACATTTCCATGCAAACAACCTAATCCAAACGTTCCAACTTAATCGCCACCAATATGTCTGCCCCACAAGATTGCATCAAAGAATATGGCTTTTTCTGGGGGACGTAATACATTCAAACTGGCACAACTGGCTACACATTTTTGCAGTCAGTATGTGAATTATCCTAAAATTCTAGCCATTCTATTGATCAGGAAAGTGAAAAGACTCACTTTTAATTATTTACCATAAGTATTAGGAGAGAACACTGAAGGACACAGGTTTTCAACAAATGTTCACTTATTCATAAATTTTTTTAGATGTTTTGAAAAGTGAATAAAGCGAGATTTACCTTAATCCACATTTGTGACTATTATTTGCATATATTTAAAAAGAGAGAAGATGTAATATGCCCTTAAGATTAAGGCCAAAAATATTAGCCCTTACCAATCTGTCTAAGGATATATAAATGATGGGTTGTGCTTTGTATCAGTCAAGATTTTTTTTTAAAATGTTTCGAAGGGAGATAATTGTGTGGAGATTTCATAGGGCATACCTTATTTCCCTGATTATAAAATGATAATACTGGGAAGCATTAGCAGGAGAAAACAGCTTGATCTGACATATAATAACATGTAAGAGTAAAGTACAAATTTTGTTAGGGGGAGACTTTTTTAAACACACCTGCCAGAATATCCAAAATCATTAATTTCATTGTCTTTTTATTAATAAGACTTAATAGTATTCAGAATTTTAATGCTTTAAGTCAATCTACTTCCATTTATCTTTCCACTGTCTGAAGTTTAGGGCATAACTACATGATATGGGGGGATGGCAATAATTTGCTTACAGTTAGGTTTGAACAAATGCCTGTTGATTAAGTGTCTTTTGATAAAGTGATAATTCACAAAGAAATACTGTGAATTAGATACCAAAATTACTGGTTACACAACAAAGAAGAAAGTTTTCTTAAAGACTTTCTAGCCAGTGTCCCCTTTTTTAAAGGTGAAGAGACAGCATTATTTCCACCAGACCACAGGTCATCCCATGTCTGTGACATGCTGGTTAGCTAAAGAGCTTTCCTCCAGCAGGCAACCCATTTGGTTTTAAACTGGATTATTTCGAAATACTGAAAAACGCATGCGGAATTAAAATAAGTACTATTAAAATCAGTTTTATTTTCTAAAATAAATCCAGGTATTTTTCAAAAGTTATTTTGAAAATGAGGGGGAGAATATTAAAAGGTTTTTGGCATTTAGTTCATATCAATGATGATGAGTTATAGATGTAAAAAATGTTCTGTTAAAAAAGATGAAAATATAAGTACAAAGACAGCAATCTACCTTAAAATCACATAATTTTAGTGGTTGATCCCAATTCATAAAAATATTATCAAAACCTCTGATAACTATTTGAGTTATGTGTGCTCCAGAAAAATTTCCCAGAATTTTGGTAGGAAAGAAATGAATACATATGTCTCCAGATACCGGTGTCTTTACTGATAGAAGGTATTCCCCGAGGAAGAGTTCCCTAAATTTTGGGATGTTTCCCACCAACTCGTGTACTCTTACCATGTCATGAACATTTATTATACACTTATACACTTCTTATAAGTTTGCCATGATTATATTGCTACTCTGTCCATTAATGACATGGAAAAAAACTAATATTTTATTAAGCATTTACTATTCACTAGGCACTCTATTAAATGGCCTATCTACTTTAATACTCAGAAAGCCTTTAAGAAATAAGTAACTAAGAACAGAGAGATTCATTTTTTCACTCCAGGCCCAGTAAATTATTGCAGCATTTTGAACTGTATTCTTTAAAAATGCTTTAATGGTATTTAAAAGCCAATATGGTAGTGGTAATTATGTGGAACATCTAAAAAAACAATGTGGTCTTCATGGGAAACATTGTTTTCTGTCTTCTAACACTCAGGAGGTTTTATTGCCTAAAACTTATGTGTATTTCAGCATAGTTATCTAAATCTCGTTTCAGAAATACACCAGATAATTTTAAGCAAAATATTTGCAATATTTTCATCTCCATTTTGCAACTTCTCACACCTACTATATATTACTATATAGAGAGAGTGATGAATAAGTTAAAAAACTGCACGTTTTCACCATTCTAATCAGAAATTCAGTGAGATACGATTTTACCATTGATGAAAAAATATGGATGTCTATTCCAGGTTAAGTCAAAGTCCAAATAAGGAATTTGCTTTATATATTGAAATCTCAACAATTCTCATATCCTTTCAGGAAGTAATTACATATCTCAAAATCTAACATGAGAAAATAATGCAAAATCTAAACTAAGTTTTACATGTGAATATGTTTATTGTACCTTTACATAGAACAGTAAAAAATTGGAAATATAATAAACGTCCACCAATAACAGAATGTTAATAAAATTTGATATATATGTAGAAGAGATAATATTATGCAAGTAAAATTATATATATAAAGAAGTTTTTGAGTCTTGAGAAATACATACAGCATAATAAAATATTAAATGGAAAACACAGGATGCAATATTGTGCAAAATTGAGATGGTCATAATTGCATAAAACAAGAAATATAAAATAATAGACCTACTTCAAATATCTTTGAGTACTTATCTCTGAGTAATGGGATTATGTTTGATTTTTTCCCCCTGTTTTTGGTTTTGTTTACTTACTTTTCCAAACTTCCTGCAATGAGGAGAAATTATTATATTTTTGTGAAAATAATGTGTTTAAAATTATAAACAACTTATCTTTCTGTCTCATATATACTTTACAAAAATAGACTAAAATATTATTTTAATAAAGAAAGGAATATTTTCAAAATGAAAATTTTGAAGATGATAAGATCCTTTTCATATTTGACAAATTACTAATGTTGATGATTTCTTGCTTTTTAGATTCTACTTTAACAAATTTCAAAATATCTAATAAAAATAAATTTTAATAATTTAATTTATTCACGATCTAGAAAATGACTTTTTACTTTGAACAATATTTGAGAAAAATAAATAATACGCATGCAAATTCTAAAGCTGGATTGAAATATATTTAAATAGAAATGATATAGGTCTCAAAGGCGTACATAGAAATGCACAAGCACTATACATATGGAGAACTGACATTGCTAGGTGTTCTATTATAGCATTATAGAAAATTTCATTAGAATTCCAGCTTGGATGGCTTTGGACACTGAATATTTCTTCAAACCTTGAGTCTAGAGAAAAAAAGTCTGTGAAGAAAGCATTAAATCTTGAAGGTGAATGTTAGGGGTTATGTTGCCTGATCTTCGTACAGTGTTTTATGTTTTCAGTAACTCTCCACATTCAATTTCTACTATGCTCACAATGCCACTTTGAGGTATACAGAGAAAATAGTTGAACTACAGAGATTTATGTGGCTTCCCCATAATCCAGAGGTACAAAAACTATGAACAGAGGCCAGATCTTCTGGTGCTGTGTTTTTTTTCCAATATTCTTCTCTTCTTCCCCTGAGATAACATGGGAGTCAGTGTGGATGACTGTCAAATAAACTGTCAAATAGACCAAAATTAACCTTTTGTCTGTAGCTTCTGGGACTCTGTGTACCAGAACACTGCCATCTCATCCCTAGAACTTCAGGAACACTGACCATTGAGCCATCTAGGCAGGTCAGCACTCTTAGATTCTACAAAGTAATAGGTTTGAATTTTGTTTTGTTCATAGCCATAAAACATTTCAATGAAATTTTCATCACACATGTTGTTGATTAAAGTAAACTGAACCCCAACAAATTGCACATAAAATCAAAGTCGCTCTTGAAGTTTGTTAAAGGGACTGAAGGAGATGTCAGTCTTTGCAAGTATAGAACTTTATAGATCAGTTTAATAAATTTCCAAATGCTTTTTGACTCAAGTGATTAGGCAGTAGAGCTAATTACTCTAAGCATTTTTTTTCTTCAAGCCTTACTTTCTACTTTTACTCATACAACTGAAACAATTAGATTGCCAAGAGAAATGGGTAATGTCTTTTCAAACCATATTTCCCATAACACTTAGTTTCCTGCAGCAAATCATTAAATAGTCAACAGATGCATTTAGTTTTCAGTCTCTATACAACTTCAAGCAATTATTTTGAAGGGCAAAAATGGCAGATTTTTTTTTTCATTACTACCAGATATTTCCTCTTGCCTCCAATTAGACAGACAGGTTATTAAAGAAATTGCTTTGCTCCTGTGCAACTTGCATGCTACCTTCTTTTTCAGTATTCTGTGAGTCAATATCAAATGCCATGACAGGTCTTGAGTCAAGTAAGAGAAGAGATTTAAAGTTCACTTTGTGAACAAGGAAATGACTGACTGTTGTTACATGCAATAATGGAACCGTTGCTGTTCATACGGGTGAGCAACCAACAATTACATCACCTAGGAGACTACAACTGGAGTTGACAAATTATTGGGAACTCTCTTCCACACACTGCCTTTTGTTACATCTCCAAAATAAAAAAGCAAATATACTTTTGTGACATGACTTTTTTTTTTTTTTTTCCTGGCACCTTTCCATAGCCAATTCCATTCATGCAGAAAAAGGATGAAATTCCATCATTCGAGCATGACATCTCAAAATTCAAACTTAATGAGAGCTTTGGCAGCTTCTGTCGAAGGCAGACAGTGATTAACAAAACACTTCAGAGTACAAGGCACAGCAGTGCTCAAAGAAAACAGTGATGATCTCCACTTAATTGTAGAAAAGCCCAAAGCATCTGCCAGCCGAGGAGAGCTGGAGCCATAAGGAGCTATTGCTCAGATAGGCTGTCATCTCCAGAGATCAACAACCATATGCTCAGCTCAAGCACAAACTCCAAAGAAGTTAATTTTCTGACAAAATACGGGGATAAATATGACATTCAAACAAGTGTGCTCACTCATCCCGAACACACGTTCATCAGCACGCATCAGATTTATGCATCGTTTAAACACAAGCAAATATAATTTGTTTGGAACACAAACATTGCTGCATGAGTACAGGTATAATTAATCTTTGTCTGCTCCACAGGTTCTTGTGTTCTACTGGCTAACCATGCTTTCGACAAACTTTTGATGAATAGAGAAGTTACTTGTTGCTTCACACCTAAACCTATATTACATTTTTTCAAGCTCCTGAAATTAATGCAACTTATTTAACTCAAGATGAAAAGAAAACTGATTATAGATATGATTTGAAGTTATTATATATATATATATATATATATATATATATATATATATATATATTCAGCTGAATGAAAAGCTGGGATCTTGGCAAGACCTATCTGGGATACAACCTTATGAACAGAAGGAAAGTTTTCCAACTGGCAAATAAACTCCTCTCTAGATACTAAGTCACCAGAGAAATGGCTTGTTGGTACCTGCAGTCATGGTGTGTCCTAATTTAAAATATCACAAGGTTAAAACAAGAAAATAAGCAAGGAACAGGTCATTGAACAGAAGGGCTACAAAAAGTATAAAAAAAGAAACCACATTCTAAGAAGGAAAAAAATAAACAGAGAAATCTAGGTTCTCCCATCATTTCAAGGTAGCTATCCCCCTTATAATCCATCCTCAAAAAGGCAATATGCAGCATCAGATAGATTGGAGGCAATGATCATCAAACGTGCATGTCTTAAAAACAGGTGTTTGATTTAGCTTTTGTACCCTCACCAAACAGCAGTTAATTTTTCAGAGGTGAAAAACCACAGTCCTTACAAAAACGAAAGAGAAGCATCTGGTGGCAGACAAGTTGCTTCAGCAGCAAACCTAACTCCTGTTAAAAATCTATTTCCCTTGCCTACGAAGAATCAGATTTCTTGTTTTGTTTGTATTATCAGCATCTTCTAAAGTTACACACTGACATTTAAACTTTTGCTTATTTCTAATTGTAGTCTTTCTCCCTATAATGAGAATTACAGTAAAAAATGTCATGTCTGTATATAAACTTTACTAGAGTTTGGGTGAAATTATTTTCTTGTAATGTAAACATTTTGATGTTATGTGTTTATCATTTTAAATAGTATTTTTATTTTCAATGAGTTTTGAAGTAATTTATGCTGGGAATTTGTAGAATGTAGATGGATACAAAGTGGAAAGGTCAAATCATCCATAAAAGCATATTTAGCAAAAAAAAAAGTAAAATAACAAATAGATAACATTTTGATAAATTTCTCCCATATATTTATTTAATACTGTTATCACTGACCCCATAATAAAATACATTTTTTTTTCTCCCAACACTATACTCAGGACTTTGAGCATCACTCCATATCATTGTATATTATTTGCAGTTTAATGCTCCATTGTATAGATGTGCCATAACTTATTTTATCATTCACCTCTTTGGGCTTTTCTAATTTTTTTATCATTCCTTTATTTGGAGTTTCTCTAGTTCTTTACTGTTATAAGTGATATTATAATGAATTTCATTAAGCATTCTTAGCCAAATTATTTTAACTGGAGTTTCAAGATCAGTTATTATTTAAGACTCCCGATATGTGCTACTCAATTTTTCCACAGAATGTTAAGGACAATTAAATTTTTGTTTGCTGTGCATGAAGATTACAATTAAATAGCATCTTCATTGGTAGATTTCCTTTTAATTAAATCATGTTATAGATTGCTCTCTCAGAGAAAAGATGTGTGGCTTTGTGAACGAAACTGAATGTGACAAAATTTATTAAGCACTTCCAGAATAACATGGTTTGGGCAGAATTATTCACACACACAAAAAAATTGAATGGAAATCTACTAGAATATTCATAATTCCTATTTTAGAACTGAAATGTTAAAAATTTGGAAGAACATAAACTTTTTAATCTATGAATGAGATAATAGAGGAAATAAATAAAAGTTTGTAAATGAACAAATATAGAAAAGGCCATGCAAAATCATTCAGAGATAATCTCATAAAAGAAATGCACTTGACCCATAGCCATAGTTTATCCTTATGTAAAAAATATATATTTTGCTTGAAAATGCTAAATCTTTGATCTACTGCAGTACCTTCTCTTCACCTTTTCTGTAATGCTCCATAAAATAAGTGCTTCTATTTTCTCACCATCCTTGCCGTATTTAGCTAATTTGACTTCCATCCCATGGTTCTATTGAAAAGAATCTTCTAAACACACCATTAATTTATCTGGCTAACTGAGTAACTTTGGTTTATTTATCATTTTCTCTGTCTTTGGATTTCTTCCATTTTGTAGCCACTTTCTGATGTATCAGGCTCATCCTAACATGTCCCTTTGCCCCGTTCTTCCTTCCTCTGAGAACAAACTGTCCCTCTTCTCTATGTACATTTGAACTTTTAAGAAATAGTAAATCCAACACCTGCTTCAAAAAAACCTTTCCTTCATGGTCCCAATTCCAAAGAATTCATGGCACTCATTTGTCAGTGATAACATAAAACATTATAGTACTGTTTTATGAGTATGTCTCATATTGCAGAATAAATTATAAGCTTCTTGTAGGGAGAAAGCCTGACAGTTTCATATTTATGCATTTCTTGCCTACTGATTCTCCCTTTTCAATGAAGCCATCTATTGGCAGGGTTCAAATATCTTATAAGGACTAGATGACTCTAGTATCTCTAATAGTCTAGAATTAAAGCTGTCTCCTCTGCAGTCATCCCTAGTCTTTACTGTGTCATGTGATCTTGCCCTACCACTCTGATATCACTATAAGCATTCTTTATCAAATAATGAATCTTAAAACATCTGACATAGTGTTTGGTATAAGAAAACATTCTATGCATTCATAGTTTCTCTTTCTTGATTCAATTCTCATTCCTTATGATTCTACTTTCAGTGGAAAACAAATTTTCTTGGTTTGCAAATATCTGATTTATCTTCCTATTTGTGGGAAGCTTCCTCCCATAATACATGGTACAGTCAGTTCTGTTATTACAATACATATGCAATCCTAAAAATCACCATGCTCTGCAAAATCAACCCTAGAACTATTGTGTTTATGGGAAAATAAGATTAGGAACACAACTTTATCAGAGACACAATTAAAAAAAAACAAATATAACAAACCAGTAGCAATTTTATACATGTAAAATGGTTAAGAAATACATAAACACTACAATGTACATGGCACTTTTCTTGAAAAACACCTGAAGTTTGCATAAGTGAGTAAAGGTAATATTGCAGCTTGTGAGTTACAGTGAAGTAGTGGAAGAAGAGTTATCCGAAATTGGACAGAACATTGAAATACTAGATGTGGATGGGTGTAGGGGGTAGGAAGATAGGTTTTATGTATTTTCCCAAGTGGCTCAATTTAGTTGGGTGCAGTTTTCTGCATTCACTTAGTGTTTTTCATGAACTAAATCGTGATTAAAGAAATTTGAAATTTGCATTATGTTCAAATTATTCCCCAATATATCAACTGAAATTTGCATTTACACAAGTGTTATAGAAGAACAGAGTGTATATGTCACATTTAGATGTGCTTTTCTATCCCAAATAAACTTTTCCAACTTTGTATGAAACTCAGAGAAAGAACAGGCTCTCCAAAGATTTTAGGTTCCAATGCAAGTGATTCTGTCATTTGTTCTTATGAACCAGTGGTACTCCCTATACTTGTGGTAGGTCAGGCTGCTCACTAGGGCTTGTGGTATACCCTAAAAGATAATCACATCAGAGTCCTTTAAGGTTTTCTGGCAAAGCCACTTCTTCTGCATATAGCTGTTCTCTTTTTGAGAAATAACTCTTGGCTTTTAATAGTCTCACTGTGAAGCAGCAGAGAAATATATGGCCTGACTTGCCAATAACAAACTTAGTGTTTTCTGAAATCATGAACTTAGATGTAGCCAACATCCTTTGGGAGTCAAGTGAAAGTCTTACAGATTGTAAAGTTCAGCAGGGCATATAGGTACAGGTAACTTGTAGGAGCAAATGGCGTACACACTCAATATGACAATTCTTGCCACACTTCTATTAATCTCTCAATCCATACCAAGGGACCCATGGAGAATTCTCTATGTTTCATTGACTGAAGAGGAAAAAAATAAATCTGGTTTAAAGTTAGCTTTGTACTAAATGCTGATCCAAACACATGTGTATCCTAAGGACAGTTCCTGAAGGATTGAAGAGAAGACATCTCTCATTAAGTAGAACTTCATATGACATATCCCATTGCCCATTTTGTCTGGAAGATGAAATAGCCTGAAGTTAATATTTATATAACAGCTAAGATTTGGCCAGATGGTCAGGGATTTAAAATATCTGAGGACTAATAGCAAATGGGTTTAATCAAAAGGTATCTCAAAATGGGAGATGTTTGTGTCCCCTTTGAATGTTTACCTCCACTGTAGATAAGACTCTCTCAATTCTCAGGCAGACAAGACACTGCTTTCTGTGGATTTTATTTAGCCTCTTTTTCATAATAATCCCCATAAGCCGGTGCTTGAACAATGGGATTATGAAGAAAGTGGCTAATATGGCAAAAACAATAAAATGGAATGTCCTTCTTGCAAACTGATCTATCACCGCAAAGTGTGAAGATGCCAACACGAGAGATGAACCTGAAACCCTCAATTTTTTCCATAATGTCCTAGAATCAGTCATTCACCTGATGACTTACAACATTGAATTATTTCATGATGTAGAGGACAGAGATTTGTCTCACTGGAAAAACACTTCATTTTCTGGACTTAGGTTCTCCTTTCTACCTACCATGTTTCTGCCAGAAAAATCATCAAAGTTCTTACAGAACTTTTATTAATCATCATCAAAGAATCTGCTTCATAATTGAGAAATTTAGGGTAAGGACTGAAATCTATGAGATTCACTGTCCTTACCTTATCCATTACTCAGAAACAGCTGAATTCATAGAATTGAAAGATGGTCTATTGAATATTAGAGTGTCACTACAATACCTTGAGCCACTGAAAAGCTATCATAAATGTTGCAATGTTGTACCAATATCTGGAAAGACAGAGTTGTCATTTACTCAGATGGGAAAGACTACAGAAGAAAGTATAATAGGGAGATACAGGATTTCTGTTATGATACATCGCATTGGAAGTGCCTTTAAAATATCAATGTGGAAACTTTGTAAACAGAGGTCTGGGAAGCATTTATTTACATGGGATTCATCAGCATATAGATGGTATTTAAAGCTAGAAGCCTAGGTGAGATCACCCAGACAGTGAAAGTCAACAGAATAAGAGGTCCAGTGATCTTGTGGTTCTGTAGAACCAGCAAAGGAGACTGAGAAGGAGCAAGCTCTAGGCAGGGCAACCAAGAGGATGGTGTCTTGGAACCTAACACAAGAAAGTATTTCAAAAAGAAGGGCATGTCTTTGTTGCTCAGACGTGGCCCTCTCTCTCTAGCTAAGCCAACTCGGCAGGTAAACTCACTGCCCTCCCCTCTACGTGGGATCTGACTCCCAGGGGTGTAAATTTCCCTGGAAATACAGGATATGACTCCCAGGGATGAGCCTGGACCCGACATTGTGGGACTGAGAAAATCTTCTTAACCAAAAAGGGAAAGTGAAATGAAACAAGTTAAAGTTTCAGTGGCTGAGAGATTTCAAACGGAGTTGAGAGTTCACTCTGGTAGGCACTCTTATGAACTATACAGATATCCCTTTTTAGGTTTGGGTGTATTGAAATAGCTAAAAGGAAATACCTAAAACTATCAAACTGCAACTCAATAGCCTTGATTCTTAAAGATTGTATAACTATGTAGCTTACAAGGGGTGACAGTGTGATTGTGAAAACCTTGTGGCTCTCACTCCCTTTATCCAATGTATGGATGAATGAGTAGAAAAATGAGGACAAAAACTAAATGAAAAATAGGGTGGGTTAGGGGAAATGATTTGGGTGTTCTTTTTTACTTTTATTTTTTATTCTTATTTTTATTATTTCTGGTGTAAGGAAAATGCTCAAAAATAGATTGGGGTGATGAATGCACAACTGTATGATGGTACTGTGAACAACTGATTGTACACTATAGATGATTGTATGGTATGTGAATATATCTCAATAAAACTGAATTTTAAAAAAGATAAATATAGCACATTTAACACTGTTAATAGGCTTGTCAATATATAAGCTGTAAGCTATCAATAAATATAGAATTATCTATAAAAGGGAGGGTAATCAATTGTGTCAAAATGCTGCTAAAAAGTCAAGTAAGCGTAGAACAGTAAAGCAATCATTACCTTGGTGAGAACAGCTGCTTTGGTGGAGTGGTAGGAGAGCAAAAGCCTGATTAGAATGGGTTCAAGAAAGTTTGGTAGGAGAGTTTGTGATGGTAAGTATATATAAGAATTTTGAGACACTTCACTGCAAAAGAAAGAGTTTGCCCATAGAAAGAAGGATAAACCACTACTCCATAAAAAGTGAGAAAAGGTAAAGCACATGGCTACAGATGCAAGTATATTGATAGATATAGGAGCCTGTAGAATTTCCCTTCTGATGCTTGCCTGCTTCTGTTTTCTCTGTGAAACAGGTAGCAAGGCTGTAAGCAGAGTGTGAGCATATGGAGCAGGAATAAGAAGTTTGAGGCAGGACGAGAAGGTATGAAATAATAAATGGGAAATGTAGTAGCACTAAGGGCTAGAAACCAGTGTATGGTTCTGTGTATGATTTTTCTGTAGTCCCTCTCAGCTTTGCATATGCAAGCATGGAGTAGGAGGGGAGTTATTTGCAGAAAGAATTAGGTATTTGCTAGGCCGCTAAAATGAAGGGAGAAATGGGCAAGGGGAAAGTTGAAAGGATGTGATTAAAATAACGGACCATGCAATCTAAGCCTTGAGAAGAAGCGAGGATGGTAAGGGAGAGGAATAGATTCATCTCAGCCCTTTCTAAGCACTTAGTTTCTGCTATATTCATCTAAGTGCCTAAAAAATGCTATTTTTATTGTCATTAAAGTACTTTTTTGTGTGACTTGAATAGTAACATCTTTCAAAACACAAATAGTGCTTATCTTGATAAAAACTCCTTAATAAATAAGTGAGCACTGACTGTTATTTACTTCTTTGAAATAGTCATTTATTCTATTCCTGATCCATAGAAGAGCGACAGATGGGTGGTGGGCTTAACTGTGAGGGAAACCTTTTTATATATAAAATGAGATATAAGAGAAGGAAGAGGCACGTATTTTGAAATCACATAGACCTGGGTCTGAATTCTGATCCAGTTGCTGGTATGGTTTCTTTAATCAAAGCAGGTAATTAACCCTCTCTGAGCCTGAGTTTCTTCATCTTTAAAAAGGAGATAGTACCCACCGTGTAGCTTTACAGTGATTATTAAACAAGATAATAATGTATAGCACCTATTACATTGTAGGCCACTTTATTTTTAAAAGGCAGTTACTTTTCTCCTTCTGTCAAGTGACCTGCCTAAATTGTGTTATCTGAAATACTTATTTCCCTAGGTATTAATAGGTACTGTGTAATAAAAAGATTCCATTGCCAAATACATTTAAAAAGTCTAGTCAAATAGAAGTAAACAGTTTATTATTATTTTTTTTTTTAATTGTAGAACTTCCCGGAAACTTTGAGGCTTCGTATATTAACACACCTTTTGAATTTTGAGAAAGGGCTTAAATATACAATTTCCCCCAGGTATTTGACAATAGAATCCATGTTTCTCCTATACTTAAAGGGTTTACTATTCCAGGATCTACTTTGCGATAGACTGTTTTAGACATTTCTCTGCCTGAATTTCCTCTCTGAGAAGTCATTCAAGGATTGCCAAGTCCAGTACACTGTATTTGGCAGATCAAAGGTTCTTTTCAAAAGCCATGTCATACTGTTAAAGATCTTACATAGTTATTTTTTGGTGAAAAATTCTACAGCCTCTTGAAGAATCAAATTAGGACCTAATGTTCACTATAACCTTCTTAGACCTAGCTAAATCCTCTATATTTCAAGGTGAGTCTACTTCCTCTTACTCAATATGGTTACAAGAAGTATTTTCATTACATGTTTAACTTATGAAATTTGGAATACACTTTAGAGATTAGCTCAAACATGTTAAATGACTTATCAGAAGTCATGTGGCTAATACTTATTTGCCTAAAGATGAATCATTTCATGTTTTCATTTTTAAACTAAATAATTTTCATACAGTATGCTCTATTATACTATTTTTGTTTCTTAATAAATTTAAGTAATTTTTTTGTGCTCAGATTAGGTCTTATCCTACACAGAAAAAACAGTCAGCTGATAACTGGATACAGAGTTGTTAGAGGAGATGGGGAAAAAAAGAAAAAAAAGAAAAAGAAAAGTGGAGAACAAATACAGAATCATCTCTGAAGAATAAAGAGAAAGGAAGTACCATGCAAGTAAGTGCTCTTTTTTTTCATCAAAATAATGTCATTCATTAAGCAAGTACATGACAAATCCTTATTTTAAAAAATTGAAAAGCTATTTTTCTTTCTTCCTTATTTCTTCCTAGGGTTTTATCTTACTGTGCTATAAAGACCAGACTGCTACTTTTTTCTGTGTCTCACTGAATTTTTACACAGCTAACAAAGAAGAGAACAAATAGCAATTAAAAGATCATCACTCTTTTACATAATCATTTTTTCCTGGGACTGCACACATGTATCTATAGTCTGCCTTAACCACTGAAAATTGACATTTCCTATATTCTCAGGTTAGTGTGACATTAACTGGAACATCACATTCTGCTAGTGTCTCTTTTCCTTATTATTTTTATGCATTTTATGCTATTTTTAAAGTCATGCTGTTGAACATGTCATGACTGAATATGAGTAAATCCAAATACCAGATCTTTTAATATGAATATGAATGTCAGATCGCAGGCAAGCCCTTGTTGACTGGATTTGATAATGGAGATACATCCCATGTCCAGCAAATGTTGGAATGTCATATCGACTGGGTGTCTTTATAAAAGCACAAGCATAATGTGCTGATAAATTCTAAATGACTTCAAGAGAACATAAATGTTTCAGAGTAATTCTGAGAAGGAGGTAAAGCTTCAAATGCATTAACTCTACTATCAACTTAAACAGGATATATAAAGGCAAATTTGAACTATTTTCCTAGGAAATTTAACTACCAGTTTCAGATTATTAACTACTAGTTTGGGTGGGATAAATCTAAGGAAAACAACATCCATTCCCCAATTTTTGTTATTGGTTTTTATTTGGTCTCCTTATTGGTTAGCCTATATGACACCAAAGCCAAGTCATTTAACTTTCAGTGAACTATTTCAAAAAGTGAGCACATGTGACAGGTGTAGGGGGTCTTTGGACATTCATCATTTTAAGTTTTGATGCAAACAACTGATGAAGAAAATCACTGAGAGCCAGATGGCCCCAGCGACCTCGGTGCAACATTAGGGTATCAAACTCAAGTTTGTGCAAACCAGATTCTAATTATGTGGACTGTTAGAGATCCTTTAACTTCATTTTGGACTAACCTTCATCTTACCATTCAACTGAAAATAATGGTACTTAAATGTGAGCGATATAAAGATTTTGCCTTTACAGCATCCTGTGCTCTGAGCAATGTCAATCTATACTTCTTTTATTTGGGCAAATCACTTTCTCTTTGAGTCTGTGGAAGAACTCCAGCAGAGGGAAGGGTACTTAGTAGAGTTGCAGTATATAAATAGCTCTGCTGAGAGCATTACAAAGGCTCTGTTGTGCTATCACACAGCAGAGCCAATAATGTACAATATGAAAAATCCCTGCCAAGTGCACAGAGAATACAGACAATGTTTGCCATTTCTCTGATCGACTGTTTGTTATGCTGCAAGAGTTTATAGAGATAGAGCCAGAAAAGTCTACCACACCCCAAAGTCTTTCTGTTATAACAATAACAACATATACACACATGCACATACACACACACAATCCTTAAAGACAGCAGAACAGCATCGACAAAAAGACAGTGGGTGGGGAGTGGGATTGAGACCCAAAAATCTCTATAGAAACAGAAATGGAATTTTCACAAAGCACCAAAGCCTTATATGAGCACTTCTTAAAGTTGTCCTCTACATTTTCTGAAAGTGTATCAATCCAACCATTTGTAAAAGGGTTAAAACATCAGAAATTTTAAAGAAAAAGTATACCTTCAGATACAGTGTACCTTATTTAAAATACTTAAAAAACTGTTTGTTGTTCTCCAAAAGTTAAAATTTTGTTTTAAAAAGATGTACTCCAAAGAAAGAGTCAATGATTTTTGTTTTCAAAATATGGCTCAGACACAAATCAAGAAAATAAGATACCTGACAAGCTACCACTTAAGATATTCTGACTCTATATCCTATATTTGATGATGTGGTTGTAACCAATGTGCCAGTGCATGTTCTGATTCTTGATTTTAGCTATCACCCTGGGAATTTTCAATATTTCGTAAGAAAACTTTTCATGAAAATTATCAGAAGTGATTATGTTTTTATTATAACAGCCCAAAATAACAGTGCAAAAATATCTTTTAAAGTTTCTCTTGCCTTCTCACCCAAATCTCTCCTTTATTTCCTTTTACTATGACTCTTGTCTTCTTTAATTTACCTCCAGTCCTTTGTTCTCCTTCATCCTCTTCCACTTCTTTTTCTCATCACTTCTAAAATCACTTGTAACCCTTCTTTTGCTTCTATTTTTATTTTTCTTACAACCTTCTCTCCTTTTCTGATTTCTGGCTCTACCTTCTTCTTTTCTTTCTCTGTTATCTGTTTCCCTCCTCTCCTTTGTAGTTTACAGTCTTCATTGTTTTCTAACCCTCCATTGCCAGAAGCAAGAGCATGAGGCAGCAGTTGGAATACATATTTATAAATGAGATATATATAAATGATACCTTGTAAATTTTAACAAATTATAGGGAACAAAATATTCAAGCTGAATCATTCTGGGACATGTAAAGTTCCTTTAGTGGAATCCAATCATACTTTATAGCCCAGTTGAAAACACCTCTACTGTGAAATCTTTCTCTCTTTCCTTAGGAAAAAAAAATATTTGCTTTCCTGTCTGCCCCCAAAGAAACGTATACACAGTTCTATTATCAAACTTGTCATGTTGTATTATACACGATTGTTCACATATTCATCTGGTCCTGTAAAGTACGAACAGCTTGACTGAAATATACATGGCTTATATATCTTTTTATATCCTATATCCAAAATGATGTCCCAAACCCAGGAGGTCCTCAATAAATATGAAGTTGAATGAACAAAAATACACAGATAATTCTGCTTGCCATTTGCTGGGAATGTTACTTAGCCTGTAGAAATCTCAGATTCCTTACCTGTAAATTGTCAATAATCACTACCCAGAGTGGTGAAATAATGCATTAAAAGCACTTAGCACAGTGTCTGGCACATAGTAATTGTTATCTCCTTGGGAAGATGGGCCTCTCCTGATCTCAATAGTTTTGAAATGGTAATTATTTCTCTTACAAGGAGGCTGTCGGAATTCACCAAACATGTTTTATGGTCAACATCATTCTGCAGATGTGCTGCTGGATGCCTTATTAAATGATATACAGATTCCCTAAAGGTGAAGTTGAGGACTTGAAACTTTTCTGTAATGGGTGTCACTTGGGTATAGGAACTCCAGATGGTTTGTGGCAGAGCCAGCTGTCCAGTGAGCATTGCTTGACGGGAGCTGAGGCCCATAGAGAACAGTGAAAAGGTAGGGCCCCTTCTGAAAGTCTGGCTCCATGGCCTAGGGTAAGATTGTCTGCACATCAAATATGAGAGCCATCTTTTGATCTACACATGAGTTATTTGTTATCATCCCATTCAGTATATTGTAGAATTGTAAATTTTACTACATTCAAGAACAGGTTAACTAGCACTTGTTTTGTGTATAATATTCCTTCACTGGAGAAATCTTATTGCTTTTCAGGAAAAAAAAAATCCAAAAATAAATTACAGCACAAATAGAGTCCTGGTGTTTGCCTGAAATTAACCTATCTATGCAACAAATCGTTTCCATGCACATTGCTCCTGATATCCTATTATTTGCACTATTGGTAGAGATGGGGACAACCTTTATAGATTTTTTTCCTAACAAAGAGGAAATTTTCCTTCCACTTCTTACTTCACACATTCAAATACTCTGTCAAAAATATCCCTGAATCCTCACACTTACTAAACAACTTAAAAGAAAAGAATCAAAGCTGCTTCCTCAAGCCAATTGCCTTAGAGCCTTTGCTTAGATACTACCCAAATTCTTTTTCTTCTCATCTTCATCTATATTTTTCTACTCTATACTTGTAGCATTATGTTTTTGCTCTGAAGGGTACCACTTTGCACTTATATCAGCTGAAACTCATTCTGATTTGTTTTGCAAAATACTGTCCTTATTGTCTCAGGGTCATTTTTATTTTCACTGTTACTTCTCTCAAGTAAACAGAAGTTTATTTGCTCTGAAGTAAGTAGTTCCGAATACATTTGAAAGAATTGCTGGTCCCTTGTCCTGTTTCTCTGAGTAAATCTACACTTACAGAAATATCAAGCACTACTCTTCTTTTTGTCTAGATCTCTATGTGGGTTTTCTCCCAGCTTTACTCCTTTTCTTATCCAGTCTAGAAGCCTTGGTTTATCACTTAAGTACATCTCTTGACAGCATCTCGAGTTCATTGGAATCATACTTCCTCTATCCCTGTCCTACAAACATTTAACCCTGGATAAATTCTGTCATCCCATTTTCTTCATTGCTGCATACTAAATACTGAGCAGCTCTAGAGAAAAATTACAGAATCATAATGATTGGTGCTTTTACAAAGTATGGCTTCTGATTTTAGCAGTGACTTTCGACTTGACTGGTAATGTTTAATGTCTTTACCTCTTTTTTATTCCTAGAGTTTGCATTCCAAAACTTCACTATTCCCTTGAAACCCAATATTGAATGATTCTCTATTTACTCTCAGCATATATCTTGCCTCTTATTTTGTGGAGAAAACCAAGATCATCTAGAATTAACTTCTTCAACTTCCTGCATCTTACCTTTATTTTTAAAATATATTTAGCCCTCAAACATCATAACCTCATCCCATTTCTTTTCAAGGAAAGAAATGCCCTAATCCTATTCAAAAATAGATCTTTTGCCTCTTATATAGATCAGTGATTCTGCTCAGTGTGCAAGTTTTGACTGATCCACATCAAAACAGAAAAAAATAAGGAGTTTTTCATAAAATCTTTAGTTTCAAATTCTATCTTTATTCTGAGACATGCCCTTCTACTTTTGTTGGCATTAAATACCTTTAATTTTATAAACTAAAGGAAATATTACACACAATTGATTTCTTTATGTTTTCCCTCTCAACTCGGTCCTTTCAATCATCTCCCATTTGAAAAAGAAAGAACAAGAAGGTAAGATAAACAAAACCACTTCTAGCATGCCCACTCTCTACTTTACTTATGTTTTTTTTTTTTTTTCCTTATTTCTCTTTCTTTTTAGAGCCAAGCTTATGAAGGAAATAATACATAATATGTACCCACAGTGTGGGGACCCAGAAAGTGTATTTCATGTAGCCACCTACTTGACCCGGACAGTTGTTAAAGGTCACTAGATCTCCCCAGGAGGGGAAAGAAGGAAGAAATGGTATCCTGAACAAAGCGTTAAAACTCCCCTCCCCTGATCACTGTTGATAACAAATCTCCACACCCTTGTGTCACAGGACCCTGCTATGGAATGTCTTTGTCCACTCCCTGGCACCCTGCACTCTTGGCGGAGAGCTAACTTCCATCTTTTCTAGCTGGTCACCACCCTGGAACCATTTCCTGAATGTAAGTCCTATTAAACTCATGTCTAAATCTGTGCCTGGTGTATTCTTTGGTCTTGGGGCTGAGCAAGGTTGAAACACACAGTCTCAATTTTCACAGTTCAAATTCCTTCTTAACCTCTGTTTGATTCCTGTTCACTGAAATTGTTTTTATTAAGAACATTAATTACCTTCTAATCAATAAAGTTCAAGGAATACTTTATAGTCCTCATTTTCCTTGATCCCAAAGATCCCCTTGGAGCACTTACCATTGCTACATCCCCTTAGCTTTGATGATGTAATATTTTCTTGGTTCCTCCACTTATTTTTCAACATCTCTTTGCCTCCTTTGAGGGAAACTTCCTTATCCGTTAGCCTCTAAGTTTTGACATTCCTCGGTGTTCCCTTCTTGGCCCACTTCTCTCACTTTACTCACTCTCTGTGTACTCTCATTCTTATAGCTGACAAATATTCTGTATCTCTGGACAGATCTCTTTGTAGAGCTCCATATCTGTTATCAACTTCCCACTATGCATTCCTGTCTGATTAATCTTCAGTTCAATATGCCCAAGCTACAAATCTTTTACTCTAACCTGCCGTCTTCTTCCACATGTTTTATCAAACATACTCATCCAAATCAGAAACCTGGTTCTCCCTTCCTTTCATTCACCATGCAGTTACCAAAAGTTTCTTGCAAATTCCTCCCTTCTTCTCCATTCTGACTAGCATTGCCTTAATCAGTGTCCTCTTGCTTTCTTGCCTTGATTAGTACAATTTCATTCAAACTGCAATCTATCTCAGGACATGCTTTTGGAATAATCTTTCTAAAATTTGCTATGGCTTTTATATCTACAGGATGGAATCCATACTCTGAACCATGCCTGTTAAAGCCCCCTACCTCTCCAGTCATGTTTCCCAGCACTCCTGAATCTTTCCAGTCTTCTCCTGCAGACTTCTCAGTAAATCCAGCCAGATTACAGATTTTTTGCTGAGTCATAAGCCATTCTCTCTTCCTGGAATGCCCTTTTCTTTATCCCAAATTCTTCTACAACTCTCAAGATACAGCTGAAAGTTCCCTCTAAAGGGCCATCTTTGGTCTGTCTTAAAGCATCTGAAATGTCACATGTTAAAGAATTGCTTATTTACCTTTGTTAATTAAGTGCAAGTTAAGGGCTTCTTGGCTATGGTGAGTTAGCTTTTTCATCTAATATGGTATTTGGCTTGTAACAGCCATTTAGTAAATGCGTATTGGTAAATGGCATTCTATCTCACTGCATTGAACCTATTTTCCTTCCTGGTTTTCAACAAAATGCTTCAAAATGTCCAGTTCCTATCTGTCACTTTGTTTTGCTTTCATACATGAACTTTATACCTAGACTGCTAATGGCAACTTGAAGCTTTCATTTAAAAACAATCATGAGGTATAGTTCACAAAATCTTTTTGGGACAAGTTGGAACCTATTGGTGACAAAAATAATAGTAATGATAGTAGGGATGTATATTTGGCTAAAGGTTTTGAAAACATGTGATACTACTTAGAGAATTGGTTTTTAAGCTGATATAAGCAAAACCCTAAATGTCCATATTGCTAATACTAAACTTGGTAAAAAGTTGGTAACCGAATCACAAACTTTGTTGGAAGTTTTTTTTTGAATAGAAGATTTCTAATTTCAAAGGAAGAGCTTAATTAAACTAAATTATTTTCTTTAGATATCCTGTCCTCCTATTAAGAAAAGTGTGAGTGGTAAAGAAAACCCAATTAATTCAAAGGGTCTTTTTATCCCTGAATTATAGAATTGCAAGCACATTTCTATAGACTATTCACACATCTAAATTCATTTTCTCCTGAAGTTTCTCGGAAAAATATAAAAAAATGTGACTTTTATCTTGGGCTTTCTTTTTGTCCCTTATTATAGCATCTCTCTCCTCTCCTACAATCCTCCCCACCTCACTCAACAACAAATCCCCACCCCAAAGGCAACAGATAATATTTCTGAAGGTCCCTTAAATGTCTCAGTGAGTAGAGTGATGGAGTAATAAAAGATTGAGGTTACACATCTTCATTATCATTTTTATTTGAACCCAGTACTGTGAAAGTCTAAAGAACTTTCAGGGCCAAAAGGAATTATACTCTAATGTGTATTTTAGATTCTGATTAGCAATTGGTGAAAATGTTTTTGTTTGGGGAAATGCGGTGAGAAGAGGAAACTGCTTAATGCCACCTAAATTATAACAACTACTCATAAGACCAGATGTATTGTTAATTTCCTGGAAAACATTTCAAAACTGGTTTGAAGATGGCCCTTTAGCTTGCTTTTTAAAAGCTATTTTTATTTTTTATTTTTTTCAGCATGGAGGACATTAGCATTAAGTGATATACTGCTGAGCACAGGAGAAAAAAATCATTCAGCAGAAAATCAACAAACAGAACTCATGAGGTGATAAGCAAGAGATCAGGCAACTTTCTTAAGAATGCTTGTCTCCAAGGGGTCTTTATTGCTGTTTACCTGAAAACACGTTTGGGGTGGGAGGAATGAATAGTTTTTAAGCACTTCTATACAAGTTTTTTAAACCACAAACCATGCTTACTCATTGCGGCCTCAACTCACAAGGAAAAAATGCAAAGATGGATAACATTTAAAATAAGATAAATGATACAGGGGCAGTATCTTGAATCCATCATCGACTGTTTCCTATGCTTGTAAAGTACAGATTTTGGAGTGGGAATATAATTATCGGAAGATTTTTATGCTTTTCTTCATTGAGCAGACAATCAATAGCATATGGCTTAAAGGGAGAATTTGGCCAGAGTTAGAGTTTAGTACATATGAACTTGCTAAGCCCTGGCAGAAGTTTGAATTACTATTTGCAGATTTGTAAAAGAAAAAGAAAAAAACGCTATTCTTTAAAATTGTAATTGAGTGTTAGACACTTGGTAATAAACTCCAGGTTAATTTGAAACTATGTAAACGATAAATATGTCTTTTAACTTAAATCTCATGAAATAGTTTTTAAGGCATATCTGCAAACTATTAATCACTGTAATTTCTAGCAAAACATCTAGTATTTGGAGCTCAATAAATATATCCTAAATAAATGGTGAAATCCATAAATTGGATTGATTGTGACTGCTAATAATAATAAAGGTTAAACACTTTTACTATAAATGTTTACTATGTATCAGATATCGAATGACACTTAGAACAAGTGTTTTCTGTATATCTTTTTTAATCCTTACAGCAACATGACAAGGCAAGTGGAATTGTTATCCTTGGTTTAAATATCAGGAAACTGAGGTACTGAAAGGTGAAATAACTTGCCCAACTAGTCAGTGAAGGAGTTACACCCAGGCAGGTTGACTTCCAAATCCTTGCACTTAGCCACCATGTTCTCCTCATTTTGTTGGAAAGAACACTATACCTAAAAGAGAATAAGGCTCACATGATTGTGGAGGAGAAAAGAATTTATTCATGATCTTGCAAGAACGGACACACAACCAGAAATGTGGCAGGCGCGCCAAACAATAGAACACAGCAATATTTATACCATAAGTCTAACACGCAAGTCCCTCCTTGTTTCTCCATTGGCTGGATACTCCAGAGGGTACAGCCTATCCGAGAGAGCTAACTAGTCCGCCTTTAGGATTTTAAATTGTACAGCCTGTCCAAGAGAGCTCATCCAGTTTAAATTTCCCACCAAGAGTTTCCATCTTTGATTATACCACACATTCCTTTACATTCCAGTGACTCCGGTTATTGCTTGTTTTTACCTTTTTTAAGGAGCTAGTGCCAACTCTGGGCTTATGTCAGGGGCCCTCTCCTTCCTTTTAACTGCAAAGCCTGTTTGAGCCAGTCTTGTCTAGTTTCCATTTTCCCTACTCCACATTGCCTTTATGTGAAAGCTAAACCTAACCCTTTCTTACAATTTGAATCTTCTAGTGTCTTTTTGGACACTCTTGCTCATTTGACTCACACATATCGAGTGAATTTTAAAAGCAAAGTATTGTTCTAAACACTGAGGATACAAAAATGAACCAAACACCAAGATTCCTGCTCCCATTCATCTTATTGTATTGGGGCAAGGAATATGGGCAGGACATAATAAATAAACAAATAAATAAATAAGAAAATGAAAGTTAAAGCAGAAAAAAGGGACAAGAGTATGATAGAACAGGTTGAATCAAATAACCATTCAGATAAGACGACATTTGACCAGAAATATGAATGAAAGGAGGGAGCAAGCAATACAAAATGTAAGGGGAACATATTCTAGCCAGGGTGCCACAAGTGCAGGTGCCCTGTAGCAGGGTGCACTTGGCCTCTTCAGAGAACACTGAGGTGGCCAGTATGGCCAGAATCGATGGGGTGGAGGAAGGGAGAACAAGGGTGGGCTGGGAGAAGGCAGAGACATTATAGGCCACTATAATGATTTCAGATTTTAGTCTGAGTAGTTTAGGAAGGTTTTAAGAAGAGAAGTGAAACAATTTTTTAAAAAATAACAAACACATAGACTGTCCGTGATAGATTAGGCAGAAATATGAAAACCTCATCCTCAGAAATGTCACTTTAAATATCCCATTTCTGTTACTTAACGTCTCTCAGGCCTAAAGCATTGAACTGGACAAATCTTCCCAGAAGGACAAAAATGCTGAATTAGACCACAATATTGCACAAGGCCATTTGCATCAGTGCATGGTCCTCTTTTTCAGGCTACATGTGCTCCTTGGCCATTTCTTTCCTCGTTATCTAATTTATATCCCATATACTGATAATTTACAGATCAATAATCCCATCCCACACTCCTCTCATGAGTTTCAGGCTCATGTATCAAAGCATCCACACTGCCCCACTCTCAAATATCACTCATAAGCACTTCAAATTTCATTGTCCAAGACTAAACTCTTCATCTTCCCCCATAAACTCTATTCCTTTCCAAAATTTCTTTATTGTTAAATGCCATCACCATCCACTTATCCCAAGTCAGAGATCTAAATTAGTTTTTTCTTTCATTTAAGAGTAGAGGAGCATAATTTTCCCTGGCTACCTTAAGGTATGCTTGATTACCACCAGGGTGAAGGCCCAATTGTTTGTAACCCTGGGTTGTGACCACCTGGAACCTGATGACATCAAGTCTCTTGCTCATGAAAGATGTCAGGCATTGAGTAGCAGGACCTGAATATGAGTGACAACAGAATTGCCACTAAGGGTCCTAGGAACGGGAGAAACCAGGGAAAGTTGGGGATTGCTTGTTTCACTATGTCCAAGATATCTGTTGCTGGCTGGCCTTTGGCTTGACTTCTGAGCCATTTGGCACGATCGAGAATGGTTTCAATGCTAGTTTCAACCTAGGTGGCGGCATTGATGTAGATGCAGCAGGAGATACTAGCTAAGGCACAAACCCCTCTTTGCTCTGTTAAGAGATAGTTTAGCACCAATTTGGCCAATGAGTCTGAAAGTCTTGACGCTTCGGTCCTCTTGGGATTCTGGTGCCACATCTACCTTTATGTATGGGGATAGGCTGGATATGGAGGACTCGGTTTGAGGAATGGTTTGTTGGCTTTAAATATGGAGTTTTGAAGCCATATAGACTTGTTGACTGGGTGCCCTTCTAGCCAGAGTTACTCTTGAGAAACTCCAGTGGGTTGGTCATGGCAGAACCAGCAGTTGGAGAGATTATGCCCTTTAACAATATCTGATGTAATTTTAACTCATGTTTTATTGGCCCATACCCATTTGGTCCAGGGTTCCAGTTATAGAGAGAAGCTTAAATATGAAAATAAGACTCATGGCTGAGCAGTTTTCCCTGGCCCATCCCACTAGCCCTTGTGCCCCAACTCTAGAGTCCACTCCCAGCAGGTCAGTTAGGAATGAATTGACTGGGCCTCTTGCCTTTTCCCTTTTGGTCATTAACTTGATGAGTTAATGTCCCTATGACAGGAGAATATTTATTTCTAACTTATTTCCTTATAAAAATATTACTGTCTCTAACATGTGTAAGAGATCTCTTCCTATTAGAGGGATCAGACACTCCAGGATGTACAATAAGGAATGCAACAATTCATTCACTTAATTTGCACTCTAGGGATTCTATAAATGATTTACTCTTGGCATTTCATGATACTCTATTATATTACATTTTTGTTGGGTAAGTTTGCTAGATTTGTTGTTCGGTGCCAAGTATGCAGCTCCAGTGTATATTAAAAATTTGACAGGCTTGCCCCGCTGTGTCCAGTGTCAACTGAGACTCCTCAGAGGTTATGCTCATATGCCCGGGAGTCTGGGAAGGCGCCCCTTGGCCCTGTCATTCCTCATCTATCTGGACCATCTGGGAGTCCTTTGTTGGGGGGCTGGTTTGGGGTGTCCTCCTTTGCCCCTCTCTGGGGGCAAAAGTGGTACTCTCCTTTTCAACACCTTTCCCGTCTGTATATTGCACACTGGTTGGGCCCCAGGCAGAGGGTGCTCACTCATAATGGTGGCTGTCTCTGCTGGACAAATCCTCTTTCCAATCTCTACCCAGTGACACTGGAGGACAACAACATCAGGGTGGCATTTGCTGGGCCTTTCTGTCCTCTATCTTTTCCTCCTCTGTATCTCGGGGCTTAAATACCTTGTTGGCAACCTCTCCCAGCCTAGACATGGGAGAGTTAGGTTCTAACTCTAAACTTCCATAGCAGCACTTTGTGAAATAGTGTGCCATCAGGACTGTGCTGCCTTCAGCTCTCAGGGGAGTCTGGGTCTAGGGTAGTACTGAGTCTTAGACTCTCCCTTGGTCTCTCAAGGAGGACCAAAAGCTTTTCTTGGGGTATCTGGTCTATGTTTTTGATATTATTCCAACTTATGGGCTTTTTCCCAGTGGCTTTCATTCCCCCCCTCAGAAGCATATTCCAGTAGTGTTCTAGCTTCTGTTTGTCCTAATCATCCAGAGAATCCCAACTAGCATCATTGTCTGGGATAGCTACATTATTGGATCTCTTTATTGTGTAACCAGCCTGGTCCCAATTTTCCTTATCTGCTTCCTCCCTTGCTTTTATGAAGTAAATGTTTAGAAGGAATTGTATGTCAGCCAGGGTTAGATTGTGAGCAAAAAAAAATATTTCTCATTAGGTTTAATGTTAAATAAAGCTGAGTTAGGTTGTCTAAATAAATTGGCCAGACAGGTTAAATCAAATAGTGAGCCACAGAATATGTAGATTTTGTATAAAATAAAGCTTTTTTCCTTGATCCACATGGGAATTAGAGTTCCAAAATATAGTGTCATTTTGTTACCTCATATTCTGATTCACTGTAGAGCTGGAGAAGTTTAATTTTAGTCCCAGGTGTTACACAGATACCCGAAGTTTCAGGGAGCTACTAGGTTACACATAAAGAGTGAAGCATTTTAGAATTTTAAATTAGTATCTAAAACCCAGGAACACATGTGACTATTTTAAGCTTATAATATTGGCTTTAATTCTCATATGAGCATCTTCCAAATGAAGTTATTTCCAGAAACAAAACATTTGTCAAGCAACTTATCTCATTTATTAACCAAAGACTATCCCAAAATTTTTTCTTGTTTTTTTTTCATATTTTTACAAGGGTTATGTTAATTAACAAGGAGAACATAATTTATAGATTTGCCTTGCTTCTTGATTGAAATTTCTCTTTTCTTCTTTTGCTGAAGAGGAAGTTTTGACTGGCTTTTGACAGCACTTTCAGAGAAGTCGTAGAGTAAAATAATGTAACTGATAAGGAAGGTTGGTTGCTTCTGGGACATATAACATTTTTAACATACCTAAAACTATGACTGACAACATTATACTGTTGTCTAATATCATACAGATTAATATCAGAATATAACATGGGCAGTCAGAACATTGTTGAGTCTTTAGAAATTTTACATAATCTTTAAATAGTTATATGAACAATATTTTATTAATATAAACTTAACTAACAGAAGGTTATAAAATCCCTTTTCAGTTTTATAACATTCCTAAACACTTCCCATGCAATTCATAACATATAAAATGAACGTAACTAAATTTAGCACCTCAATTTTATAAGCTGAAAGAACAAATCTTTCGCAATAGCTTGAAATAAGAGACATCTTTTAGGTTTGCCTTGAGAAAGTAAAGCATCAAAAGTTGTCAGGTATGAACATTATGTTAAACAGGAAAATGGGTTACTGTGACACCATTTTTGTAACCCTCTATTTTGGTACAAGGCTGCAAAGAATTGACCATATGGGATCTCGTCCCAATTTTTGGTTCTTTGGCAGAACAAGTCTAATTGAAGGATGGCATTCAAAAGATTACCAGTATTTTAGGATGCACCCCAATGGGCTTTCCTCTGGTATCAAGGTTGACACCTTGTTCCCCATATCAGAGAGATTAGTTTCTTTATCTGACCAACTACCCAAAGGCAGTCTCTGGTGGTTAGTGGGTAAACAAATTCCACAGGGCTTGGCCAGATAGTTTCTTAGTTTCTTTTTTTTGTTCCCTGGACCAGACCACTAGGGATGGATTGGACAGATGGCTCCCAGTGGGTCCTGAGGTGCTACATCTCAGGGGCTCAGATTTTTTAATGTATCTGCCCTAATCCCCAGGAGTTAATCCTTCCTTCCTCAGGGAATCCTCCAGCACCAAGGAAGGGATAGGGCTTGGATTGTTTCTTTTTAGCAACAGGAATTCTTGAAGGATAAGGTTGGACACCCCTTTAAGAAGCTGGAAGACCAAGGGTAGGGGCTGGTTCTCTCTTTGTGAGGTCCCCCAGGATGGAGGGGAGTCTGGGCCAACCCCCAGCATATAGAACATAAATGATAAGGGGCTCCCAGGGACTACTTATGATTTCCTCTTGCACTTGAATAATTTCTACAGGCACTGGCCTGGTGGCTTCAAGAATGCCAATGGGGGCAAGAGTGGCCTCCCAGAGCTCTCTGGGTCAAACAAACAAGAAAGGGCTGAGCTATTGTTCAGTGTTTGTGAGAGAACTGGAAAGCCAGAGTGGCAGAGAGTCATAAGGAAGGAAGAGTTTGTGAGAAGAAGATAAAAAGAGAAAGAGAAGCAGGATGACTGTCACTTATCCAAGCAAATAATTCAACCAAATATGTAAGAGAGGGAAGTTCAGACTTACCCCTCTCTTCCAAAGGCCCCTGCTTGGGAGTTAGCAGTCCTGTGGTCAGGCATCCCTGGCTGACTCACCCACACCAAACATCCTTGGGTGTCTTTACCTTGGAGCTCTCCAAGTCCTAGTCAAACTTTGCTAAACCAAAATTAATCAGGGGCTTCCTGCCTTGTCTGCCTGCATCGACAAAGTGGATAAAACTCAGAAAAGGCTGAGTGTGGCCACTATTTATTTGGGGCTGAGGAGCCAGGGAGGGGCACTCTGGTAGCTGCATAGCAGACCGGACTGCCTCAGTCCCTCTTCTTGTCTTTGAGGACAGAAATAACCGAAACAGTCCGGTAGTCACCAAAATTTGTTACCGACTCTCTTTGGGCCAGACTCCCAAAACAGATCTGTCCAGTGTCACTCTCATCAATAAAACAAAACCAGATTTGATGAAACAAAGAACTTTATTCTTTGGCCAAAGAATGCAGAAGGGTGGGCTCATACCCAAAAGGCATTTTTCCCCAAAGGAAGGTGAATAAGACTCTTTTATGGGGGATGATGGGGCAGACTGGGCATGTGCAGATGGTCCTTCTCTGCACTTGGCACCACCTGCACCCGATACTCAGTGCTTCCTACCTGCACGCAGCACTTCTGCACACACTGCTCAGCCATGCCTGCCTGGGCTGTCCTTGTGGGTACTGGCTTCCTGTGCTCGATTTATGAAAGCAAGCACAGCTCAGATAAAGGTTGGGTGGAAATTCTTATAAGTGCTAATCCAAGGGTGACACTTCATCCTTGTAATAAGGAGTTCAGGATGGAGCTCTGAAGAACACCAGCTACTAGATGTTGGCTAAAAAAGAAAGAACAGAAAAGAAGCAGGAAGAAATTGTAAAGAAAGTCCAGAAAGAGAAGTGAAAAATAAATGGGATCAAGAAAAAAAGGAGTTTTAAAATGCAATCAGGAAACCAAAAGTCAAGTAAAATGAAGACTAAAAAAAAAAAAATGTCCATTGGATCTGTTACCCTGGAGTCAATAGAAAATTCAACAAGAGCAACTTCATGGGCATGATGGCAGAAGCAACCAGAATTGAATAGGTTGGAGTGTGACAAGAACTTGAAATCTATGTAGTAAAGATTAAAAAAAAAACAACTAAATAGTAAAATGTCAAATATCTTAAACAAGCAATTTACGTAGTAGAAAGCTTGGTTGGCCAGAAACATAGGGAAAGATGTTCAACCTCACTAATAATCAAGGAAATTCAATGTTATTTTTTCACACACTGGATATTAGAATAGCAACAATATTCCATTTTGACAACAAATGTTGACAATAATATGAAACCACCAGAAAACTTATACACTGCTGACTATGGTAAATACTTTGAAGACAGTGTGCCTTCACCTACTAAAGTTCTATGTTTTATATTCTAAGGCCCAGAAATGCCTTAGAGGATTTTGTGCACATGTATATCTTTACTCACATAGGGACAGCATTATTCTCATGAGCACAAAGTCTGGAAAAAATGTCTACCAGAAACAAAATGCTTAAATATACTATGGTATAAGGATATGATGGAATGCCATACAATTGTAAAAATAAAAAAATTCTACCTACACATATCAACATAGATGAATCTCAGAAACATAATTGAATGAACAAAGAATATCACATAAGAATATTCCAATATGATTCAATGAATAAAATATTACCAAGCAGGCAAAACTGAACAATAATGTTTAATAATTTATACATAGTGGTAAATCAATAAATAAAGCATAGTTGGGACAAACCAAAAGCTCAATATTGCACTTCAATTATTGTATTATATACAATTTAGTACAAAGGGGATATTATTAAAGAGAAGCACATTAGGAAATCCAATGTACTGGTAATATTCTATTTCTTCATGGATAATTAGTACTTTACTATTATTTGCTTCTTTTAATCCATGGTATTTTTTTCACTATTTTGTTTTAAGGGTTGCTGGTAGGGTAGGAAGGGAATAGAAAATGCATCAATAATCCCTTGAAGAATCTTGTGAAAGAGAGAAGTCTAAGCTAGAGTGACAAGAAGCAGACATGAGGTCTAACGCTATTTATATAAGATAAAAGAAGATATACACTGTTTATAAATCTGAGTAGCATCTAAAAGAGAGAAAAGGTTACAGGTCCAGGAGAGATGGAATAAACACTGAAGCAGGTGAGAAGAGGACATAAATCAAAAGAAATTTGAATGGCTTCCCTTTTCTTATTTATTAATTGAGGAAATAACTTTCTTTCACACAGATATGTGTAATAAAGTACCTAAGGGCATGAAACAAACCATTTTTGGAAGGAAAGTGCACACTAATCCCAAACTTTGAGGTCCTTTGTGCTTGATTTTTAATTTTCATTCTTTTTTAAACTTTTTATTACAGAACATTTACAACAGATAGAAAAGTAGACAAAATAAATATAATGAACCCCCATGTACCATTCAGATTCAACAATTATCAACACATGGACAATTTTATTTCATCCCTACCCCACCCATTCCTCCTTCTATACTATTTTAAAGCAAATCTTGGGCATCATATAATTTAATCTGTAAACATTTCTGTACTTCTCTCTAAAAGATAAGGAGCCTTAAAGTACCACATCCATAATGCCATCACCACACCTTAATACATTAACAATAATTCCCAATATCTTCAAATATTCATATTTGACTTCCTTTTGAAACTGGTTCTAAAAGTGGTTCCACAAAACTCATGCTTTCCAACCCCAGTACTACCATTTAGAAAAACAATTAAAAATAGATCCTCTGCATCCTTGACTTGGACTTCCAGCCACCAAATCTGTAGATCTTCCCAAATGCATGCCACCCTCTCCTTTTTGTCCATTTTTAAAATGGAAGAAAGTATCATCCCAATTTTCCCCTTGTGTTCTGAGTCACAAGTTACTCAACTAACTTGTATTCAGAAATGTTACAAAATTAAATATTCTGTTTCTGTTACTCAGTGCCTCTCAGGCCTAACAGAGTCCAAGCAACCTGTAGTTCTGGACTCATCAATTAGAATTTTATCACAATAAATTTAGAGCAATGTTTCATAAGGAAGGATTAAAGAAAAGTTGAAAAGAAAATGGAGATTAAAAAATATTCACATTTTATAGAAAGATCCTTAGTGGAGAAGAAATTTTGAATTTTCATTGTTTATTTGGTGCAGAAAAAGAACTCAGTACATGCACAGAGAAGCATGTCAAAATCATTCAGTTTGTTCCCAGAGCTCTGACACCAGCTGACTTCGATTAAATAGCAGTGAGCTGGAAAAGCATTCTGGGTATTGGTATGCAAACGAATTCACCAAGCATTTCTTCTTCCTGTGGCTTTGGAATTCCCACAGCTACAACTACAATGAAACATATATTTTTAAATTGCATTTTTAGCAAATAAATACAGTGCTAAAACCGTCATTTCCATCGACTAGATGTAATCCTAATCAAGCACAAAAAATTTTCCAGGAGGAGCAAAAGCAATTTTTTTTAAAAGATAAGATTATTTTTTAAAGTGTTGTAGGAATTACATAGGAACATATGCAATGCCATAATCTTTAATCTATAATTTTTGCCTCAACACACTATAATGGCTTTCTCTGAATTAAGACATTTCTATTTAGGTCCTTTTAAGGAAAGCCATAATTGTCATGTGTACAAAGTAGCTCAAGATCAATGATTGTTTGGATAGTAAGAAAACATTGTACATAAAGACTCTAGATCATTAGTTTGGCTTTTGAAATAAATATTATCTCCAATATTTAATTTAATAAGAAACTATAGTGCTCTAAAACAATAATTTAAAAAGGGGGGAAAGGCAAAATCATTCTCTCTCTAGTACAGAAATTCACAGAGAATATAAAAATATATCTAGATGTGACACTTTGTTGATCCCTCTCACCCTAAAGAGAATGAATTATAATAAAGCCATCTCTGGCACAGGTGAAATAATATGGTGGCAGTGCTTTAGCTATGTGACACAGCTTCTTGATTTTTCTTAGTGCTTAACTCCTCCCCATTCTCACTCCCCTCTCTTAAATAAAATAGTATTGGGTTCTAAAATTATAAACTGAAAAGAAAAGTGTGTAATGCAGGCCATCCTTTTCTGTATAAGCCAAGATCACTTTGCAGCACACCCCTGCAGGGGATCAAACAGGGAATTTCCAAAACAATTAATGTATTCAGAAGAAATGTCAAAATAAAGAAAGCCTGTAAACATTGTCTGTGGGAAGCTCTTTTTGCCCTTCCTAAATGCAAAATGAACTGTCATTTTTCCACAGAAATGGGATCTGTTTCTGCCATCTAGTGACAATAAGGCCAATGGGTGCTTAGAAAAACATTTTCTGAATAGGTCTAACAAATCAATCCAAAGCAACCAGCATTTTACCTGCATACATATGCTCTTAGACACACAAACATAGATTCTTCAGAAAGAAGTACTTTAACAGTGTTCCCAGAGTCTAAGTGGTATCCAGATGTTCCTCATTGATTTTTGAAATTAAAAAATATATACCATTACCTACTATGTGCACTGTGCTTTTAAAGTTGTTGAACCATTTTCACAAGAATTATCTTCTTCCTCACAAGAACCCAAGAGACAGTGTAAGCATTGGTTGGGAGTGTGAGTTCTAGAGTCAGATGGCCTGGATGCAAACCTTAGACCTGCTCCCATATCTAAAATTTTGTTAATGATCCATCCAAGTTTAGGATTCAGTTCTCCTGATTATTAGAAGTTTGTTCACTGACTAGTCAATTCCTTCTACACACTATCTTGGGTTATATGACAGCATAATAGTGAAAGCGTAAAGTGAAAAATAAGCTTTATTTTAATGTTCTAATTTTGAAACTTTATGGGAATATGACTTTCTACAAGCAGATATAGAACTATTTGGTGGTAAAGACACCTGTGTGGCCAAGGAAGGGAAGGGGAATTATGATCTGGATAACATCTTAATAACTTTCAGAGATTTTAGCTCCCTAGCTTACCTTTTGCAACTTGGATTTGAGGGCTTGAAGAGAGGAGACAGAGCATCATTTAATAAAAATCCCTGTGAGTCTTTGGAGATGTTTATCACCTTACATTCATGATAGTGCATGACACAAAGGTGGCAGAAAATGTGATCTTTCCCCTTTCATTAAATGGCATTTACATAGTGTACCCGTAGCTGTAGAAATGGAAACCAGACAAACAGAATAAATCTTACAAGGATGCAGGTGAAATCCACCTACCCTTTCTCTATGCCTCTAAGAAAAAAGCAAAACTGGACAAGAAATTGCATCCATGATAACAAGGCATTTGGAAAATTAATTGTCACTGTATTTTAATATATGTACATATCTTTTCACTAAGACTCTTCATTTTTAGGATTCTACTCTACAGCAATAAAAAACACAATGCATAAAATAATACTTAAAACACATATACAGTGGTTGTGATGGTTAATTTCATGTGTCAACTTGGCTAGGTTATAGTGTCCAGTTGTCGGGTCAAGCAAGCCCTGGACTGATTGCCACTGTAGGGTATTTGGTAGATAGATTAGCATCTATAGTCAGTTGATTATATCTAAGGCTAATTGAATCTACCATCAACAAAGGAAATTGCCCTCAACAATAAGAGGAGTCTTCTTGTCCAATCAGTTAGAGGTCATAGAGCAGAACTGAAAATTTCGGCAGTCAGAGAGAATTTCTGCCTCTTCTTCAGTCAGCCACTTTCTCCTGGGGAATACAACTTCATTTTCATCGGAGTTTCCAGCTTGCAGCTTTCCCTATAGAATTCGGACTTTTCAATCCCTATGGTTGTGTAAGCCAATTTCTATAATAAATCTCCTAAAATGTACACATATATCCTGCCAGTTCTGTTTCTCCAGAGAACCCTGACTAATGCAATGGGGTTCATTTTGTCCTATTTCTTAATTGTAAAATGTAGATATAATCTGAATATACACAACTAGGTGAACAGTTACATAAGTTAAGATACAATTATAATCAGGAATATTGTGCAGCTATTGAAAGAAATGAGGTAGAGATGTTCTTGGTACACAAAACTGCAATTATAGAGAAATAGGTGTTACATAAACAAATTTCTTTTAAAAATAGCCTCTCTCTATTGATAAGAGCATGGAGACATACCTCAAAGAACACATGACAAAAATGTAATACTGGATAACTCAAGGGATAGTATAGCTGGAGCAAGAGTGTATTATTTAGCATGATATTGCAAAAACACATTACCTTTGTAATTTCAAAAAATGATAAAGTATATAAAGAAAGTTCTTTTAAAGAAATGAAATGAGAAGTAAACATAAATATGTAAGTGTATTTGCCTGTTTTGTTTAGGAGGTTCTTTTATGAAAATTAAAATTATTCTCTTTTAGGCTAAGAATTTCTATTTTGTCTGAGAGTTTCTATTTTTGGCTTTCAACACCATATTCCTTTGGTGTGTATCTGTACAAAAAGCCGTTTCAGATCATATTTATATGCAGCACCCAATGTAGCAAGGTGGAACTAATTATGCAAAAGTGGGCAAGTAAATGCCTGTTTTGCTATGTCAATAAGTGATCTAAGGAGAAAAAAATAGAGAGAATACCTGATAAAGAAATAAGGGGAAATTAATCCATCGGTTTTCTACTTCGTTAATTAGAATATGCATGCATTTTCCACCGTTTGTTTTTCACCGGGGTAACTAAATGTAGTTCAAAAACTTTTATCTTGTGAGAAGAGACACAAGAGAGAATATTCACTTTTTATTTAGAGGCTAATACACATCAAGACAAAAGTTACCCACAGTGCTGTGTTTTTAGTAAAGAATCCTCATCATTTCAGTTGTCCTGTATCAATGATTTGCTTTCAGTTGGCTTTACCTCATATGACCTACAAGTATGTAATATCTTGTAAAATAAATTCCACATTTATAAATTACCAAGGCAATGTATTTTCTAAACAAATCATTTAGTCTCAATGCTATTTCAGAAGTAAAGTAAAATAGAATAGTATACCGAAGAGGTTAATGTGTGAAATACCTCGGCCAAATGCATAAATCTCATTAAGAACATTTAACAGTTCAAAATAAAAATATCACCAAAACATAATTGGGTGTTTTCTTGTTTATTTTTACATGTCATAATCATCAGTGGCCAGTTATAACAGTTTCCTAGATCACTATAATAATGAGGAAAAGTTGGTCAATTTCACTTTTGTGTGGCCAGTAAGCATTGCCCTGTTATGTGATCACAGGCCTTTTCCATTACCCAGGTTTATCTTATAATGTGTGCTGAGGTCTGAAGGTATTTGAGGAGTGTGAAAAGAGGAAGTAATTATAAATCCACTATCCAAAATGGTAAAATGATGTAAGCATGATATAAGAAACATGCCTTACTAACACAAAAAAAGAAGCAGTTATATTGTGCCTTTCTGGTGAAAGACAGCATATTTAAATGACACAATTTTTAGTTTAAATGGTTCAAAGCTCATAAACTACATTCCAAGGCTTGATGTTTTCTTACATGCCATGATAATTTAAAAATCTGGTGAAAATATTTCCCAAAGTATTTTTATGAAACATTTCCTATCTTAAGTGGGATTTCCCAGAGCAGTCTTTGACATGAGGATTCTTATGCAAGTGATTTCTTGAGGAAGAATGCCCAAGAGAAATTTGTAAGGGAGCCAGGGAATCAGGGCATAGGAAGAGAAAGCAGCCAAGCATGGGTGAGATTTCAGGCAAGGTCCTGTAAAGAGTAGCTTCAGACTCAACCTGCAAGGGAATTTTGGAGTATAAGTGAATGTCAAGGTTGTCCTCTCTGGAGGTAAGGAAGTTGGGATTTCATGAACCAGGCAATTGTTGGCTAAGTGTCACCACAAAGTATGTGAATTCTCAGGTTGTCTGCTAAGAACAAAAAGGCTTCAGTAATTCGAGTAGGGCAGTCCTCTGAAGAGAATTGCATGCAAGTGCATGCTGTTAAATGCAAAAGCACACAGAAGGTGGGAAGAAGATATACACAAATAGTAAACGGGATCTGCAGGGACCCGGTTAGAGCACTGGCAATGCTTGCTGCAATCTCAATTATTGGTACCCTCCAGAAAATGTCAAAGCCAGGCACTATCTGTATCAGTAGATCTAGATTAGGTTATGCTATAGTTATGAATAGCCCTAAAATCTGTGACTTTAATCAACAAAAGTGATTTTTGCTCATGAAACATGTCAATTTTAGGGCAGCAGGGGGCTCGTCTCATTGAATTCACTCATGGCTCCAGGCTGACAGAACAGCCATCATCTTAAATGTTAGCCACTGTGCCAGAGTGAGGTAACCCTAGAAGATGCTGCATGAAAAGGAAATGTTCTGGTCCAGAAGTGATGCACCACCCACCAATGTGCTCAGAATTCATTGGGTACAACTAGACCTATTCCCCCTTTTCCATAACCACAATAAGGCCTGAAAGTGCACTACTACAGACAAAAGTGAAAAGCTAGAAATATGGGCAAACTAATAACCACCACAATGCCCAATGGATTCAACATCTAAATCATCACTTTTGAACACTTTTGAATTTATCCATAAATAGGTAAAGTTTTAGAAACTGAAATCATAGTCAAAAAACTTACAGATGGCTCAAAAAACCAAATATCATTTACAAAGATGAAGTTATTTGCTCATGTTAAATAGTGCATTAATTTTAGAGTTTGGGGCAGGAATAACTTTCATACCAAGTAGCAAGTATTGAGCACCTATTATGTTCCGGACACTCCAGTATTAGGTCTTGGGGTTATAGAGGTGAATAACAAGTAGTCTCTGCCCTCACTTACATGGGCCTTTCTTACCCATGGTTGTAGGATTTCCTTGCTTAAGCTGGCAAGGGAATGAGGAACCTTGTAATCAGGAGCAAAAATGCCATTAATTTCCAAGGAGGATCAAGGGAATGTGTGCTGCATTTTAAAGTGGCTTCAGTTGAAGTTTAGGGACCATTTAAAGACTGATGTGGTTCTGAAATCTCTCCTTGGACCATCAAAGGGTCACAGGGCTGGACTGCATAAAAATGATTTTATTGCATCATCTATGGCAAGTTAGCATTTCCCAAATATTTAGGGACATTTCATAACACAATCCTATGGAACAAATCAATGATAAATATGTTCTCAAGTTTTCTTCCTTAATGTATACAAAATAAAACACACAAATAGATAAAAATACATTTCCTGATCTTGTTTTCATGAATAGCTAATATGCTTCTTTATAACAACTCATTTCCTTTTACCTTTGAGACATTGATCATATTTCCCTCTAACTGGTTTCTAAAATGTTTAGAGTCAAATTTGCGAGCCTCCTGCAACAAGTATATGGAACTTCAGGGCAAATATTTTGTATACCAACCCTCAATTCTGGCTTGATCTTACTTTTTTATTCTCATTTTCCCTTTCCCTTAACTTTCTTACAGATTTAAAATTCATTTCACTTCTTATGCATGTTTATAAGTTCTGATACATTATTTTTGTTGCAACACAAAATACTGGTAAATAAAGAAATAACTAAAACTAAATACTCCAGAATATATTTTGCAAGGAAACATATTTCAGAGCTCATAAAACTTACTGTTTGTTGAAAATATGGGAAAACAGCAGCAGGAATACAATCCTTAGATAAGTCATTAGAATAAAAAAGATAATTTTGAGCAAAGTTGTTGGTCGGATAACAAGAAGGCAAGTCAGAGTTAAAACAGAGTTACAAATCACAGGTATTGGCTACAAAACCAGTCAGGGTGCATGAGTTTACAGAGAGACACTAGCTGAGCTGCTAGTAGAACCATGCTGAGGAACATGATTCTAGCATATTTAAACAAGCATATTGGAAAATTTGAACAAAAGAGCATATACATATTTATATAAATTTCCAAAGGAAGATACAGATACCCAGAGTTAATGAATATAGATTTATTTATAGGATGAGGATTAACCCAAAAGGTCCTTCAAGCACAAGTTTATACAAACTCTGTGAAACGAAACATTCCAATAGCAACAATAACAACAAGGTTCATAGCTTTTAACTTAACCCTGTGTTCTTGGATGATCATATTCATCACGTAGTATATATGTTCAAGAAGACTGTCAACAGTTAAACCCATTGACTTCCAATTATTGGGAATCCGATTGGCTTCAAAAAGCTAATAAATGAGTTGCCCAAACATCACTCAGTGGAGCCCCATGAAACTAAAGAAACCACCAGGAGAGGAAGAGTGAAACCAGAGACAGAGAACAGGAGAGAGTTGAATATTCATATCTTCCCAGGTTTACTACCACTCTAAAATCTAAATGGCTCAACTACAAATAAACTTTCTCCATCTTTTAAAATTTCACTTGGAAATGAGAGAAATTACCATTAACACATCAGAAATAATACTGTGCAACTGATTACATGGAGAAACCACCAACTCGGTAATCTAATAGAGTAGGTATGACATGCAATCAATGTGAAGCATGAGGGTGTGCTGGTTTGGATGTATTACGTCCCCCAAAATGCCACTGTCTTTGATGCAGTCTTGTGTGGGCAGGAAAGATATTGGTGTTGATTGGGTTGGAGACTTTTAATTGGATGTTTCCATGGAGATGTGATCACTCAATTGTGAGCGAGTTCTTTCATTGGATAATTTCCATGGAGGTGTGGCCCCGCCCATTCAGCATGAGCCCTAATTAGTTTACTAGAGCACCATGTAAGCTCAGACAGAAGGAGCAAGCTTGCTACACCAAGAGGGATACTTTGAAGAATGCATGTAAGCTGAGAGAGGAGCCGAAGCTTACAGAGACATTTTGGAGATGGCCTTTGAAAGCAGACTTTTGCTCTGGAAAAGCTAAGAGAGGACAAACTCCCCAAGAGTAACTGAGAGTGACATTTTGGAGAGAAGCTGAAACCTAGAGAAGAACGTCCTGGGAGAAAGCCATTTGAAATCAGAACTCTGGAGCAGACTCCAGCCACGTGCCTTCCCAGCTAACAGAGGTTTTCCGGACACCATTGGCCATCCTTCAGTGAAGGTACCCCCTTACCTTGGACACTTTATGGCCTTAAGACTGTAAATTTGTAACCAAATAAACCCCCTTTATAAAGCCAGTGCATTTCTGATATTTTGCATTCTGGCAGCATTAGCAAACTAGAACAGAGGGAAATCAACATTTATCTGATAATTGTTAACATGTCAACACAAATTATTTTATAATTTATTTCTCAAGTCACAGTTTTAATAATACATTTTTCATAAATAACTTTGTCTTGGAATTGCCACAGCATCTAATTCATGTACTGAAGTTCCAGAAAAGAAGATGGTCAGTTGAGCTGTCCATATAAGCCTCCCATAGCCAGGACAAGCAGGGGGCCCTTGGATACAGCAGGCGTGAAGTGCCTGTGATTTGGAGTCCATAGCCTGGGCCAAAATTCTTCTGCAATTTATTTGCAAGTAATATAATTCCTGAGTTTCATTTAATTACAGGTAAACTGAGGATCATAAGAACTCCAAGCAATTGGATTACCGAAAGCATTGAGTGAAATAATGTGTGTAAAGAACATAAAAACTGACTAAGCATTTGATAATTTTTAAAATAGAAATGCTTAGAATATAGTGTTTTTAAGCAGGAAATTTTAACTTTAATAATCTGTTTATTTGTTGTCTATGTCAACTTTATTTAAATTAACTGATATCAAGAATCCCTTAACACAGTTCATAAAAGAGTTTTACCTTAGGTCTTTTATACTTAGCTTAGATTTACAATAATAGAAAAATTTAGTTCAGGAATTCATCAAATATTTTAAGCAAGCAGAGTTATGCCCACAGTTCAATTTTGAAATTAAGTAGAACACAAAAAAGATTGATAGCAAATAAATGTCTGACATATTTTATAACTATTCTTTATTGAAAATAGTATCATTCAATCCATAAAAGGGGTTTTAGAAAATCACTTTCTCAAGTTAAATCTGATCAGATGGGAGGTTTTACTTACATTAATAAATCGAATGAACAGTTTTAATTAAAAACTCATGCTATTTTCAAAATAATGCTGAAAAGTAGATTTCTGATCAATTGTAACTGTCAGATGGGAGATTTTCATAAGCTGTTTTTAATATTTCACTTTCACGAGCACATCACTTAAAGATGCTGCCTACCAATCTCAAATATAAATGCTGTTCAATCACAGTACTCAAATAATGCAATAACTTAAGTACTTTTCTGTAATTTTGGTTTATAGACTTTAAATATAAGGCATGAAATTAAATAATTGAATTAGCAAAGCTCTTTGTCAAATTACTTTAAGTAAGCAAATTTCCACAGCAAGCACATCATCAAGAAATTATGATGTACTATGATTTATTAAGTTAAAGTTGTGCCAAGTATCACTGATGACTGCAATGAGAAAAAAATATATATATGCATTTTCATACAATTTTTATTTATATTAAATTTTATGAAAGTAAGTTATATCGATATTTATAATTGAATGCATTAGAGTTTGTATAAAAAAGGGAAAAAAACATTTATTCAAACTTTTACATTTGTCTAAAAATGACGTGCTTTTTGCAAAAGAATGTTTACATTCATCATTTTATATGATTCTTACAGTGATGTAAGGAAGCTATTACTTACCCCATTTAATAAGTGAAAACACAGAAATACAGAGATTAAAGGATTTGCCATGATGGTGTTCTCTTTTCACTACTATGTACATTTAGGTAGAAGTTCAAGGGTTGAATTCGACATGGTTTCTTTAGCAGACTGTGAATAGCATAAGAACCTAGGTGGGAAAGAAAGAGGAAAACCCATTTTCTATTGTATCTTGAATTTTCTCTTGGAGCCATAGTTTGTACATATTTTTCTTTACTCATCAGGAGGAAAAATAAGCAGCAAGAGCATTAGTTGCAAAGTGATCAATAATACATCCAAGGCAGAGTCTTTATAGACCAGCAACATCCAATACCGGATGAATAGACCCTTGCCCATCCCTGGTGCAAGGCCAGGTGGGGTACCCTCTTTTTAGTTTTGGCTTCATTATTACTTGTACTCATGTTTTTGAGGAAAGTTGTTTTCAAATTTCAAATTTCAAAAAAGGGGTTAGAGGGTTTGCAGAATGAGCTACGCTAGAAATTTTGGAATTTAGTAGTCACAGAAGCTTATCACTGCAAAGGAGAGGCTAAACTTCCTTAAAATTGCACCTAAGTCTCCCCCTGAACACCTCTTTGTTGCTCAGATGTGGTCCTCTCTCTCTAGCTAAGCCAACTCGGCAGGTGAACTCACTGCCCTCCTTCCTACATGGGATCTGACTCAAAGGGGTGTAAATCTCCCTGGCAACAAGCAATATGACTCTAGGGGATGACTCTGTACCTGACATTGTAGGATTGAGAACATCTTCTTGACCAAAAGAGGGATGTGAAATGAAACAAAATAAAGTTTCAGTGACTGAGAGATTCCAAATGAAGTCGAGAGGTCACTTTGGTGGGCATTCTTATGCAATATATAGATAACCCTTTTTAGGTTTTAATGCATTGGATTAGCTAGAAGCAAATACCTGAAACTACCAAACTGCAACCCAGTAGCCTTGACTCTTAAAGACGATTGTATAGCAATGTAGCTTACAAGAGGTGACAGTGTGATTGTGAAAGCCTTGTGGATCACACTGCCTTTATCCAGTGTACGGATGGATGAGTAGAGAAATGGGGACAAAAAACTAAATGCAAAATAGAGTGGGAGGGGGGTGTTTTGGTTGTTCTTTTTTACTTTTATTTCTTATTCTCATTTTCACTTTTTCTGGTATAAGGAAAATATTCAAAAAATAGATTGGGGTGATCAATACACAATTATATGATGGTACACTTTGGATGATTGTATGATATGTGAATACATCTCAATAAAATTGAGTAAAAAAATATAGAATACGAGGTTCTTTCTGTATGTTAAGGTCAAGGTTAAATATTAAATCCCTGAATGCAAGGTAGGCCAGGGAGAGCAAAGGCAGAGTTTTAAACAGGCAGTCAATCAGCATCAACAAGGCCAAATCTCGAATGCCATTTAAATATTTTTAAGGCAAAACACTTATGCCAGACACTTTGCTCATCACTTTCATGCATGTTATCTGATCTTTGCGATATCCTCATGAGATATGTAATAATAGTCTCATTTTACCAATAAGAAAAATAAGATCCAATTATCTAAAGTGATTTTCCCAATTAATGAAAGTCACAGGCAGGATAAATCCCAGGTTTTCAGAAATCAATGCATTTTACTGTCCTCCTAGGTACATAGTCCCAGTAGGACAGACTTTATTACAGGCACATCAGGACATTCTGCAAATACCGTGCAGTCCTTCTTGGAGAACATGGGTGGAACTAGGGTGCAACAGAGCATCAGGAAGGCCTCGTGCTGGTTCCCTTGGAGATGATAGCTATGACAATCTCTCCTCCATTTAATTTATGGCCTAAATAACAAATTGAATTCATAATCTTCATTCTGATGCAAAAACACAGCTTGATTATGACCTGATGACCTTCTTTGCAAGGCATTCTCACAGCAAATATACCTGAAATTTTAATATTTTTTTCAATAGTGAAAGCATCTCTGATTGTGATAGACTTGGCATCTGTTTTATAGGCAGTTGTGGTATCAGGATTCTGTTGAGAGAGAAATTAAGGAGAACATTATTAATCTGATCACCATTTTTTTCCCCATCTGTCCTTCACAATGATGGAGGGATCAGAAAGTTACTTCTGTTGGTGAAAGTCAGTAAGCTGCCTTTTCGTTGAGAAAAAAAGGGATGAAATTATCAAAGAGTGTGTTAAAGCTGAAAATTCTCAAACTTGTGTCCAGCTTGTATAAAAATTCCTATATTGCCTTACAAGGGTTATGAGTCCAGATATGAAAAAATAGTGGTTTTGTCTGGGAAGCCTGGGTTCTGTGATCTCAGTAATCACAAGAGCAGATTATCATATAGATTCCATGACCAAGTGTGTCTGGGGTAGGATTGATTCTTAAGTTATTTACCCTTTCCTGAGAAAATAAAAATAAGACGGTGATATCACAAGAACATTTATGTTTTAAAAAATGCAAAATTTGATGTGAAGGACTGAAGGATAGCATCCAAGTAAAAGGGATCATTACTACATTATTTGAATAAATAAGAAGCCAAATTATACCCTAGCACAGAATATTCACATATGATAAAAAACTTAACATAGTATGGTTAGGATATGTGACAAAGACTCCTAATTGTTCCCAGAAAGTCTGATTGTTTTTTTTTTCACTGTGGAGCACACTTGTAGATTATATTTCCTAGTATCCCTTGCAATCAGGCAAGGCATAACACATTTCATAAATGCAAAGTGGGTGGAAAGGAGATATGCCACTTCCAGACCAGACACATAAAAATTCCCTATGTAAACCTCTCTGCTCTCCTACTGCCTCACCAAGTAGTCAGATGCAGAGGATCCAGTGGAGTTATGGAAGATCCTAGGGATTACCACATGAAAAGAACATAGTTCCTATTGATCCATATTGAATGGAGACATGAGCAAGAAACAAAGCTCTTAGTGATTTAAACCACTGTAATTGAGGATTGGTTTGTTTAACATATAGTACCCTCTGTCTTAGAACTAAGTGTCACTTATGTCACCCTACAAGTTTTCGATGCTCCTGACTTCCCTATTCTCTGCATCTCGTGATAATTAGGACATCAGTCTTGTCTGTCTTCTCAGGTTCTATTGACCACTTTCTTCTTTCTGTTTCTTGGTTAGGTCCCCATTCATATCAGGTGATTCTTCCTCTTTTAGACGATGAAATGGTGCTCCAAAATGCAAAGACCTGTCTTCCTGAGAAACCCAGTAGTAGAGGGGTAAAGTGTGCCCATGGGACTTGGCAATGCATAATTTGAGATGGGCAGGAGCCAAGCCAATAAATTTCTCCTCCTTTCCTTCTTTTTGGTGTGATTCATTCTTATCACACTTCCAGAATTCTGTATGTTGAGTGAACACACCTGCTAAGCAAACTGAATTATCTCTTAGTGACTAATGCAATGGTGACCAATGTTGTAATGCAATGAATTAAATTGCTTTGCTACTTTCCTACTTCAGTTCTCTTTTTCCTTCTTACTTCTATGGGTTTGCATCTTCCAAATCAAATGATAGCATCTTAATCCTTACCTCAGGCTCTGCTTTTTAAAGAATTGAACTAAGTTATCTTGTTTGTATCATTATTTTTGAGGAATATACTACATTATGTTCTTTTCCTCCCTGCCTGATCCTTCCTCAACAAAACTTTCCCCCAAATCCTATATTGATTATAAGTTTTAGAGGACAATAATTACAATGCTAGGCTACAGTGTTACAAAGCTCTAAGGCAATACTAAATTTCTGACAGATTATTTGTAAAAACATTTGTGCAGAATTCTAATAATCATTAGGAGTAGTGTAGTGCAAAGATGTTCAAGACTTAGCCCTTGCCTTTATGGAGACCAGTTTAGTAGGTAACAGATTAGTAAAGAGATAATTACCAACAGTGAGAAATGTGTTATAGTACAGGCACATTAAATGTGTCAGGTATTATGGGGGCAAGCAGGATAGTCTGTTTAGGAGCCTTTCCCATATCTCTGAAATCATATCACATAGATACCTACACAGAAATCTCAGGTGGATTTTTAGAGCTAATATCATAATTATATATTTGAGCTATATATTCTAAGTACTATTCTTAATTGGTCTCTATCCTCTCCATTTACTTGTATTCAGCATTCAGTCCGCACTTGAGTAGGTGAATCCTTTCAAGTTCAAACACTTAGCCATCACTCCTGCCTTAGGGAAGTTTTGAAATGAGTTATTTTTTCTTAACGTGTAGTTGAACATAAGGAAAAATTAGAAAAGCTTCGACTTAGGCATTAGCAATGTAATTTCATTATGTTGTTTAAATTACCTGAAGATCAGAAACAACTATATTCCAAATTTAAATGAGACACACTTCAAAGTCAAATATTGGCCATTTGGGTTCTACTGTGACCATTTGTTCTTCCATCAATTCAGATGGCCAATAGCTTGCACTATATAAAAATGGAAAGAAACTAATGAATGTTGAAGTCTCTTAATGACAGGCTATCTCCTGAGCAGTTAATATATGTTTTCTCATTTAGACCTAACCAATGTCCCATAAGGTAGGTGTTATTATGCCCATTTTCTACAGTGAAAAGAGAGGCTCAGAAGTTTTTGAAAATTGCATAAAATCACTCAGCCAATCAGTTGTTGGGCCATAATTCCAACTCAGATGTGACATCCAGGCCCACTTAGAAGTTTGAAAGATGTATTAGAAGTTTCAGGTTAATGCACTTCTTAAAAAACAAAATAATCTACATTATTTTGCTAAGGTATAGTCTAGCAAAAATGAAATCAAAATAATATTTTATTAAATTATATCTCTCATCTAAAGAAGAATTTCAGTGTTTTAAAGCAGCCTTTACCTAAGGCATAGCTTTCTCAGTAAAACATTCTGGTCTATTTAATAATGTTATAGATGTTAATGTTATCTCAATGGACACAAAATATAAGAGCATTCTTCTTTCACTGGGAATTTGGCAACTTGTAAAGGAAATCAGGCAGGTGGGTCATCACATATTACATTATTTAAAAGTCAGTATGTTCACCTCACACCATAAGCTGAGACAAATCCTAGATGAAGTAAACAGTTCAATGTTTTTGAAAATCAAAGAAAATGAAGAAAATAATATTGAATATCTATCAAAACTTTGACAAAGAAATTATGTTCTATGCTTTGATTTTATAAAAGAAAATAAATTTTGCATAACATTTGAAATATGAATATAAAAATATAAAATAAAAAGTTAAACTCACTGGGAAAAATTTTTAGCCAATGTAGCATTAGATTAATACTTAATTATAATTTTACTTGTATAAAATATACAATAGTCAAGCTTCTGAGCAGAAAATTCACTAAGGATATAGCAGAAAAATGGGCAAGAGCTTAAACATGCAATTAACATATAAAAGAAGCATAATTATCAAATATAGATTTGAAAATGTTCAAACTTTCTAGTAGCCAGAAAATGTAAATTAAAACAAGCATGATTTGACATGTGAAAGAAAGAGACAGAGAGAGAGAGAGAGAGAGAGAGAAAAAGTTGAAATGCTGGTAAAAGTACAATGAATCACAATCCCATTCAGCCACAGAACAACATAAATTGGTACAATTCTTCTAGAAAGCAATTTGGTAAATACCTTGTCAAAACATTCCGAGTATTCACAGTCCCAAGAATCTAGCCCAAGGAAATCAGCTAAAATATGGATAAAGTTGAATATATGAAAGCACAGCATTACAATAAAGATATTTAGAAGAAATCCAACATCTAACAGTAGGGGAATGTTTTAATACGTCATCACAGATCCACTGGATGAAATATCTTGCTGTTTTTGGAATATTAATTATGAAGATTGTTGAAGAATTAAGACAAATACTTAAAATAAGTTTTCTTAAAGCAAAATTATATGAAATTGGTTGTTAAAAATACAGATTTAAAATGCTTTCTAAATAGCTAGAGTGGAATGCACTAAAATTGTAGTAGTAGTTAGATTCGTGGATACACTTTCAATCTTTTATTTTTCCATTTTTAGAGAAGTTGTGGGTTTCTAGAAAAAATCATGCATAAAATAAAGGAGTCCCATATACCACCCCACTACTAGCACCTTGCATTGGTGTGGAACATTTGTTACAATTGATGGTAGTACATTTTTAACAATTGTATTATTAATTAAAGTCCATGGTTTTACTTAGGGTTCACTGTGTAGTGCAGCTCTGTGGATTTTTTTTTTTTTAATTTTTATTGTTACCTTATGTACAATCTAACATTTCCCCTTTTAACCACATTCAGGTATATATTTCATTGCTGTTAGTTGTGATCACAATGCCATGCTACCATCACCACCAATGGATGCACTTGTAAAAATTGTCCTATTTTCCAAATTTTTTCTTTATATTTTTTATAAAGAGGTTAAATATTGAAAATGGGTTGGAAGAAGATATCCCCAAGTATTGAGATAAGAAATAGCACTACCTAGATATAAAGATGAGAGACAATAAAGGTCAAGAACATAAACACTGAGAAATGAATATGACTTTTTAACTAAAAATCAATAACACATGTTTTGTGAGTATTGCCTTTTACCAACTGGATTCACTTACATTTGAGGGCCTTGATTTCAGCAGGACATGTTGCACCTGACGTGTCAAAGAGCTGTCTTAAGTAAGAGAATATAATTAAGTCAAATTTTTAAAATTCAAAAACATCAATATCAAAGCAAGTGATGTAAACAGTAACAGTCAAGGAATATTATCAGCAATTTATGTTAAAATTACTTATACCATCTAACTTCTTGTAGAGCAATATACCCCAACTTTACAAAATAGATGTACTTCTATAAAAGAACTGGAGGTTAATTCAGTCATAAGTAGATAGATAGACAGATAATAGATGCAGATACGTGATAGATGGATAGAGTTAGATAATAGATATAGATAGATGGTATAGATAGATAGATGAATAGATAGATAGATAGATAGATAGATAAAAATAAATATCTTCTGTGCCTGAGCATTGTGTATGTTTACAGAATCCACCACCAGGTGTTTTTAACAATTTTCCTTGGGTCCTAAGTTACTGGAAGAACAGTAACATGCACATTGCCTGGTCCTCAAGGATGTGCTAGTTGAATTGAATTAAACTAGTACAAACAAAAAAATCTCTGATCCTGGTTTGCATAAAATCAAAAAAAAAATGTTTATTTTTCCTTTATATACAAAGCAAATAATTTCTAGACGTCAAACAGTATCTGAAGCCTGGGAGCCATCTGAGTCACTATTGTGGAGATCTGCCCTCCCCACTCACTTTCCCTGTTCCTGTTGCCGTCAGGAAAATGCCAGTAATAGCTAACATTTATTGAGTCATATGTTTCCCACGTGCCAGGCACTTTTCATCTGTGCCTCATTTATTTCTAACAACAACCTTGAAGATCTGGACAATGGGTACTTGAGGACTATATGTGGCTCTTGAAACACACAGCAGCAAGTCTGCCTCTATGCATAAGACTAGTTGGGCTGGCTCTCAGAAATATTGTATGGAAACAGCTTTTCAGGAGTTATATCTATACAGTCATCTGCTCACACTGATGTTTGGTGTCACTCCAATCTTCCTCTGTCAGGAGATCTAAGAAAAGTTTCAAAACCAGAAATGGGAAGTAAGCTGCTATAGCAGAAAGAAAACAAGTCTAAACACCAGTAGACTTAGTGCTGTTTCCAGTTCTGTTGCTTACAATCTGGGTGGTCTTAGTTCAGTCATTTAAACTTTCCAACTCTCCCAGCCTCAGAGCACTCCAATTCACAACTCAGAATGGCCACCATTTTGGTCAAGACTTTTTTTGTGGCAAGTAACAGAAACTAAATTAGACACACTTAAACAAAAAATAAATTGTACAGGAATTATACAGGGACGTTGCTGGAATAGCAGCTGAATTTCCTCAGAATTTCCAACCAGACACTGGGATGCTATCTGGGACCAAATGGCTTGCTTTGGGGGAGACACTCCAAAACCCACCAGAAGGCTTGAATTTAAGTCCTAATTTCACCATTTATTTGTCTGATCACTTAAACACTTGGAAATTTGGTAAAAGTGCTTAACAGAGTCCTGGTCAAAGTTAGGCATTTGATAAATGGTAGCTATTTTATCATTATTCTGTCATCAGGAAATAGTCAGCAAGAGAAAGGGATAAAAAACCTGAGAGGAATTAGAAATCAGTGTGGGAACTGCAACAAAAAAAGTGATGTTCAATGAGAAAACCCAACATAAATTCAAACCCGAGTCTACCCTTGTGTATTTATTCTCTTCTCTTCCTTTCCAAGTCACCAGGAATAAAGGAATGACTAAGGTGTTTTCATTTAAACGAACTTACTATGCATTCTAGAGCAGCATCAGCACCACCTGAGAACTTATTAGAAATGCAAATTTGCAGCTGCCTCCCCAGACTCCAGGATCAGGAGTTCTGAGTGGAGTCCAGCATCCAGGATCAGGAGTTCTGAGTGGAGTCCAGCATACTGTTTCTCGACAAGTCCTCCACTGGCGCTGGGGCATGCTAAAGCGGGAGGACCACTGGCGTAGTTGTTCTTCACTCTGGCTGCATAATTAGAATCATCTGCGGAGCTTTAGAAAAAAAAAGGATACTGCTATTAATGCCAGGGTCCTATTCTGAAACAATTGAATCAAAATCATTGAGGACAGGACCAGGGCATTAATATAGATATATTTTTAAAATATGACAAAAGCTTCTTCATGTAGCTAGAAAGAGAAATCACTGCAAATGTCCATTCCACACAGTCGTGATGCAGATGGCTCAGTGGCCCACGCTCTGGATGCCCCTGAGGAGAAATCAGACATGGGCAGAGTTGGTTTTATGCACTGCCAGCCCTCACATTCTGGATAATTTGATACTCTAAAATCTCTTTCCCCACCTCAGGATACTTCTGCCTTACGTGCATCTGATACCATAAGAAACCCAGTTCTTAGATCCCTCACTGCTACTGATAGAAAACTCAAACAACACAGAAGAATGTATTTTAAAAATATAAAATAAAATAAAAGGATCACATATTTAAAGCCCCGGGCTGAAGAAGTGAAGATGAAAATTTAGACATTAGCTAATCGAAGTGTAAGGATTAGGGGCAGGGGGTAGAGGGCCCTTTCCACTGTTCCTTTATAATCACAGCTATTTTCTCAGCTACAATGAGTTATAGAGCATTGATTACTTATTGCATTGACTAGTATACTTTAATGAATGCTAACTCATTTCAATCTTTTTTGGTAACCCCTTGGATTAACTGAACTAATTTCGCATCATTATGAGAACGGGCTCAGCAGTAGCCACAAAGGTGCTAACTGATACATTTAATAGCAATGAAAACATAACCTGCAAAGATGTTTGGAGGCATAAAAATAGAAGCATATTGATAATATGACCAAAATGATTAAATTTCTGACAATTTGTGCAACAAAAATAAAGCCTTTTTAATAGACTCATGTCAAGGAACCCATGTCTTCTGCTTTGAAAACAAATGTGTTGGCTTCCCGTCAACATTTCCAGGGTTTAGCAGCAGGAGGTCATTACCCTTTGACAATGTTCAGTTACACAGACATTATCTCCAATTAACAGGTTTCAACTACAATGATTTCTCTTTTATTGAAAAAGGTGTTATTTTTTTAAATAACTACAGAAGTTATTCAGTAATCTTGTCTCATTGACTGGGCCTGGGAAGATTACATTTATTCCTAAAAATACACACACACACATCTGAGTCAGTAGAGTTCTTTTAATGTCCTTGAACTCTTTTTAAAGCCTGGTAGACAAACATGTTAATCTTTAAATCTTTCAAAAAGACAGCTTTCTCATTTAAAAAAAGAAAAAACAACCAGTAGAAGAAAACCTTTCCCATGTTGACATAGCCAAGATATTCTGAGTGTTTCAAATTTCCAAAATAAAGTAAGTACAAATGAAATATTTATTAATTATAATGCATGATGTTTTCTG